>NC_080162.1:169244089-169547875 GCF_950295315.1 Erinaceus europaeus | reverse complement strand
GAAGCCAGACTTTCCACCTTCTGCGTCCCACAATGACCTTGGATCCACACTCCCAGAGGGTTAAAGAATGGGAAAGCTATCAGGGGAGGGGATGGGACACAGAATTCTGGTGGTGGGAATTGTGTGGAGTTGTACCTCTCTTATCCTATGGTTTTGTCAGTGTTTCCTTTTTATAAATAAAATAAAATAAAAAAATAAAATAAAAAATGCCAGTCCACCTTGTATTAGTTGTGCTACTTTTAGCAATTCAGTTCAACCCTTTTCTATCTCTCTCTCTTTTTACTTAAGCATATAAGATACTTAGAGTCCTCAATAATTGACTTTCTTCTAGTACTTTTATTATAGAATTTACAGTTGAAATTCCAAGTCATTTAGATTTAGTTAGGGCACAGTAAAAGGAGAGTTAACTTGATTTTCAAATTGCTAGCCAGTTCTCTTAGAACTACTTAAATAATTCTTTTATGGTTGATTCAAAATGTGACCTTTATAATATCTACATTCATCATCTAATTTTTGTATTTTGCTACTATTTTGTAACATTTTCTCAAATCTCTTATAGTTTTTCTTTGTTAATGTTGCATTTATACAAAAATAAATCAATAATATATTAAAGACTAAAGAACTCTCAAAAAAATTTAGGAATTGAAGTGGTCACACAGTTGCCTCTAGGATTCCATTCTGTTCTTGCCATATGAATCAACTTTTTTCTGAGTGGAATGCATCCTCTACAAGCTGTGATTGGTTCAAAATAGGGTAGTCCAATCTTTTGGTCAGTATGATTGGAATAAAAATCACAAGCTCAAGCCAATCAATAGATGGCATACAGGAACTAATTCTGCAATGGGTCTGTAGCCAAAGTCTAAAAAAAGACATGATAATTGTCCTTGAGGAGGGGATTTACTTGCTTTTCAGAGTGAATATTGAAATATTGAAGCACAGGCAACTGAGAACCTTAATTATCAACAAATAAGTCAATCAATTTTTTGTTACAGTTGAAACTTGTTACAGAAGGGTTCTTAGTAAAAAAAAACAACAAATAAAAAAGCAAATAAAAACTGCTCTAAATAAAATGTGTTAGCTGTAGTTACAATATTTCCTTTTATTTTCATTTGCCACTAATATCTATCAGACAGAATTGCACAAATGACTGATACAAAGTTGGCTTTGAAAGGTCAACACTACCTTGAATGGAACCTAGTCAGGATTATAATTCCCTTGATGTCATTGCTACAAAATTCTGCACATCAGCAAAAGATTTTTAATTGGATTTTTCTTGCAACTAAATCCCAATTTCCTTCTTAAAATATAAATATAGATTTATCTAATTTTAAAATCATTATGCTTGGCAGTCAGAGATACAGCCAGAATATTTCAAAAACAATTAAAACAATTTCAGGGCTCGAAAATTCTAGCGCTAGTTAATTATTTTCACTGTCCTCTTTTAGAGAATTATTTATTTAATAGCAGGTGCAAGTGAGCCTAAGCATCACTATGACATATGTAAGGGTTGGTTTCTAGGATCAAACTCAGAAACTCTCTTTGTGGGTTCTGTACTCCACTGTGACACAGCTTAAGGCCACTTTCATTTTTTTTGAGACTTCTTAGGAACCTTGTCTTCCTGACATAATTAATTATCAATCTTCTCTGGAAATAACTATGAAAAGTCAATAATACCATTGATTGGAGGTATCTTTATTCATAGAACAACAGTGGAACAACAGCTGTAGTGAAAACAAAGATAGAACACATGTAAATAATCAAAAGGGCTACAGTATTGTTTAAAGAATTTACTTCTTTTTCATGGTAAACAGAAATTAGATGGGGAAACAAGACATGAACCCCCAATTAAGTAAAACATAGTTAATAACTGAAATCGATTGAAGCTGTAGTTGCATCATACTCTGTGGATGCTTTTGTTTGTGTCATTGCTCTTGAGATGGAAAGAAAATGCTGATTGAAGTAGCTTTACAGAAACTGCTTAATAATTAAGTTACCTTCCCCAAAGTAATCATAGCACTCAGTGAGTGGTATAAACTCCAACGATAACAAAAACTGCCTTAAACTTACCTATTGTGTGCAATCCTATCTATTCTCTTAGCCTGGTTCATCTTTTTTTTTTTTTTTAAAGTAATCTGCCTTGCATTTAGTTTCTGTTGCTGTGATTTAAATTTTCTTATGAAAAGGGATGTATGAGGTGCAATTTATTTCCCTTTTTGGGTGTAGAGAGGTGCTCCTATATTACTCACATAAGATATAATAATTTTGATAATTAATTGATGTTTAATGTCAAATAAACTGTGAGATTTACTCCATTGTAACTATGTTCATAGATGTGTTTTGAGTGTCATGCCTAATAGTAAAATTGCTCAAATTGATAAAACTTTCAACGTAGTTTAAAAATAGAGTTAAGGGTAACTGGGCACTGTAGTTTAAAAAAGAATACTTAAGTTAGTATATGTTCCTGTGAGTCTTAACTTTATATTTTTTTCACTAGATACTACTTAACAGAGTAAGAATGAGAATCTGAGGCTAGTGTGATGCTGATAGCTCACCTGGGCGGGTGCCTGCTCCTCTCTGTGACAGAGGTTTGAGTCCCTGGACTCCGTGCTCCTGGGGGAAATTCCAGTGCTCTGGTGTTACTCTCACTTTTTCTGTCTTTTTTCTAAAATCATCTTTATTAGATAGAGACAGCCAGAAATCTAGAGGGAAGGGGGTGGTAGAAAGGAAGAGAGACAGAGAGACATCTGAAACCCTGCTTCACTCGCAAAGCTTTCCCCCTGCATGTGGAGGCCAGAGACGCGAATCTGGGTCCTTGCACACTGTGACATGTGTACTAGACCAGATGCACCACCTCCTGGCCCCTCTGTTTCTGTCTTTACATCTCTTTCTCTCTGTCTTTTTAAATTATCTTTATTTATAAGATAGAGACAGCCAGAAATAAGAGGGAAAGGGAGAGAGAGAGAAAGAGACAGATAGACACTTGCAGCCCTGCTTCACCTCTTGCAAAGCTTTCCCCCCTGAAAGTGGAGACCGGGGGCTTGAACCTGGGTCCTTGTGCATTGTAACATGTGTCCTCACAGTTGCACCACTACTCACCCCCCCCCCCCACATATCTCTTTCTGTCTCAATAGTCAGTCCAGAGTGGTGAAGCCTCAGCAATGGCAGAGGAAAAAAAAAAGGATATAAACTTGTATTTCAGATGAAATTATATTTCAAACATCAGAGAAAACTTCTATTAATATATCTTCAATACATTATTGCCAAATAAATTAATTAGAATAATTTTAATATGTTGCAATTACTTATTCGTTTCACCTGTTCTCAATAAGCATTTGAGTAGGTTTTAAAAATAGATGGAATGAAAAGCAGCTAACTAAATAAATGATAGAATTAGGGTAGAAGGGGGCCTGGCAGTGGCGCAGCTGGTTGAGCACACACATTACAGTGCACAAGGACCTGGGTTAAAGCCCCTGGTCCCCACCAGTAAGGGGAAAGCTTCACAAGTGATGAAGCAGGGCTGGAGGTGTCTGTCTCTCTCCCTCTCTCCCTCTTTATCTTCCTCACCATTCTCAGGTTCTCTGTCTCTATCCAATAATAAATAAATTAGAGAGTATGAGTAGGAAAAATAATATATCTCTGATAATTTAATATACAGAAATGTATATGCCTGGTTACTGTAGTTTGAGTGAAGGCAGGGCCATTGAAAAAATGAAGGGGATAGGAGATGGAACTCTAATGGGGGCAATTGATGAATTATGTGCCTGTTATCCTACAATCTTGTTGACCATTATTAAATCATTACTAAAAATCAAAGCAAAGAAGTTAAAAAACAAAACACAAAGCAGAACTTGGAATGCTGTTAACTTCGTAAAAAATATGTTCTTTATAATTCTTTGGTAACGCATATTTGATGTAGTAAGTTGCCCTCATTTAATGCAATGATTTTTTTTTTTTTTTAGCCAGGATTACCAAATTGTCTCACTGATTTCTCATCTTCCTGAAAAAAGGGAGCTCATCCTTGAATTCTCTACATCCTTCCCTCATCCTTCCTCTAATAAGTCTTTTCTGTCATAGCTGTTAGAATCACAGCCTCCGGTTCACACATAATCACATCACAGAAGACTATTTTAAAGTTTGTTGTTTAGAATCATGATGAATATTCTTATAAAGCCTATGAAGAATATATCTAAAATAGACATCCTAGCTTTTTCGTACATGGAGAACCCAAATCTCATCAGCTACATTCTTACCTTTAAGTTCCTGATTATTAAGCAATCTGTTCTGCTTTATATCTTAATGCTTTTCAGCCACCAAGATGCAGATGCTACTATGACGCCAACCTGACTTCCCTGGGCAGATGACCTCACAAATGTGTCCTGGAACCCCACCGTCCCAGAGACCTACTCCAGTAAGGAAAGACAGAAACAGGCTGGATTATGGATCGACCTGTTAATGCCCATGTCCAGTGGAGAAGCAATTACAGAAGCCGGACCTTCTACTTTCTGCACCCCATAATGATCCTTGTTCCATGTTCCCAAAGGGATAAAGAATAGGAAAGATTACACAAGATCAGAAGAGCAAACACAAGTAGAACCTGAGCTGGAATTGGCGTATTGCATCAAAGTAAAAAACTCTGGGGTGGGGGTGGGGAGAATACAGGTCCTTCAGAGGACCTAGTGGAGGTTGTATTGTTATATGGAAAACTGAGAAATGTTATGCTTGTACAAACTATTGTATTTACAGTTGAATGTAAAACATTAATTCCCCAATAAAGAAATAAAAAAAATAGGAAAGCTTCCAATGTAAGGGATGGGATACAGAACTCTGGTGGTAGGAATTGTATGGAATTGTATCCCTCTTATCCTACGGTCTTGTCAATCATTATTAAATCAATTGAAAAATGAATATGTGACAAAAAACCTATAAAATATTCGTTGGTGTTCCAAAATGGCAGGCAATAACATATCTAATATTTAACATAGTTGTGGTGCTGTCAGTGGACAATAAAAGACTTAAGCAACATGAATGAACCTAAAAGACATGATGCCATTTGAAGAAGACCAGGAACAAAGAATTATATAAAGTACGATTCCATTTATGTAAAATGTCTAGAACAAGCAAAGAGAGAGAAAAAGGGTGAGGGAGAGAGAGAAAGAGAGGAAGGTGGAAACAGGAGATGAGTGGTTACTAGTGTTATAGAAAACTAGAGAGTAATTGCTAACCGAGTCAAGAAAATGTTCTAAAATTAGACAGTGGAAGGGGGCGGGGATAGACAATTCTTTAAACATAGTAACAGCCACTGAGTTGTAGACTTTAAAAAGATGAATTATTTGGTAGGTAAAATATCAAAATAGAAGTGTAACTTAAAAAGAGGAGTTAAAAATAAATTAATATAATTCATACTTCATACTGCAGCAGGAAAATGTTCAGTTTTCTAACTTACTTAAAAATAAAAATATCTGAGCCCAACAGCTAACATGCAGGTGGGCCAAAGGCACTACTATATGGGGAGATTATATCAGAGTTGGAAATAAGACTAGAAAGCTGTATGAGAGGAGAGTAAGTCATTGTCTCCTTGAAATATACCTAAAATAGACATACTAGCTTTTCTCAAAATGGAGACCTCCAAATCTCATTGGCTATAGTGTTAACTTTAGATTCCTGATTATTAAAGGATTTGTTCTGCTTTATATCTTAATGACTTTTTAGCCACCAAGTTGTAGATGCTACCATGATGCCAACCTGACTTCACTGGATAGACGAACCTCACTGATGCACCCTGGAACCCCATCTTCCCAGACCCCTGTCCCACTAGGGAAAGATAGAAACAGAATGGGAGCATGGATAGACCTGCCAACACCCATGTCCAGCAGAGAAGCAATTATAGAAGCCAGACCTCCCACCTTCTGCACCCCATAATGATCTTGAGTTCATGCTCCTGGGGGGATAAAGAAGAGGAAAACTTCCAGTAGAGGGGATGGGATACAGAACTGTAAATATACATACATACATACATACACACACACACACACACACACACACACACACACACACACACACACATATAAAACCTAGAATATCAGTTTTCATTTGATCATTTTTTTCGTTATGATTAGTTTATAAAAGGTTTGACTATGGAGCGCTTACAAAGTAGAACAGAATGTGGAGCATTCTGGAACAGAATGTGAAGCCACTAATAAGGCAACTTTTGATCTTCTTTCCACACTTTAACTAGTCCTCTGCCTATTCCCCACCCCCCCAATTTGTTTCAGATAATGGCTCTTAGAACTTCCACTAAGAGGAAAAAAAAATTTTTTTTTGACATTGCGGGAACTTCATTGTTATGAGTCAACTGGCTCTATTTCATTTAGACAGAGAAAAAGGGAGAGAAGGTAAAGGTACCACAGTACTGAAACTTTCACCATAGGATCAAACCCGAGTTCTATGCATGATGAACTAGGCAAGTGCATTATCCAGGTGAGTTATCTTTCAGGCAGACCAGAAAAAAAATTTTTTAACTGTGAAGTAAATTTCAGATTCCTGTTTAAGTTATAACTTGGACATAAGAATGTATAATAGACAGTCTCAAGAAATATCAGTGTTTGAGATCGTAATCCTTATATGGGAGAGTCTGAAAATGAGGTGGAAAAATTAAAAACAACCAACAACATTGAATCCAGAACAATGATTT
This sequence comes from Erinaceus europaeus, assembly GCF_950295315.1. Classification (NCBI taxonomy): domain Eukaryota; kingdom Metazoa; phylum Chordata; class Mammalia; order Eulipotyphla; family Erinaceidae; genus Erinaceus; species Erinaceus europaeus. The sequence continues at coordinate 169,541,184 of NC_080162.1, read as the reverse complement.
TAGTGGAATGGAACAAGCATAAACATGGCCCAGAAGGAGAATCAATTTTAGTGAATACGGAAAAGAGACAGAACAAAACATATATGTTACTTGAGATTGACTGACAACAGTCATGAAGATTCAAAAAAAACTGATATCCTTTAAAAAATGGAGTGACTCTAAATATACTATCACTATATTGGCACTTTAGGCAACCTTTCCTCAAAATGGAAAAACACATGGAAATTAATAAACTGATTTTATGTAGAATAAAATAATCTGTTTATGATTCTTACAATGTTCACTTAATAAAGTATTCAGCACAAAAGGGCACCTACTAACTAACTCCTAAGAACTGAAAATGATTATACCCCAATTCCTATGCATCACTGTCATACTTAATAGAGCTGTGAGAAAACACAGGCTTGAGTGAAAAACATTGTCTCTTATTGCACAAGACTTTTTTTCGCCAAACCAAATAACTTTATAGAGGTTATTGTTGTCACAGGGTTACAATTTCACATTGCCTGGAAATATGTCTCAGCATACTTCACCCAACACCAAATTGTCATTTCCCTCCATCATAGGAAACTAGATCCCCCAGCACCTTTTCAGCCCTCTCTCTTTACCTCTTTCTGAGATAATTTATCTGCTGAAATATTCCATAGTTTATTATTGATGTACACAACATTTCCCTTGCTTTATTTCTGACATCCTACTTATATATGAGATACTCTTGTATTCTTTTTCTGGTTTATTTCACTTTGCATGGCTCCATATAGTTATGTCCATTTTGTAGCTATAGTAGATCTCTCTCTCTCATTATATTGTATATATGTACTTAACCATTTATCTGTCTTTGGGCGTACAATTTTTTTTTTTCAAGAGCATTGATCAGCTCTGGTTTATGGTGGTGCTTGGGATTAACCCTAGGAGCTCAGAGCCTCAGTCTTGCATAATCATTATATTGTCTCCCTCAGCCAACAAGATCTCCTTTCTTCTCCTTTTTCTTCTTCCTATCTTTTCAATTTAATACATATTTTACTCCCAGTGACCCAGCAGGCCATCACTTTCAGGATTGTGGAGTACCAAAGTACTTGATGTAGTCTTTTATTGGCGCTGTTGTCAAGTAGGTTTGAAACACTTACCAGCTTTCTCCCTGGGAAAAACTAGAACAGTGCTTGAAGATCCTTGTATTGATCTAGCATTGTTTTCACTTGATGACATTCCAGTGGGAAATAATCATTCAGTCACATTTATATCAGCATCTCTTATGATAGGTATTAAAAACTAAACACAAGGAGGGGGGAAGTTGCTATTACATTTATTTTTTTAAATATTTATTTAAGGGTCCTGGTGGTAGCACACATGGGGTGAACTGCAAGGACCAGCATAAGGATCCCAGTTCAAGTCTCCAGGTCCCCACCTGCAGGGGGATTCGCTTCGCAAGCGGTGAAGCAGGTCTGCAGGTGTCTTTCTTTCTCACTCTCTGTCTTCCCCTCCCCTCTCAATTTCTCTCTGTCCTATCCAACAATAACAGCAGCCATAACAACAATAACATCAACAAGGGGAACAAAGGCAACAAAAAAAATGGGGAAAAATGGCTTCTGGCAGCAGTGGATTTGTAGTGCAGCCACTGAGCCCCCGTGATAACCCTGGAGGCAAATATACATATTAGGTAGAAACAGAGAAATTGAGAAGGGAGGGGAGATAGAAAGGAAAAGAGGGAGAGACACCTGTATTCCTCTTCACCACTCATTAAGCAGACCCCATGCAGGCAGGGGACCAGGTGTACCTTAACCAGGTACACCATTGCCTGGCTCCTCTCTATTATGTATCTTTTGGACTTTTGTGACCTATACAAAATCCAAAGATGTATTTTGACTCCTTTGTTTTCACAAATTTTCTCAATGTTTGAAAACATTTAAAACAAACAAGGAAGTGTTGGCATCTGATTACTTTTAAGAACTCACTGAATAAAAGACATTAATGTATCACTCTCTATATTTCCTATGGCTGTCATAGCTAAGTACCAGAAACTTGGTGTCTAATCCAGTTCTGATAACTTGAGGAGAGTATGTGCATTGATTAGTTGCATTATACTTACTGACTTAACTACAAAAGTTCCCTTTTATTGTGACTGGCAGATTGGAGGCTAACTCCATGTGTAAATAATGGGAGAACATTTTCCTAGTCTTCTTGACTGTACATATTGAAAGGTACAAATTAGGGAATGGAACTGAGGGGAACATCTACAGTCATACCACTGTGAACTCATACAGTCTCGTCTAGATTCAAGGAAGTGACTATTGAGAGAGAAGACTGTGACATGGGAATGGAACAGATTGAACCACTTTATGCCATTAACAGTTACCCTCCCAGCACCAGTGGGAACTTATCATCACACACAGGACACTTAGAGACAACACAGGAAAGCCTTGTTGGGATGATTTCTCTTTCTATTCAGGCCCATCATAAAAGTTCCTGTTTTTAGCTTCATCCTGTACATAAACACACTCAGCGGTTTAGTTTAACGATTTGGTTTCATTTACAAGATGACTTTTTCCTAAGGTATCTTTTGGTTCTTGGTTAGTGTTAACATTTCTAAAACACCTCACTGACCACCTCACTTTTTAGTTTGTGATACCCCTCTACATACTCAAACCAATACCCTCCAGGTGTACCTCCTGAGGTATTTGCTAGTTTCATCATTCACCTTGTTAATTATGATGTCATAATAATCATAAAACACTCACTCTTAAAGCTATCATTAAATATATCTCTGTGGCAGGAAATAACAGCACATCTCACAGGTGCCATAAAAGAACACCTAATTTACTTGCTTTTAATAAACTGCTTATTAACTTCATCATGTGTCTTCTTGTTCTCCCACTTGTAGGACTCATCAAAGAACTATGAATCAACCTTTTATATTCTCTCCAAAGTAAATATGCAACATTTCTATTTCATATAGTTAATATTATAGCAATATACACACCATGTGTTCCCATGCCTCTTAATACTTACTCTTATTTTGTTCTGAAAAAATTAAATATAGATACTGTGAATAGCATAACTTAACTTTTGACATATAAGAACACTGAGAAACTATATATATATATATATATATATATATATATATATATATATCCAGGACATTATAACCCTAAGACTTTGTTTACTTAAATCTGCACTAAATTTTTCTCATATGGTGAATTAAATGGTATCTTGGATGACCTAAAATCTTAAACAATTATATTTTAAATGATTCTTTTAAAACTTTTCTTGGTATTGTCTTCATTTATTTGTTGATAGAGGCTGCCAGAAATTGAGAAGGAAAGGAGTGATAGAGAAGGAGAGATACAGAGAGATAACTGCAACACTGCTTCATTACTCACAAAGCTTTCTCCTGCAGGGAAGGATTGGGGGCTCAAACCTGGGTCATTTTCCTCTGTAACATATATGCTCAATCAGGTGTGCTACCACCCAGACTTTAAATGATCCTTTATAATAATAGTAAAGCTACAGTAATATCTAGATTTACTGAGTGCTACTTTTGGACTCAACCAAGTATTAAGCCTTATTATGTATTTAATGAAAACAACAGCAATGAGATTAAAAAAAAAACTCCTCATATTGTCAGCAAAGACATTAAGGCACAGGGAATGAAATAATTGACCTTAATTCACAGAACTCATAACTGGACTTGGGAATTGGGAATTAGACACAAGGTTTCAATTTCAGACCCTCAGTGCTGATCATGCTGAAATCTTGCGTTTCATTTCACAAGAGACTGAAGTTTCGATATAAAATCTTTGAGGAAAGTTGCTGAGAATTATGAAGAAAAAGTTTTTAAGGCATTGCAACTTACATCTTTGTACACTTCAGGACTTTGTTCAGCAAGCAGAAGTGAAGAGCAGCTTCCTATACTCTCCTGTTATGCTCTCTTGTGAGCCAGAGCACTGACTTCTGCACTGTGTCATCTCCAGTGTGCCCTTCAGCCGCACACATTTGGGCACAGTCTCCTTCTCCACAGCTGTTGCTCATGGTGTCCCCATTGTCTAGAATGTTCTTCACTCAGTCCCAGCCCACCTTTCTTTCCTACCTCAGTCTGATTCCTGGCACTCATTTGACCAGAACCATCTAGTGGCAAACTCCCCAGACATTGTTCCCTTGTATATTTTACTTCTCAAACTGCTGCTCCAACCTGGGGCAGGTGAACTGCATCTGTTCTCCCACACTGCTCTACACAAACCTAAATTATTATGTTTAGCAGTGGCTTTTATGAATCATTTCTTAAAAAAATATTTATTTATTTATTTATTTTGCCTTTAGGGTTATCGCTGGGTCTTGGTGCCTGCACTATGAATCCACTGCTCCTGGAGGCTAGCTTATTTCCATTGTTGTTGTTGCTTCTGTTATTGTTGTTGCTGTTGTTGTTAGGACAGAGAGAAATTGAGAGAAGATGGGAAGACAGAGGAGGGAGGAGAGAAAGATAGACACCTGCAGACCTGCTTCACCTCCTGTGAAGCAACCCCTCTGCAGGTGGAGAGCTGGGGGCTCAAGCTGGGATCCTTGTTCAGGTCCCTGTGCTTCACGCTCTGTGTGATTAACTTGGTGGGCTACCGTCTGACCCCCAATAAATTGTTTCTTGGTCAGTGTTTTTGGGATAATTTTTAGATACTTAATCTTCTCTAGTTCTTTACAGGGTACTCAGCACACAGATTACCCACAGAAGTAGGTACTCAATAAATGTGTGAGTGGGAATGGAAAATGGAATGAAGTTAGAAAATGAGCCTAGTTGTGTTGGTGGGGGGAGAGTGCAACCTGCCAGAGCACTAACTTGTACATGGGAGGCAACAGAGATTCCATGCTCAACCCCCAGCACAACATTAAGCACTGCTGAGCACTACTCAGGTATTCTCTCTCTCTCTCTCTCTGTTCCTCTTATATTCTCTGTCTCTCTTATGATAAATAAACAGATCTTGGAGAAGGGGGAAGAGAGAGGAGGAGGAGAGAGATAGGAGGAGAAGATGAAGAGGAAGAAAAAGAAGAAGGAGGAGGAGGAACAGGAGAAGGAGGGGGAGGAGGAGAAGGAGAAGGTGATGAAGAAAATGAAGAAGAGAAAAAGATGGTGGTGGAGGAAATGATCCTAGTCACTGAACTATTCTTGCTAATCTAGATTTTACAAAACGAGTCAGAAATACTTAGTCATGTATCATGAGAACAATTTCTCTGTCTTCTCAGCTAAAAGACTCCTAAATGGCAAGAGGCACAGGGGTTGGAGATGGGGTGGGGAACAGTGGTTGTCATAAATCATAAAAGAAACTGTCCGTCAGAGAAAGCAAATGTTTGCCCTTCCTAGTGGCAGCTTCTTGAGTAAGTGAAGTCAGCACTTAATCCAAAATGATCAATCCTGTGTAATGGAGGATTACTTTGAAGTTTTATGGGGAGTTGGGAGGGGGGAACTGGGAACTCCTCTCTAAGTATATTCAAACTGATCAAGGTAAAAATAAATGTGTGTGTGTGTGTGTGTGTGTGTGTGTGTGTGTGTGTGTGTGTGTGTGTTTGTAGTGAAGTAGAATGTTCTGAACTGTGAGAAAAAAGCTCATATAACCTTCAAGTCAGCTTCCTTTCTACTTCTTGGCAAAGTGTTAAAGGACATTTTTTCTTTCTTTTTCAAGGACTTTTATAAGTGGATTGATGTTTGACAAAGTCATGTTTTGGACTATGCAGCCAATTTTCACTGCCTACTCAGTGTGGGACTGTAGAGTAATTATAACAAAAAAGATTTTGACTCTCAATTAAAATTTGCTATGAAATTGGCAATACTTTAGAAAAGTTTTGAGAAACTGTTAACATATTAGAAAAAAGGATCCAAGTTTGTAAGCGAGTAGACTTCATCGTACTCTATTCATGTGAACTGGGATACATTCCTGTATACTGCCAGGAAATGATATTACTAGAAGCTTATTTTGAAAAAGGTATTTCTCAAAGTTTTATAGACCACACAGCTTTGGTGATTGAGTTCATTTGACATCATGTCTTATAACTACATGGATAGCTTCATTACAGCATCCTTTAATAACAGCCCATGGACTGCATGACTAGACTCCTACCATGCTAACCCACTGCCTTTTATAAATACCAAACTCTTCTGATGGGAAGATGAATTTTTTAAGATAGGAGTTTTCTATCTTCTCAGATTTTTCTAGCACCTCTCTAAATCTGCTTTCCTTGTTTTTTGCTTATTTAGCCTTCTGAGGAGAAAGAAATTCTAATCTTTGGTTTGCTAACAAGTTTGTTTTCCACCACAGAAAAGACCACTGCCCTCTCTCCCTACTCGTTAGTCTAGTAAAGGTGAAACAACTGTGAATATACAAATAATCTGGATCTGAACTTGGGTTCAGTCTTACTGGTTGGGATCTTGAACAAATCATTCAGCTATTCTGTTGGTTTCCCTTCCTCTCTCCTTTTCTTTCTCCCTTTTTTCTTCCTTCCTTCCTTTCTTTTTTGTCTTTCTTTCTTCCTTTTTTTCTCTTCCTTTCTCTTCTCTTCTCTTCTCTTCTCTTCTCTTCTCTTCTCTTCTCTTCTCTTCTCTTCTCTTCTCTCCTCTCCTCTCCTCTCCTCTCCTCTCCTCTCCCCTCCCCTCCCCTCCCCTCCCCTCCCCTCCCCTCCCCTCCCCTCTCCTCTCCTCTCCTCTCCTCTCCTCTCCTCTCCTCTCCTCTCCTCTCCTCTCCTCTCCTCTCTTCTCTTCTCTTCTCTTCTCTTCTCTTCTCTTCTCTTCTCTTCTCTTCTCTTCTCTTCTCTTCTCTTCTCTTTGTCATTATGCCAGGTCCCCTGCATTGCTTGATGCTGTGGTCTATTTACATAATCATTGTTTTGCCTGAGATGCAACCCAACACTCTTCTCTTCTCTTCTCTTCTCTTCTCTTCTCTTCTCTTCTCTTCTCTTCTCTTCTTCTCTCGTTCATTTCTTTCTTTGTCACCAGAGCACTGTTTAACTCTGGCTTATGGTAGTGAAGGAAATTAAATGTGGTAATTCAGAGCTTGAAGCCTAAAAATCTTTTGTATAACCATTATTTTATCTCCTTCATCTTAAATGTCAGGTTTTTTTTAAACATAATAATGAAATAATATCTCTCACATGACCATTATGAGGAACAAATCAATTAACTTATATTTTTCCCTAGAATTACCAGGGAAGAACATGAACATAATCCCCCACTACCATAAGTTATGCAGCTGAGTTTCCTACACTTGGGGGTAGTCGCAGGGACCAGCACATCCAGAATACAATAGAAAAGGCTCGCCCTGAGAAAACCACTTTTGTGATCATGGTATCTCCCCTGCTATGTAAGTATAAATAAAATACTTTATTAAAAAAAAATAACCTGGTGGGGCTGGGCAGTATCACACTTATTTGAATGCATATATTAACATGTGCAAGTACCCTGATTCAAGCCCCTTTGTCCACACCTGCAGGAGAGAAAAATTGCAGCATTTATAAAAACCTGGTTTTGATCAGTAATCTCAAACACACGCTACTAGTCACTTGTCAAAATAAGATATCAGGTTCTCAAGATTTCTGTTGATTCTAAAAAAGTCAAATTTTTGTTAATCCTCAGCAGAGGAGATTAAAGTATGTGTAGTTTTTGGGTTTCCTTAGACAGGGAAAGACATTATTGTGAGTGAATCCCAGGACAAAATCAGTGGTAAGCTATGATCTGCTTTTCCCCAGGATTCCTGGTAGAACCAGAGAGAGGGAGCATACAGCAGCTAAGCACAGAGGCGCTCTATTAGTGACTCTCAGATTTAAACAAAACATCGAGGACAACCCTCAAATGCAGTCCATCTTCTCACTTCCATTCCAGAGGAATGGGAACTTCTGAGAATACAGGCACAAAGCCAGGATATGTATATATGTATGTGTGTATATATGTGCATGTGTATATTTGTATGTGTACATATGTTTAAAATATGTATTTAAATATACATACATATGTATATTTAAAAAGCTCCCAGATGATTTTCATGAATCACTGTTAGAAGTAATATTCAAAACTTTTACCTCAGTTTTTTCTGATATCATCACTGAAGGTCACAAAGCACAATAGGTATAGAAGAGGTATAAAAGAAAATAAATAGAGAGAGAGAGAGGAGGAAGAAAAGGAAAGAAAGAAAGAGAGAAAGAAAGAAAAGGGAGGGGATGGGACAGTCCTCTGGCGCATGAATGCATATACGACTGCAGTGAACCTGGGCTAGAATGGATTGTAACAGTGACGAATAGGACTTACTGTTATTATTTTTATTTAATTCCATGCAAAAAGTATAACAGCGGAGAACACATAATTTAGCACCCTTTACAATAGGGTTGATATGTTGCCCAAGTCATAAAGTTCTTCTAAGACTTAAATATGAGTATGTGTAAGTTATGAGGCACTGAATGAGAGCTTAGTACATATTCATATGGTGGCATCTACAGAGATCTGAAAATTTTCTAAGAAGGAATCCTATAAAACAGAAGAGGTTAACAGGGTCTGGTCAGTTTCATAAATCTTACTTCATTAATAATCGTTTTTCAAACAGACAAGACTCATTAGAAACACAATCCAAAACTAGAAACGAAAATTAAGTTATTAGTCCCTGAGCATTGTTCTAATCTACTCATCCTTGCAAATCAACTAATCAATTGACAAAGTGAAATAAATATGAAACCATTGTACTTTCATGCAGATTTTCCTTTTATTTATTTAGTAACTCTTGCGTTTTTTTCTCCTCTGAGAATATTTATGTGAGACTTCAGCTACCTTTATTGATTTAGAGAAATAGTGCATTTCATAATCCTAACAGCCTTGATGGTAGTTTTGCAATCTCTTTCCCCCCACCTACCTCCTTCCCTCAGGCGTATTTATTCTATAATTAATACTTAGTTCAAAGTTTAAATCTCAAATACACTGAAAAATTATCTAGATTAAGAAAAGTATCTTAGGCGACCAGGTAGTGTCGCACTGGGGTAAGCACACTGTAGTATGTTAAGCCTAAGGACCAGTGCAAGGATCCTCGGTTCGAGCCTCCAGCTCCCCACCTGCAAGTTGGTCACTTCACAAGCAGTGAAGCAGGTCGGCAGTGTCTATTTTTCTTTCCTCCCTCTCTGTTTCTCCTCCCCTCTCAGTTTCTCTCTGTCCTATCCAAAAAATAGAAAAAAAAATGGCTACAAAAGCTGTGGATTCATAGTGCCACCACCGAGCCCCGATAACCCTGAAGGTAAAGAAAGAAAAGTATTTTAGAGAATGATCCTGCCTATGTTCTCCCTGTTTTGCTGTAATTATAATTTTTAAAACTTACTTGCTGCTATAGTGCTATCCCGTGACTGAAGACAAAGCCTGTTTTACTCATCTGAGCTGAGCTAGATGAAAGAGAAATGCAACTTGCAGGGGTTAGGCAGTGACATACCCAGTTGAGCACAAGCATTATCAAGGCCTCAGTCCTTACTGCAGGCAGAAGTCTCACAATGAATCAGGGCTTCAGTTGTCTCTCTTCTCTCTCTCTAACTCCCATCACCTGTCCATTTCTCTCCATCCTATCTGATAAAAGGAAAACAAGCAAACAAACAAACAAACAGGAACAAAGCGCTACCGCTACCTCAGGTGGTGGATTTGTCCTGCAGGTACTGAGCCCCAGTGATAAGCCTGGTGGCAAAATAATAATAATAGTAACAACAATAATAAATAAATTAATAATACATAAGTAAATATGCAAAAGAACAGAAGGAAAAACACAAGGCAGAACTCAGACTGGAGTTGGTGTATTGCACCAAATTAAAAGACTCTGGGATGGGGTGAGGGAAGGGTTCAGGGCCTGGAACATGATGGCAGAGAACCCAATGGGGGTTCAATCGTTATGTGGAAAACTGAGAAATGTTACACATGCTTGTCAATGAGAGTTAGTTACTGTATTAAAATATTAAATACTGTATTAAATATTAAATACTGTATTAAAATACAGTAAACCATTAATCCACTAAAGAAATTAAATAAATGTGCAGCTGGCACATACCCATCACAGATGCATGGTACTAACTCTCATTGACAAGCAATAATGGGGCAGGTTTTATTGATCCAGTAGATTTAAGTGTGAGGTTAATTCAGTGGATTTATTTCATCTACATCAACAAGTTGGTAAATTAAAACAATCTAAGTGACCATCATAGATGAAATTTTCAAGTAAATGAAGTTCTGTAAATATGGAACTTATGTCTAGACCCAGGCAAGGTGGGTTCCGCGTAAAATGAAGCTAGGGAAGCTTATAGCTTTGTGTCTTTTCAACTCTTGTGGCTCCCTATTCCTTTAAATCTCAATTAAAATGGATCTGATTTGTGCCCATTGATTCCTTTTTAAATATCAGTGATCAGTGTGGGAAGCAGATACTTTATGTACTGAGATCACCAGCACAGGGCCCAACCTCTTCAAGACTCAGCAGATCTGCTGTAAAAAATTGAGACTTCTTAGGCAAAGAAACAAGTAGAGATCACTGACTCACTTCCTATGCATAATCTGACTCAAATTTCCCTGTTTCACAAGACTGCTTCTGGCACTAGTTTAACTTTGAAAATGTGAAACTGCTTTTGAGAAAAAAAAGTTACTCATGAAATTTTGTCAAAGATAAACATATGGAAATGACAGCGTAGAGTTATTTGACACATAGATGTGAATTATTTGCTCAACAAACTTTTAAATTTTATTTTTTACATTTGATGGTAAATATAATAGTTTGTACATGCATAAGATCTCCCAGGTTTCCATATAACAATATAACCCCCACTAGGTCCTCTGTATCTTTTTTGGACCTGTATTCACCCCCCACCCACCCCAGAGTCTTTTACTTTGGTGCACTATGCCAATTCCAGTTCTGGTTCTACTTGTGTTTTCTATTCTGATCTTGGCTCAACAAACTTTTATTAACCAAACAAAACACAGAACAGGTTAAATGCCTTACTTTTCATGAAGCTTACTTTGTAGTAATATCATAAAGGTTGCCATGGTGGGTTATTGGGTGGAACAGGTCTGTGTAGAAAAGGACAAGGAATCCTTTTCTTTTTCTCCTTCTTGTTCTTTGTCGTCATTGTCGTCTTCTTCTTCTTCATATCTTTTCTTTTTTATTATTATCAATATATTATTATTTTTCAATTTAAAAAACTTTATTATTGATTTAATGATGATTAACAAGATAGCAGGGGTACAATTCCACACAGTTTCCAGTTTTATAAAGTTCTGTATCTCATCCCCTCTATTGGAAGCTTTCCTGTTCTCTTTCCATCTCTGGAGTATCAAAATTCCTTATGGGATGCAGAAGGTGCAAGGTCTGGCATCTGTAATTGCTTCTCTGCTGAACATGGATATTGGCAGGTTGATCCAGACCCTCAGCCTGTTTCTGTCTTTCCCTAGTGGGATAGGGTATCTTTTCTAGATAAGTAGACATGAGTACAAGTAAATGTATAATTTTGTCACTGTAGCATGATTTCCACAGTGAAAAAATTAGAAATGATGTAAATATTCATTAATGAGGAAATAATTATATAGTGGCCACCATATTTGCAATAAAAATCCTGGATATGAAAGCAAAATTGATAATGCTATTTTTCATTAATAGACTATAAAAACTACATGTTAAATTCTATTTTATTTTTTAAAATTTTTATTTTATTTTCCTAGTTTACTTTTACAAAAGAAAAAGTTCTCCAGTTATTTGTGGACAAACATGATTAATTTATTACTTTGATTCTTTCTTTTTCCTAGCATGGTAATTCCCATGTATGGAAGCTTCACAATTGAGATGGGGGTGGCCACTGCTTGATACTTAACTCACTGACTTTTAAAAAAAATACATATTTTATTTATTATTTAATGGGAAATATAGGAGAGGAGAGAGAAAGAACCAGACAGACTCTAGTACATGTGCTGCTGGGGATTGAACTCAGCACCTCATGCTTGATAGTTCAGTGTATTATTCACTGTGCCACCTCCCAGACCACATCACTGGCTTTTTAAAATTGAAGAACATGATACCAGTCTTAGGGGATAGATACTTTGCATATCTGCTTTTCAATCTTCACTTCCTCCCTAAACCCCTAGCTCATTAACCTTCATGGAGATAGCTATAGTTCCACTTGCTCTTGGCTCAAGGTTGAAACCATTTTCCTATGAGGAAAATTATTCCTTTTCCATAACCAATATACCCCTTCCTAATATGCAGGCTATCATACATCCACACATTCTGTGTTAGCGTATTTTATTACCTTTTGGATAGAAAAAAAAGTTGATCTCTCCCTTCCCACTACTAGGTAGCAGTAGATTCAACAGAGCTAGTTGATATTTCACTTGAGAGTTTTTCTCAATTGCTACTGCATGACTTATATTTAGGTTTATCTTAACCATTATATCTAAGATCTTTATAATCATTATGACACTATGCTATAATAATACCTTTTCTTTTTAATTTTGTTTTCTTTTCTTTTTGTGACTGCCTCAACTAGTAAAGTGTGGTGGAAATGTCAGTGTACAATTTCTGAGTTAGGTTGTAATGATGTTACTTTGACTTGCCCTCTTGATTTTGGAGTTCTGAACTGTCACAGAAGGTATCTGGATGGCCCCCAGGCTGGCATGCTATGAGGAGGCCAAATCTACCACATGTCCACCAGAGGCCATAAGTGAAGTCATGCGATTACATGAAGAGAGTCAGACTTCTGACTAACCCCAGCTGCCCAGATCTATTGTGCCCTCAAACCATTGTCTGACTGTAATTGAATTAATAGTCAACCAGTTATCTTCTTTCTGAATTCCTGATTTGAAGAAGCTATGAGAGATTTTAAAATAGTTTTTTTCTAATCAATTCTAGTCATTTGTTATTAAGGTGTAACATACATTAAAGTTTAAATCAACTTTTCAAATAATATGGATATTTTACACACATTTATTTTTCTTTTCAATATTCTTATTAGTGATATACTATTGATTTAAAAAATTATAAGATAAGAGGGGTACAATTTCACATTGTTCCCACCACCAGAGTTCTGTGTCCCCATCCCTTCCATTGGAAAAAAGTAGTTCTCCCAAGGTCACAGATGTGGGTTGACTTAATATCTCTATATATCTATTTTTTTTTTTTTTTTACTATTTTTCTATGATCCTGCCTTCATTTTCTTTTAAAATTTAAAAAAATATTTATTTATTTATTGGATAAAGACAGCTAGAAATTGAGAGGAAAGGAGGCGATAGAGTGAGAGATAGGGAGACTCCCGTAACACTGCTTCACTATTTGCAAAACTTTTCCACTGCAGGTGGGGTCTAGAGGCTTGAACCCGGGCCCTTGCACATTGTAACATGTATGCTTAACCAGATATGCCACCACGTGAGCCTTCATTTCTTTTCTAAGTCACACCTATACCTATTACTTCTGAGAAAACTTCCTTTTTTTTTTTTTCATCTCAGATAAGAAAAATAGTGTCTGACTTCCTCTGGTGTTTTCCAGATTAATTTCCCTTTCAGTGATGGTATAAAAACAAGATTCCTGGTTATAAATGCTTCGAGTCCTGGTAGAATTGGGGTTCAGAGGCCTCTGGTCATTTTCCCTTATCACTTCCCCCTTCTGGAAGTATGGAACAAAGTTCTTTTTTGGATACAGAAGGTGAGTTTTGGCTTCTGTAATTGCTTCTCCACTGGACATGGGCATTGGCAGTTGATCCATACCACCAAACGGTTTCTTTCTTTCCCTAGTGGGTAGGGCTCTGGAGAGGTGAGGTCATCTGCCCAGGAATGTCAGGATAAAATCATAGCAGCATCTGAAATTTGATGGCTGAGACTACAGTGCTCCTGTGAATGTGTCAGCTGCAGTTTGATGAAGTTTGTTAAGTTTGATACTCGTCAGTTTTTGTTCTTTTGGGGAGGAGTCTATGCTGCCTGCTGTTACTTCTTAGCCTTGCCTTCAGGAAGTTCCCACATATAATTTTTTTAATTTAAGAAAAAATGTTGGGGCTGCGGCGATGCACTTGGGTGAGTGCACATATTACAGTGAACAAGGACATGTGTTTGAGCTCTTGGTCCCCACCTGCACGAAGAAAGCTTTGCGAGTGGTGAAGCAGGTCTGCAGATATCACTCTGTCTCTTTCCCTCTCTATCTCTCCTCCTCTCAATTTCTGGCTGTCTCTATCTAATAAATAAATAAAGATAATTTTTTAAAAAGTATCTAAAAAGAAAAAATGTGATGATATTCTCTCCACATACCTTTTACAATATTAGAATTTGCAAATATTCATAGGAATGCTCCAAGCTTCCCCAATTTCAGGACCCATCTTCCTCAGGTGGAGCATAGAGTATGTTGTCCATCCTTCCTTCAGATGATGGAACATTCTCTACCACTCTTGACCCAAGTTGAGGGCAAGGTCATGTGGGGGCCCACAAGGAGGTCTATTGTGTTGTTCCTGATAGAAATGACTGGTAACATTGGGGAGAGTGATTTATTCAAGGTCTAGGCCCATCAGGTCTGTTTGGGAATCTCAGAACTCCCTGACTAGGGCCCCAGCTGATGGTGGCCTGATAGTGATTGAAGAGTCATAGTTACAGTATGCCAGTCTCTTGCTCTTATTCAGCTTTTGCAGTCCTTGCTTTGCTAAGGTTAGCTTTGGAGTGAGTGAGGGAAGTATAATAGGAAGTAGGTGAGGAGGGTATTTAAGTCTAAGTAGACACTATTTCATTGAACTTTATACTGACTCACTACAGACTATTGCGCACTTTTGCTTTCAGGTATATATTGTGCCCTAATTTATGGATACATGTGAACATATGCCCTAGCTCATGGGACCTGTTCTATATCTAGGTTTTGGGACATTGTTAGGAAGTGAACCACCTGGAATGGAATTAGAGAATCCTATGAAAGGAAAGGTCTCATCCGAGTATTAATGGTGAAGGGCTGACATTCCATGCCTGATGTCTCTGGACACAGTCTGAAGTGAAGCATGCTGAGGTGGCACTCATTGCATTGATTAGGTTGGGATCAGCAGATGCAACATCATTGGATGTTGAAATAGGTCCTGAAATAGGGGCAGCTCGGAATGTTCCTACTCATGACCACAGAATGTGAGCTCAGATCTACGGAGATGCAGAGGTCACATAGGCTCGTAAGCTGAATATGGACCCCATATTCAAATCGATGAGGTTTACAGTCAACAATATTTATATACCTTTCCCATATTTGGGAGCTACTCTCTTCCCTGATCCAGCTTTCTTGTCCCTTTTCTAGCCATGACATCATCTCCCCAGACAATAACTTGGATCCATTTGTATATTAGATTTCAGGCTCAGGGAAAAAAAAACAAAAACAAAATGAATATAGTCACAGGCCCATTGGAATATAACTAAAATAGGCCTACTTGCTATCAGAATGGAGACCCTCCAACTCTTCATCTGCACTAGTCCAGCCTTTAGTTTCATGATTAGTCAACCACTTATTTGGCTTTAAGTGTTAACTCTTTTTTCAGCCACCAGGTTCCAGATCCTACCATGATGCCAACCAGACTTCCCTGGACAGACAACCCCACCAATGTGTCCTAGAGCCCTGCTTCCCCAGAGCCCTGCCCCACTAGGGAAAGAGAGAGACAGGTTGGGAGTTATGGATCAACCTATCCAGGCCTATGTTCAGAGGGGAAGCAATTACAGAAGCCAAACCTTTGACCTTCTGCATCCCACAATGACCTTGAGTCCATACTCCCATAGCCATAAAGAATAGGAAAGCTATCAGGGGATGGATGGGATACAGAGTTCAGATGGCGGGAATTGTGTGGAGTTGTACCCTCTTATCCTATGGTTTTGTAAATGTTTCCTTTTTATAAATAAAAAATAAATAAATAAATAAAAGAATTTACAAATATTGTTTTTCTTACATAGTCATAATAGTTATTTTCCTCATGTGATATAAATACAAATTAACTCCAAGTCTTTAAAGTTTTTTTTTCTGTAGATCATAAAACTAGCCATATCATTTATTCATAAATGAATTAAATATATATTTAATGAGTATCTACTATGAGGCCAAGAATAGAAGATGGATTTTTTTCTTTTTCTTTTACTTAACATAGCACAGCTCAGCTCTGGTTTATAGTAGAGTTGGAGACTGAACCAGGGCCTTCAGGATCTTAGATGTGAAATTCTTTTGCATAACCATTATGTTATCTCTCCTACCTGGATCTTATATTAGAATAGAGTCTTATGTGAAAAAGATAACAGTATTAATAATCACATGAGTAAACATATAATTACACATTTTAAAAGTTATCTTTAACGGTGGTTTATCATTTCAGTCAGAGGTGATTTTTATTGAACTCCCACACATAGACATTTTGCATTTTGTAATGTCTGGTAACATTTTTAGCTCTCAGAAATAACTCAGAGTAGGGCAAGGGGTGGTGCTAATAGGATTTAGTAGCTACTGGGATACAGTTCGGATCTAGGCCAGGTGTAATATTCCACATCCTACAAAACATAGAACAACCATTTCTCTCTGTCCCCTCCACCCCCCAAGAAAACATGTTTTTATTCCAAAATTTCAAGTTGGAAAACCCTTACTATAAAGGGAAAATAAAGAGTCTTTGCAAGTCTGGGTTGGGTTGGAAATTCTAGTAAAGCTTGACTGCTAGCTAGTATGGACATTTACAGAGAAGTTAATTATTTACCAAAAACAAAGGGAGTACTCATTTTGCCCTGATTTCTTTGCTTGCCAAACATACACCTAAGTAAAGATTTCAAATACTGAAAAAAGACCTTCTATATCGAGAATGCCAGAAAATGGGGGGGGGGGGTCATTTGGTGAGTGTCAACTTGAGGAATGAAAACAAAAGACAGAATAGATGTCTTCTTAATAATACAATCAGTGCAGTAGGGTAAGTACTGTGGTTTTCAAAAACTCAACTTTGTTTCTTGATTTTTTTCTTGTTTTCAAAATTAAAACAAAAAAAAGGGGGTGGGAAGGTTTGGAAGAGAGACAATATCAACACACAGCCCGAAAACCAAGGAGACCTATGTGATTGGTGATAATAACCATACTTATTATATAGGTGGACTGGGGAGGCCTGGTCTAACTCAGCAATTACTCAGCCTTTATGTATGATGGTTTATGATTAAAGAGCCATCCAGAATTTGTTCAAGGTGAACAGTGAGCCTGGAATTATCAGCTCTGGCTATGAGCCTCATCAATTTCTAGCTGGTTTGGAAAGGTTGTAGCAACTAATGAATAATGAATTCACCAATTCCAGTAAAGTAAGAAGCTTTCGAAATTTCCCTTCCTTGGAAGAGGAGTAAGCACAGAAAAACAGTGTTAGAAGTGCATTACTAACAGGGAAATGGTATAAAGCTGTCCAGAAATTACAAATATACATACAAGTATGCAAACATATAATAAAAATGCATGTATATATCCCATTGCCATCCAGACATTAAATTGCAAGAGATATATTATGACCTATTATAGTTAGAGCTAAGATGAGTAGGATTTTATACTTGCCACATTCCTACTTGAACAGGTCTACAACAATCATGGGAGAAGGGAAATGTAGTCTTTTCCCCCTTTCTATATACATGTTTCTCAACCCTTCTTAAATTCTAAACCAAAGTTCTTACCACTGCTAACAAGTGAGAAAGAAGCTCATTCATGACTAATAGTTTTTGACATGACAGGAAATTTTCTGTACACACTTGCTATTTGTGGCAGTTTTAATGAAAGCCATACTCTGCTATATTTAAGTTAAAATCATACCAAACATTTTTAGCTTGATGTTTTAAAAAATAATGCACATTGTTTTATTATTTACTATTATCATTTTTTTCCTTCAGGGTTATTGCAGGGGCTTGGTGCCTGCACCACAAATCCACTGTTCCTGGAGGCTATTTTTTTCTCCCTTTTGTTGCCCTTGTTGTTTTATCATTGTTGTGGCTAATATTATTGTTATTGTTATTGATGTCATTGTTGTTGGATAGGACAGAGAGAAATGGAGAGAGGAGTAGAAGACAGAGAGGGAGAGAGAAAGATAGACACCTGCAGACCTGCTTCACTGCTTGTAAAGTGACCTCCTGTAGGTGGGGAGTCGGAGTCTTGAGCCAGGATCCTTATACTGATCCTTGTGCTGCGTGCCATGTGCTCTTAACTTGCTGCGCTACCACCTACCCCACCTTATTACTTATTATTAAAGTAACACAGTAACTAAAGAAAATCCAAGTAGCATAAAGAAGAAAATAATTTTAATTTCAGCACAGGTAAATACTCATTACTGTTTTCAGTAACACCACTTTCAGTAGTCTACAAGTAGATTAATGTATATTTTTAATACAATAAAATTTTATTTATGTAACATGTTGCATATTCAGAACAAAGAAGACTCAGGCTGTGCTCCACAGAGTCACTCAAGGATTCTGGTTATGGGAGGCCCTGGTATTTTGTGAGACTTCATGTTTACTACAACAGAGGAAAATTGGAGAATTACACAGGAGTTTTTACTATTTCAACCTGGAAGTGATAGTCATTTTCATTCACTTATTTTGACCAAAACTTGTCACATTGGTCTGTCTTATTGCAGGAACTCATAGGAATTTCATTTCCTAGATTTCCAGGCAGGAATGTAGAACTGAATAGTTAGTATTTATCTCTATATGTTTGCAATATTTACAACATAGAGATGGGATTTGAGAATAGTGATGAAAAAATATGTAAGCCAATAGTTTGAACAAAAGAAAGCACAGTATCCAACATTGTATAATTCTGCTTAGACCAAAACATATGTTTTCAATGCCTCTGTCTATGTATTATTGATTCATATGAAACACTTTCTTTAAACATTGATTTAGTCAAGATTCTCTAGTGAGATAAAAGCAGTAGGATGTGTGTGTCTTATGTGTATGCATATATACACTCACACTTGTGCTTTCCCCTTCTTCCTTTATTTCTTAATTTTCACCTATAAAATAAATCATCCAATATTCATCCTCTTTTTGGCTTATTGTACTTAACATGATACCTTTGAGTTTCATCCAAGATGAGGCAAAGAATGCAACTTTCTCATTTTATCAACTTTAGTAAACTATTATAAATATATAATAGTTTAGCAAACTATTATATATATATCATATGTATTTTAGTGAACTATTATATATATTACACCTTTTCTAATCACTCATTTGTTTTTGGGTATCAAGTTTGCTTCTAAGTTTGTCCTACTACAAACTGTGCTTCTATGAATATAGAAGAAAATATGTGTACATAGATCTCTTCAAATAGGCATTTTTGTTTCCTTTGGATAAATCCCCAAAGAAAAATTTCTAGGTAAAAAAATAGGTCTATTTCTACCATTCTGAATATTCTCCAGACTACTCTTCACAGGGTTTGGACCTATTTGCATTTCCACCAGCCATGTAGAAGGGTTCCTTTACCTCCACAACCTCTCCAACTCGTATATTACTTTCTAATGTATTACTTTATCACAGGTGTAAACTGGTATCTCATTGTTGACTTTATTTGCATTTTCTCTGATAATTAGTGACTTTGATCATCTCTTCATATGTCTGTTAACCCTCTGGATCTCTTCTGTGGTGAATATTAGGTCCATATACTCTCCCCTTTATTTTAAAATAAGGTTGTTTGATGAGTTTAATAAGTAATTTATATATTTTGGCTATTAGTCCCTTATCTGATATAGGATATGTAAAGACCTTTTCTGATTCTAGTGGGGGTGCTTGACATGTTTCTTAATTCATATAAATAAAGAAGTTTGAGAATTGGAACTGATATAAAATAGTAAAACTATCAGCCACAGGAATTCAATAGTTCTAAAAAAAAACAGTAGAAGTTGTTTTCTTTGTGACTAATCTTGGACCTAATTTTTAAAATATTTAGCATTTCTATAAAATGAATACTATTAAAATAGTATCATCAGCCTTTTTTTTCCAGGGAGAATTATTGATTAACCTTAATTTTGCAGCTATGCACGTAGTGTTATTTGCAACATATGAATCACTTGATAGGACCACCTACACACAATTTGATTATGTTTGTTCTCTGCAGAGAAAAATCAGTGAAAATTTTATTTGTGCTAATCTATGATTTCTTACTTGAAATGTAATGTAAGTCTAAAATTACTTATGAGTAGAAAAGCTTTCCATTTTTTATTTTAGTTCCTGAAAACAGATGTCTTAGATGCCCTTGGTATCTGAATTCATTCTTCCCGCACAGGTCTATTTCAGTTGTGGTTTTAGACAGGTCTACATGGGCTGCTTCTTATAGAAAAGGGTGTGTTTGGGGGTCTTTGTGTGTGTGTGTGTGTGTGTGTTTGTGTGACTTTACTTTCTGATCTGGGACTGCACAAACCCTAGGTGCAGGCAAGATCTTGCTTGGTTGGTACATTTGCACAACTCATAACTTTGGGGAAACTTTCCACCAATAGGACTAGAAACTTATTAGACCCCCCCATTTACCCACCCCCACACCAGTCTTTAATGGTATAAATAAAAATTCTAGGAAATATCCAGTAAATTTCTCCTGGTAGAGTTGAGCTCCATTTTTCTTCTTTTTTTTTTTTAATTGCATGAAAATAGGGCTTTATTGCCTTATATTAAGGAGAATGAAAGACATTCAGAAAAAAAAAAGACATAGTGACTGCTTCCTGTACCCACCAGTCCTCATTCCTCTGTGGGTTCAGGACAGGTCCAGTATTTCTATCTGCAGTCCGTTCCTCTCCATACTTCTTTTTTTATACCAGTCTTTGGTTTCCTGGTACTTATGGCTCAGAGTTCAAGGGCAAATACCAGCTTCCTCTATAGTTCCTTAATTTCTTTCTTTCTTTTTTTATTTATAAAAAGGAACATTGACAAAACCATAGGATAAGAGGGGTACAACTCAACACAATTACCACCATCAGAACTCCACATCCTGTCCCCTCCCCTGGTAACTTTCCTATTCTTTATCCCTCTGGAAGTATGGACCCAAGGTCATTGTGGGATGCAGAAGGTCGAAGGTCTGGCTTCTATAATTGCTTCCCCGCTGAACATGGGCCTTGATAGATTGATCCATACTCCCAACCTCTCTCTCTCTTTCCCTAGTGGGGCAGGGCTCTGGGGAAGCAAGGCTCCAGGACATATTGGTGGGGTTGTCTGTCAAGGGACGTCTGGTTGACATCATGGTAACATCTGGAACTTGGTGGCTGGAAAGAGAGTTAACATACAAAGTCAAACAAGTTGTTGACTAATCATGAAACTAAAGGCTGGAAGAGTGCAGATGAAGAGTTGGGGGGGGGGTCTCCATTTTGTAGACAGCTAGTAAGCCTATTTTAGTTCTATTCCAAAGGGCCTGTAACTATACTGTTTTTTTTTTTTTTTCCTGAGCCTGAAATCTGATATGCAGATGGATCCAAGTCATTGTCTGGGGAGCTGGTGTCATGGCTGGGAAAAGGACCAGAAAGCTGGATCAGGGAACAGAGTAGCTCCCTACTATGGGAAAGTTGTATTAATATTGTTTACTGTAAACCCCATCGATTTGAATATGGTGCCCATATTCAGCTCAGGAGCCTATGTGACCTCTGCATCCCTGTATATCTGAGCTCACATTCTGTGGTCATGAGTAGGAACGTCCCAAGCTGCCCCAATTTCAGGACCCATCTTCCTTGAGCTCCATTTTCATAGCGTTGACATCAATATTTTGATTAGCTGGTCCTACTTTACCTCACAGTTATCTCCTGGAATCAGCTTTGAAACCAATGGTCTACCTAAAAGTCCTTTATCAAACTCAATTTTAGAGGAACCCAAGTAAGATGATAAATCAAGATGACAAATAACATTCTAATGATATAAAACCATGCTGTGTATCTAAGGTCATAACTGCACATCCACATGAGAAAAAATAAATTCAAAGTTCTAAACCCAGTCAAGCTCCTGAATATTTTTTTCAGTTTTCTTAATATGAACTAATATTTTTATTGATTTAATAATGTTTTGCAAGATCATGGGATAAAAGGGGTACAATTCCCACCACCAGAGCTTTGTATCCTATCCCCTCCATTAAAAGCTTTTTCCTGTTCTTTATCCCTCTTGGACCATAGACTCAAGATCATTATGAAGTGCAGAAGGCGGAAGGTCTGGCTTCTGTAATTGCTTCTCTGCTGGACATGGGTGTTGACAGGTCAATCTGTACTCCCAGCCTGTTTCTATCTTTTCCTAGTTGGGCAGGGCTCTGAAGAGGTGGGGTTCCAGCACACCTTGGTGAAGTAATGTGCCCAGGGAAGTCAGCTTGACATCATGGTAGCATCTGCAACTTGGTGGCTGAAAGCATTAAGATATAAAATAGAGTTGTTTAATAATCAAGAATCTAAAGATAAGAATATAGCAGATGATGCAGTAAATTTTTATACCACAATTTCTTGGCAGTGTGGCAATGAAAGGGCCAATTATAGTTTTCAACATAATGTAGATTTAATTTGATTATCTTTATATTGAAGGTGATGTCATCCGCCTGAGAGAGGGGAATTTAAGGGTAGAAATTGTAAAAAGTAAGAAAACATGTAGTATTTTGTAAATGATAAGACGTTTAAAGTTCTGGCTTAGTTGGTACTGAGGATTGAATCAGAACCTCAGGCATGAAATTCTTTGCATAAGCATTATGCTATCTTCCTAACCTGAATTGTGTTGTATTTTTTGACACTACAGCAAAGGACCTGCCTTTGTGATATAATATATATTATTATATGGTTTAAACATTATTTTCCCCTAGACCCACCCTGTTTTTTTTTAATCAGATACTTAAAAATATACTTTCTTTGCCCTAGGAGGTAGCACAGCAGATGAACTATTAGACTTACATTTATGAGATTCCAAGTTAGATGCCTAGCAACACAAATGTCAGAATGACGTTCTGATACTCTCTTCTTTCTCCTTTCTCATAAGTAAACAAATACATCTTAAATACATACTTATATTTATATATATTTGTTGCCCTAGTTGTTGCAGCCTCGTTGTGGTTATTATTGCCATTGTTGACGTTGCTTTGTTGTTGGATAGGACAGAGAGAAATGGAAAGAGGAGGGGAAGACAGAGAGAGAGGGGGAGAGAAAGATAGACACCTGCAGACCTGCTTCACCGCCTGTGAAGCGACTCCCCTGCAGGTGGGGAGCCGGGGCTCGAACCGGGATCCTCGGTCCCTGCGCTTTGCGCCACGTGCGCTTAACCCACTGCGCCACCGCACTGAGATTACACTCCTTTTTGGGCCTTTTACTTTGTAAGCAACATATGTTATTAATTAGCAAGAGAAATTGCTAAGGCAGAAATGATATGACCTTTGCCATAGACAAAGATAAGGATGTTCTTCATTGAGAAATTTAATTAAAATTTTAGACCAACCAAAGTCAAAGTATGGAATATTGAGTGGCACATTCTGAATTAAAATTCAAGTTTGGTTGTGGAATGACTATCCTTTTTACAAACCACATCCTTTTAGAAGGACTCAGAGAAAATGAAAAGCTTTTACCATTTTTCTCACAAATATAAAATATTTATAGCACATGTATTTATTTGGATCTCATTTATTATGCCATCCACAGAGTAGAAACCTACTGTAGACTTCATAACATGTTTGACCCTTGGCTATATAATGATTCATGTAATAATGACAATGCACTTGAATTGCAAGGACAAATGCAATCAAATGCTCAGACAGAAGGGAAAAGAAATCTTAGGTAGCAAATCTAAATGATGAGTTAAAGAGTAATTGTCTAAAAAATAAAAAGACTTGGGGGTCGGGCGGTGGTGCACGTGGTGCAAAGCGCAGGGACCAGGGTAAGGATCCTGGTTGGAGCCCCCGGCTCCCCACCTGCAGGGGAGTTGCTTCACAGGCGGTGAAGCAGGTCTGCAGGTGTCTATCTTTCTCTCCCCCTCTCTCTCTGTCTTCCCCTCCTCTCTCCATTTCTCTCTGTCCTATCCAACAACAAAGCAACGTCAACAATGGCAATAATAACCGCAACGAGGCTGCAACAACTAGGGCAACAAAAAGGGGGAAAAATGGCCTCCAGGAGTGGTGGATTCATGGTGCAGGCACCGAGCCCAGCAATAACCCTGGATGAGAAAAAAAATAAATAAATAAAAAGACTTGCTGATTAGGAAGACATCTAATAATAAAGTGAACTCTTGTTTTCTCTTGTGTTACTTCAGCTGTAAATACTGTGGTCATTTTTGCTAAAAGCTCCTTTTGTGAAGTTGGGTGTTCCAATTTTATGCTAACGTGATCTTTCTACTGGAGAGCAGTAATATGCTAAGGTTTGAAAACTTGGATTTAAATTTTACCTTAAACAAGCCCTGGGCAAAATTGAATTTTAAAATTTATTATAAAAGAGATAGTAAGAAAGAGGGGAGAATAAAAAAGTAATTCATGGGATGTATAGTCAATGGAGTACTACTTAGCACTTAAAAAGACTTTAATATATCTTTTGGGATTTAATGGATGGAACTGGCAGTGATTATGATTAGTGAATAAGCAGTAAAGTGAAATATAACTACAGTATTATTTTACTTATAAGTGGAACATGGAAAATTGAAACACATGAGCCTGAAAAAATATATATATAACCCATATTGATGACCTTGGGTAGTCTATTTTAAGTATGTTCCTAGGGGCCCACAACTTTCGTGTTTTTTGCTTGAGTTGATAGCTAACATGTAGGTGGACTAAAAATATTGTTTAAGAAGACGTGGTCAGAGTTGAGAAGAGGTCTAGAAAGCTGAATTAGGATAGAGAATATCTCCTAACCTTGAAGAATGTGTATAAGTACAATTAACTGTTAACCCCATTGATCTGACATAAGGCTCATATTATAGTCACATGTAGCACAGGAGCCTGTGCTGAGTACGTGTCAGCCAGCACACATCTTGGATTTTATACTATGTGTCTTTGAGGGGAGGCAAAGAAGAATCACTGGAGAGATGTTGAATAATGTGCACTGATGTCAGAGCATTTGGTATAGCTGAAGTTTTGGATATCTGGAATGAGCACACATCCCCTCCATTGGAAGCTTCCCTATTCCTTTTTGATCTAGGAGTATGGACCAAAGATCTTTATGGGGTGCAGAAAGTGGGAGGTCTGGCTTCTATAATTACTTCTCAGTTGGTTATGGGTGTTAGGAAGCCACTGTCCAAGCCTGACATCAAACCAAGACAGACACAGATAGAGTAACGATGTTTTTAAAAAAGATTTGTTCACATAAGGAAACACACAGAGTCTCACTCATACAGGGGAACTCAGCACTGAGGGTTCACTAGCTGGTACAGCTCCCTGGGCTAGGAACATTCAAAGATTTATTCACATAGACACACAAGACACACATACAGGGGAACTCAGTGCTGAGGGTTCACTAGCTGGGACGGCTCCCTGAGCTAGGAACCCGAGGCAACTCCAAGACACACTGTTTTATACTCTTAAGGGATGGGGGTTACATAAGCAGCGTTACACAAGCAGGATGCACACTTTATCTAAGGAAAACAGTTTAAACATTACATCTTGAGCAATATCTTGAGCAAAGCAAAGGGCACAAATTACACATATCTTTATCTAAACAGTACATTTTAATCTCTATGGTGTCAGTCTTTTATCTCAGCAGAGCAGGTATATATAAGCAAAATGAGCTGGTAAAGTTGAGTGGGTATTTCAAAAATTCAAACTGTCACATAAACACTTATTTTGCAACATCATTCTTTTAAGTTCAAATGAGTCATCTGTAGCTGCCCAGATGACTCGGATGTTCCTGTGGGAGAGGTTAGCTTGTTTCTCAACTTTTACTGTCTTTTACTTGTAAAGAAAGTCTCTTCTTCTTCTAGCATTTGCCCTTCTTCCGTAGCCAGTCAACAGCGTCAGGTTGAGCCTGATGTAAAGTTTCGAGACCTCCTTTGAATCTGGAGAGGTGGCAGTCGTTGACTATGTGGGTCATAGTCTGTCTGTAGAAAGTCTCTAAGATGGAGGAACCTCAAAATGGGGAGCTCTTGGTTTCAATGGGTATTGGCAGGTTGATCCATAATGCCAGTCTGTTTCTATCATTCCCTACTGGGGTAGGGTTCTTGGGAGGTGGGATTCCAGGACATATTGGTAAGTGGTCTCTCCAGGGAAGTCAGGTTGCCATCATGGTAGCATTTTCAAGTTTGTGGCTGAAAACCATTATGATATAAAGCAAAAGGTGCCGAGCAGTAGTGCAGTGGGTTAAGTGCACATGGCACAAAGAGCAAGGACCAGAGTAAGTATACTGGTTCAAGTCAAGTTGGAAGTTGGTATAATTCTAAATCTGTCCATTTCTTCTAAACTGGTGAGTTTATTTCCATGTAGATGTCCATAATATTATTGCATTATCCTTTGTATCTCTGCCTCATCTGTTGTATTATCTCCTCTCTTGTTTCTGAGTGATTTTATCTTAGCTTTCTCTCTTTTCCTCTCAGTGAGTGTATCTAGTAGTTTATCTATTTTATTTATCCTTTCAAAGAACCAATTCTTGGTGGTTTGGAAGGTAGTGCAGTGGATAAAGAGCTGGACTCTCAAGTGTGAGGCCCTGAGTTCAATCCCTGGAAGCACATGTACCAGGGTGATGTCTGTCTCTTTTTCTTTCTCCTTCTATATATCTCATTAATAAATAAAACTTAAAAATTAAAAAAAGAATCAGCTGTTGGTTTCATTAATCTTTCTGATGGTCTTTTGTATTCTATTTCATTGCTTTCTGCATAAAGCATAATTCTCCTAATTTTAATAATTTCTGTTCTGAACAAAAGGACAAACACAAAGCAGAACTTGGACTGGAGTTGGTGTATTGCACCAAAGTAAAAGACTCTGGCATGGGGAGGAGTGTTCAGGTCCTACAACGTGATAGCAGAGGACGACCTGGGGTGAGGTTGGGGTTAGATTATTATGTGGAAAAATGAGAAATGTTACATATGTACAAACTACATCATTTTACTGCTACTTTTTCAGATGTATGACATTCTTATAGGAGTGAAGTGGTATCTCACTGTTGTCTTTATTTGCATTTCTCTGACAATCAAAGACTTGGAGCAGTTTTTCATGTGTTTCTCAGCCTCTTGGAATTCTTCTGTGGTAAAAATTATCAGATACTGGAAAGTATCTGATAATTTCTGCTCTAACATCCAAGTCCTTGATCCGCTTGGAATTTACTTTTGTGTTTGGTGAAATATAGTGGTTCAATTTTACTCTTTTACGTGTTTCTTTTTTTTTTTTTTAATTTTTTATTTAAGAAAGGATTAATGAACAAAAACATAAGGTAGGAGGGGTACAACTCCACACAATTCCCACCACCCAATCTCCATAACCCACCCCCTCCCATGATAGCTTTCCCATTCTCTAGCCCTCTGGGAGCATGGACCCAGGGTCATTGTGGGTTGCAGAAGGTAGAAGGTCTGGCTTCTGTAATTGCTTCCCTGCTGAACACGGGTGTTGACTGGTCGGTCCATACTCCCAGTCTGCCTCTCTCTTTCCCTAGAAAGGTGTGTCTCTGGGGAAGCTGAGCTCCAGGACACATTGGTGGGGTCTTCAATCCAGGGAAGCCTGGCCAGCATCCTGGTGGGATCTGGAACCTGGTGATTGAAAAGAGAGTTAACATATGAAGCCAAACAATTTGTAATCATGGATCCCAAGCTTGGAATAGTGGAGAGGAAGTGTTAGGGAGGTACTCACTGCAAACTCTAGTGTACTACTGCTTTCAGGTATATATTTTGCAGTAGTTTATGGATACGTGTGCACATAAGCTCTCTCTCACAGAAACTGGTGTATATCTAGGTTATGGGACTTTGTTAGAAAGTGAACTACCTGAGATGAAATTAGAGTGTACTATAAAAGGAAAGGTCTCACCCGAGGAATGAAGCCAAAGGGTTGTCATTCCACATGTGAAGTCTCTGGACACAGTCTGAGGTGAAGCATATTGAGGTGGCAATCGTTGCGTTGGTTAGGTTGTAATCAGCGGATGCAATATTATTTGGTTTGAATTGGGAGAGGCATACAGGAAAGTGGGCCCTATCCAAGGGTTCCAGGACTGGGGGAAGTAGGGGCTCTATAGTGGAGATGTGAGGTTCCTGCTGTCTTAGGGTTCAAAAAGACAATCGATAGTTAATGTTATCATCACATTATTTGGTAATTAGGTTAACTTTGAAAAGTCCTTTTGTTATGGTTTGCTGTACAGTACCCAGTATCTTGTATATAGCTGTGCTATTGGATGCTTCTAATCTACTTGGTCTAGGCTTTTGAGAGAGTCCGCATATCAAATACACAGCCTATATATTAAAAAGATTCAGTTTGTGTTTTGAGAAACTTTGAGACATACTACTAATTTTCCCCCTCTTGTATTAATTAACTACTGATTTATATGTCTACATTTTGCTAGGAGTGTACATAAACACCATTCCCACCACCAAAAGACTGTGACCCATCCCTCCCACCCACTGCCACCCCCCACTGGCCCAGGAAGCTGCATGTCTACCCCTCACCACAGGGTTTTTACTTTGGTGCCCTACTTACAATTTGATCAGGTCCTGCTTTTAGTTTCCCTTTCAGATCTTCTTAGTCAACTTCTGTTGATGAGTGGGATCATCCCATACTCATCTTTATCTTTCTGACTTAGTTCACTTAACATAATTCCTTCTAGCTCTGTCCAAGATGGGTCATAGAAGGTGGGTTCATTGTTCTTGATAGCTGCATAGTATTCCATTGTGTATATATAACACAGCTTTCTCAGCCACTCATCTGTTGTTAGGCACCTGGGTTGCTTCCAGGTTTTAGCTATTATGAATTGTGCTGCTATGAACATAGGAGTACACACCTCTTTTTGGTTGGGTGTTATGGAGTCTTTGGGGTATAACCCCAGGAGAGGAATTACTGTATCATATGGAAGGTCCATGTCTAGCCTTCTGAGAGTTTTCCAGACTGCTCTCCACAGAGGCTGTACCAATTTACATTCCCACCAGCAATGTAAAAGGGTTCCTCTGTCCCCACATCCTCTCCAGCATTTGTTGCTGCTGTCCTTTTTGATGTATGCCATTCTTACAGGAGTGAGGTGGTATCTTAGTGTTGTCTTAATTTGCATTTCTCTGACAATCAGTGACCTAGAGCAGTTTTTCATATGTTTTTTAGCCTTTTGGATCTCCTCTGAGGTAAATGTTTTGTTCATATCCTCTGCCCATTTTTGGATGGGGTTATTTGCTTTTTTGGTGCTAAGTTTGCTGAGCTCTTTATATATTTTGGTGATTAGTTTCTTGTCTGATGTCTGGCATGTGAAGATCTTTTCCCATTCTGTAAGGGGTCTCTCTGTTTGTTTAATAGTTTCTTTGGATGTGCAGAAGCTTTTTCAATTTGATGTAGTCCCATTGGTTTGTTTCAGCTTTAGTCTTCCTTGCAATTGGGTTTGATTCATCAAAGATGTCCTTGAGGTGTATGTGGGAAAGTGTTTTACCAATGTTTTCCTCTAAGTATTTGATTGTTTCTGGTCTGACATCTAGGTCTTTGATCCATTTGGAGTTGATTTTTGTTTCTGGTGAGATAAAGTGGTTCAATTTCATTCTTCTGCATGTTTCAACCCAGTTTTCCCAGCACCATTTATTGAAGAGAGCCTCCTTTTTCCATTTAATCCTTTGAGCCCCGTTATCAAAGATTAGATGCCCATAGGTGTTGGGATTCTACGTGTTTCAACCCATTGTTTCCAACACCATTTGTTGAAGAGACTCTACTTTCTCCATTTAATAATCTGGGCATCTTTGTCCACGATTAGATATCCATTCTTGTGGGGGCTTACTTCTGGGCTCTCAATTCTATTCCACTGGTCAGTGTGTCTATTCATGTTCCAGTACCAAGCAGTTTTGATGACAATGGCCCTATATATAATTTGAGATCTGGGAGTGTGATGCCTCCAGTTATGTTCTTTCTTCTTAAGATTGTTTTGGCAATTCTAGGTCTTTTCTAGTTCCAGATAAACATTTGTAGCATTTGTTCTATTCTCTAAAAATGTGCTTGGGATTTTGATGGGGATAGCATTAAATTTGTATATGGCTCTGGGTAGTATATTCATGTTGATGTTGTTAATTTTTCCATCCCATGAACATGTAATATCATTCCACTTCTTTGTGTCTTTTTCGATTTCCTTGAGTGGTGGTGACTCATAATTTTCAGTATTTAAGTCTTTCACTTCCTTGGTTAGGTTTATTACTAGATATTTTATTCCTTTTGTTGCTATTGTAAAAGGAATTGATTTCAGATTGAGGACACTGGAGTACTCCCTGCCAGCTTCTATGAAGCTAACATCACTCTGATACCAAAAGCAGACAGGGACACAACCAAAAAAGAAAACTACAGATCAATATCTCTGATGAACATAGATGTAAAAATATTGAACGAAATTCTAGGCAACCGGATACAGCAGTATATCAAAAATATTGTTCATCATGACCAAGAGGGGTTTATCCCAGGCATAGAAGGTTGGTTTAATATACGTAAATCGATCAATGTGATCCACCAAATCAACAAAAGCAAGACCAAAAACCACATGGTCATATCAATAGATTCAGAGAAAGCCTTTGACAAAATACAATATCCCTTTACGATCAAAACACTACAAAAAAATGGGAATAGATGAAAAATTCCTGAAGATAGTGGAGTCTATATATAGCAAACCTACAGCCAACATCATACTCAATGGTGAAACACTGGAAGCATTTCCCCTCAGATCAGGTACTAGACAGGGCTGCCCACTATCACCATTACTATTCAACATAGTGTTGGAAGTTCTTGCCATAGCAATCAGGCAGGAGCAAGGAATTAAAGAGATACAGATTGGAAGAGAAGAAGTCAAAATCTCCTTATTTGCAGATGATATGATAGTATACATGGAAAAACCTAAGGAATCCAGCAAGAATTTTTTGGAAATCATCAGGCAATACAGTAAAGTGTCAGGCTATAATATTAATATTCAAAAGTCAGTGGCATTCCTCTATGCAAACACTAAGAAGAAATTGAAATCCAGAAATCAATTCCTGATGATAAAGTTGAAGTGCAGCAAGGTTAAATAATTTGCTGATTTTTTGCCTCTGCTAAGTGGATGGATCCAGACATTCAGAATCAGTCTGACTGGGGAAGGAGTTGGGGCCTGGTGGTGGCACATCTGGTTGAGCAGACATACCACAATGTGCAAATGACTTTGGTTCGAGCCCCCAGTCCCCACCTACAGAGAGAAAGCTTTGCAAGCGTTGAAGCAGTGCTGCAGGTGTCTCTCTGTGTCTCTTCCTCTTTATCCTCTCGATTTCTGTCTGTCTCTATCCAATAAATAAATAAAGATAATAGAAATGTTAAAAAGAGTCCCTGTGTATATCTGATTGACTTTATAATGGCTGAAGAACCACCTTGAGAACTGTACCTAATCTCTGACTAACATTTGGACACGTATGCATATTCCTGGCTTAATAGAAGATGGGGAAATGACAGAAGGCAAGCTTAAAGAAGGAACTAGGAGTAAACCTAACCAAAGAAATCAAAGACTTGTATACTGAAAATTATGAGTCACTACTCAAGGAAATTGAAAAAGACACAAAGAAGTGGAAAGATATTCCATGTTCATGGGTTGGTAGAATTAACATGATCAAAATGAATATACTACCCAGAGCCATCTACAAATTTAATGCTGTCCCCATCAAGATCCCAAGCACACTTTTTAGGAGAATAGAACAAATGCTACAAATGTTTATCTGGAACCAGAAAAGACCTAGAATTGCCAAAACAATCTTGAGAAAAAAGAACAGAACCAGAGGCATCACACTCCCAGATCTCAAATTGTATTATAGGGCCATTGTCATCAAAACTGCTTGGTACTGGAACATGAATAGACACACTGACCAGTGGAATAGAATTGAGAGCCCAGAAGTGAGCCCCCACACCTATGGACATCTAATCTTTGACAAAGGGGCTCAGACTATTAAACGGGGAAACCAGAGTCTCTTCAACAAATGGTGTTGGAAACAATGGGTTGAAACATGCAGAAGAATGAAACTGAACCACTGTATTTCACCAAACACAAAAGTAAATTCCAAGCGGATCAAGGACTTGGATGTTAGACCACAAACTATCAGATACTTAGAGGAAAATATTGGCAGAACTCTTTTCTGCATAAATTTTAAAGACATCTTCAATGAAATGAATCCAATTACAAAGAAGACTAAGGCAAGTATAAACCTATGGGACTACATCAAATTAAAAAGCTTCTTCACAGCAAAAGAAACCACTACCTAAACCAAGAGATCCCTCACAGAATGGGAGAAGA
This sequence comes from Erinaceus europaeus, assembly GCF_950295315.1. Taxonomy (NCBI): domain Eukaryota; kingdom Metazoa; phylum Chordata; class Mammalia; order Eulipotyphla; family Erinaceidae; genus Erinaceus; species Erinaceus europaeus. Next base: position 169,508,838 of record NC_080162.1, on the reverse strand, counting down.
TCTTTACATGCCATACATCAGATAAAAGTTTAATAACCAACATATATAAAGAGCTTGCCAGTCAACAACAAGACAACAAATAATCCCATCCAAAAATGGGGGGAGGACATGGACAGAATATTCACCACAGAAGAGATCCAAAAGGCCGAGAAACACATGAAAAAAATGCTCCAACTCTCTGATTGTCAGAGAAATGCAAATAAAGACAACAACGAGATACCACTTCACTCCTGTGAGAATGTCATACATCAGAAAAGGTAAGAGCAGCAAATTCTGGAGAGGGTGTAGGGTCAAAGGAACCCTCCTACACTGCTGGTGGGGATGTAAATTGGTCCAACCTCTGTGGAGAACAGTCTGGAGAACTCTCAGAAGGTTAGAAATGGTCCTACCCTATGACCCTGCAATTCCTCTCCTGGGGATATATCCTAAGGAACCCAACATATCCATCCAAAAAGATCTGTGTACACATATGTTCTTGGCAGCACAATTTGTAATAGCCAAAACGTGGAAGCAACCCAGGTGTCCAACAACAGATGAGTGGCTGAGCAAGTTGTGGTATTTATACACAATGGAATACGACTCAGTTGTAAAAAATGGTGACTTCACCGTTTTCAGCCGATCTTGGATGGAACTTGAAAAATTCATGCTATGTGAAATAAGTGAGAAAGAAAAGGTTGAATATGGGATGATCTCACTCTCAGGCAGAAGTTGAAAAACAAGATCAGAAACGAGAACACAAGTAGAACCTGAACTGGAATTGGTATATTGCACCAAAGTAAAAGACTCTGGGGTGGGTGGGTGGGGAGAATACAGGTCCATGAAGGATGATAAATGACATAGTGGGGGTTGTATTATTAAATGGGAAACTGGGGAATGTTATGCATGTACAAACTATTGTATTTACTGTTGAATGTAAAACATTAATTCCCCAGTAAAGAAATAAATAAATTTTTTAAAAAAGGAACTGATTTCTGGATTTCATGTTCTTCTAACTTGGTGTTTGCATAAAAGAATGCCACTGACTTTTGAATGTTAAATTTGTAGCTAACACCTTACTGTATTGCCTGATGATTTCCAAAAACTTCTTGCTGGATTCCTTAGGTTTTTCTATGTATACTATCATATCATCTGCAAATAGGGAGAGTTTGATTTCTTCTCTTCCAATCTGTATCCCCTTTAATTCTTTGCTCCTGCCTGATTGCTATGGCAAGAACTTCCAACACTATGTTGAATAGTAATGGTGATAGTGGGCAGCCCTGTCTAGTACCTGATTTAAGGGGAAATGCTTCCAGTTTTTCACCATTGAGTATGATGTTGGCTGTAGGTTTGCTATATATAGACTCCACTATCTTCAGGAATTTTTCATCTATTCCCATTTTTTGTATTGTCATAAAGGGATGTTGCATTTCGTCAAAATCTTTCTCTGCATCTATTGATATGACCATGTAGTTTTTGGTCTCGCTTTTATTGATGTGGTGGATCACATTGATTGATTTGCATATATTAAGCCGACCTTGCAATCTGGGATAAACCCCACTTGGTCATGATGAACAATCTTTTTAATATACAGCTGTATCTAGTTGGCTAGAATTTTGTTCAGTATTTTAGCATCTGTGTTCATCAGAGATATTGGTCTGTAGTTTTCTTTTTTGGTTGTGTCCCTGTCTGCTTTTGGTGTCAGAGTGATATTGGCTTCATAAAAGCTGGAAGGGAGATTCCTGTGTCTTTAATGTTATGGAAGACTTTTAAAAGTAGAGGTGTTAACTTTTCCTTAAAGGTTTTGTAGAATTTATTTGTAAAACCATCTGGTCCAGCATTTTTATTTTTGGGAAGGTTTTTGATAACTTTCAATTTAGTTGACTGTTGTGGGCCTGTTCATATTATCTAGTTCCTCTTTATTTAATTTTGGAAGTTCATAGGTATCTAGGAACTTGTCCATTTCTTCCAGGTTCTCTAGCTTGATGCATGTAGTTGTTCATAGAAGTCTCACATGAAATGTTGAATTTCTGTGGTGTCTGTTGTGATATCTCCTCTTTCATTTAGTATCTGATTTATTTGGGTCTTCTCCCTTTTTTGTTTTGTGAGCCTGACTAAAGGTTGGCCGATTTTGTTCACTCTTTCAAAGAACCAACATTTACTTTCGTTGATCTTTTGTATGGTTTTCCTATTTTCAATGTTATTTATTTCTGCCCTAACTTTAGTTATTTCTGTCCTTCTGGTTACTTTAAGTTTCCTTTGTTCTTCTTCTCCTAGGTATTTAAGATGTGCGATCAGGTTGTATATTTGTGCTTTTTCTTGTTTCCTAATGCTTGTATGGCTATACTTCCCTCTCAGATGTGCCTCAGCTGTGTCCCAAATATTTTGATAGCTTGTGTCTTCATTTTCATTGAAGTCTCGAAACATTTTGATTTCATCCTTTATTTCCTCTTTGACCCAGTAGTTGTTAAGTAGAGAAATGTCAAGCTTCCACATTTTGGGGAAGAGGGGGGGACAGCAGGGGAGAGGGGGTAAATAAGGGGGAATAGTGGGGAAGAGAGGGGAAGATGGGGAAGTCCATGGTCACAACTGGGAATAGCCTAAACTGCACTCATCACAGGACTAGTCTTCCTCCAGTGGCAGAGTAGGATGACTCAGTCTCATTTGGAGAGTGAGGCAGTGCATATCATTGCTTCTTTATAGTGAGGGAAAGGTTGTGGAGAGGCCCACAAGAGGGCTTATGATGATTTTCCTAGATGAAGTGACAAGTTATAGTGGAGAGAGTGATCTATTAGAGGTCTTGGCCAATAGTATCTATGGGGAGGAATACAAGGATTCTCTGACTAGGGACCCAGATGATGAGGTGGCTTGGTATTGACCAAAAAGTTTATCATTAAGTGAGTCAGTCTCCTGCCCTTGTCCAGCTTTTACAGTACCTTCTTTATCTGATGAGCTTAGACTTTCTTCCAGTTGTTAGTTAAAATATTCAGTGTCCCCCAACTGACCCAGGAAGCTGCATGTCTACTCTTCTCAGTCCTTGAACCTTTGGATAGGGCCCGCTTTCCCGTATGCCTCTCCTAATCCATATAAAAAAATATTGCATCTGCCTAATCAACACAGTGATTGCCACCTCAACATGCTTCAGCTCAGACTGTGTCCAGAGACTTCACGTGTGGAATGACAACCCTTCAGCTTCATTACTTGGGTGAGACCTTTCCTTACATAGTATTCTCTAATCACATCCCAGGTGGTTCACTTTCTAACAAAGACCCAAAACCTAGATATACACCAGTTTCTGTGAGAGAGAGCATATGTTTACACGTATCCATAAACTACTGCAAAATATATACCTGAAAGCAGAAGTTTGCAGCGAGTACCCCCCTAACACTTCCTCTCCACTATTCCAAGCTTTGGGTCCATGATTGCTCAACAATTTGTTTGGCTTTGTATGTTAACTCTCTTTTCAGTCACCAGGTTCCAGATGCCATCAGGATGCTGGCCAGGCTTCCCTGGACTGAAGACCCCACCAATGTGCCCTGGAGCTCCACTTCCCCAGAGACCCACCCTACTAGGGAAAGAGAGAGGCAGACTGGGAGTATGGACCGACCAGTCCACACCCATGTTCAGCGGGGAAGCAATTACAGAAGCCAGACCTTCCACCTTCTGCAACCCACAACAACCCTGGGTCCATGCTCCCAGAGGGATAGAGAGTGGGACAGCTATCAGGGGAGGGGGTGGGATATGGAGATTGGGTGGTGGGAGTTGTGTGTAGTTGTACCCCTCCTACCTTATGGATTTGTTAATTTATCCTTTCTTAAATAAAAAATAAATTTAAAAAATATTGAGTGTCATTTGTTGTATCCAAGCTGTATTAAATTTGTGGGACCTAACCTCAAGTTAGGGAGGAAGTACACTAGGATTTTAGTGTGGTCTAAGTTAACTTTAAGTTTTACTGCATCCACTTGTTTGATGCTTTTAATAAAGTTGTGTTGTAGCAATTTTCTGATCTCAGACTTCCTGTTATTTGTTATTAGAAACCCTACCGATTCTTACCTTTCATCTATGTTTGCAAAATATGTTACTTGTCTACAAGATACATTCCTTTTACTAATTAACCACGATTCCTGTATTTCAGGCTCTGCCTCATTATCACAAAATCCTGCTGTAAGGCAAAGTCTGGATATATCAGAGATCTCTGCCCACAGGCAGTAGAGGATTAGATTGCCATAGCAATGAATTAACATTATGGCATTGGGATAAAGACAGTTTTAAGCACCCTTACCCTGATGTTTCCTCCCTTAGAAATGTATTGTTATACCCCCCTTTTCCTATGGTTTTGTCAATCTTTCCTTTTTTATAAATAAAAAATTTAAAAAAATCAGGAAAGCTATCAAGGGAGGGGATAGGATACGGAGTTCTGGTGGTGGGAGTTGTGTGGAATTGTACCCCTCTTATCCTAAGGTTTTGTCAGTGTTTCCTTTTTTTTTTTTTTATTTAAGAAAGGATTAATTAACAAAACCATAGGGTAGGAGGGGTACAACTCCACACAATTCCCACCACCCAATCTCCATAACCCAACCCCTGATAGCTTTCCCATTCTCTATCTCTCTGGGAGCATGGACCCAGGGTCATTGTGGATTGCAGAAGGTAGAAGGTCTGGCTTCTGTAATTGCTTCCCCGCTGAACATGGGTGTTGACTGGTCTGTCCATACTCCCAGTCTGCCTCTCTCTTTCCCTAGTAGGATGGGTCTCTGTGGAAGTGGAGCTCCAGGGCACATTGGTGGGGTCTTCAGTCTAGGGAAGCCTGGCTGGCATCCTGATGGCATCTGGAACCTGGTGGCTGAAAAGAGAGTTAACATACAAAGCCAAACAAATTGTTGAGCAATCATGGACCCAAAGCTTGGAATAGTGGAGAAGAAGTGTTAGGGGGGTACTCACTGCAAACTCTAGTGTACTTCTGCTTTCAGGTATATATTTTGCAGTAGTTTACGGATACGTGTGAACATATGCTCTCTCTCTCACAGAAACTGGTGTATATCTAGGTTTTGGGACTTTGTTAGAAAGTGAACCACCTGGGGTGGAATTAGAGTATACTATGAAAGGAATGGTCTCACCCGAGTAATGAAGCTGAAGGGTTGTCATTCCACATGTGAAGTCTCTGGACACAGTCTGAAGTGAAGCATGTTGAGGTGGCAATCATTCTGTTGGTTAGGTTGTGATCGGCAGATGCAATATTTTTTTATATGGATTGGGAGAGACATGCGGGAAAGTGGGCCCTATCTAAGGGTTCCAGGACTGGGGGAAGTAGAGGCTCTATAGTGGAGATGTGAGGTTCCTGCTGTCTTAGGGTTCAAAAAGACGATCGATAGTTAATGTTATCATCACATTATTTGGTAATTGGGTTAACTTTGAAAAGTCCTTTTGTTAGGGTTTGCTGTACAGTACCCAGTATCTTGTATATAGCTGTGCTATTGGATGCTTCTAATCTACTTGGTCTAGGCTTTTGAGAGAGTCTGCATATCAATTACATAGCCTATATATTGAAAAGATTCAGTTTGTGTTTTGAAAAACTTCAAGACATACAATTAATTTTCCCCCTCTGGTATTATTTAACTAGTGATTTATATGACTACATTTTACTAGGAGTGTACATAAACACCATTCCCACTACCAAAAGACTGTGACCCATCCCTCCCACCCACTCCCACCCCCCACTGTCCCAGGAAGCTGCATGTCTACCCCTCACCACAGGGTTTTTACTTTGGTGCCCTACTTACAATTTGATCAGGTCCTGCTTTTAGTTTCCCTTTCAGATCTTCTTAGTCAACTTCTGTTGATGAGTGGGATCATCCCATACTCATCTTTATCTTTCTGACTTAGTTCACTTAACATAATTCCTTCTAGCTCTGTCCAAGATGGGTCAGAGAAGGTGGGTTCATTGTTCTTGATAGCTGCATAGTAGTGTTTCCTTTTTATAAGTAAAAAAATAGAAAAAAAAAGAAATGTATTCTGAACTTTGTCTTTGTAATGTACAAACAGCCACCTGTTATTTTGTCTGAATAATGTTATGTAATGCATATGTTTTAAAAGTAAATGCTCCTTGAAGCTTGGACTGAGGGGTACACACTTGAAACCACCCCAGTTAGGGATGTCATATGTGTATTACCATCTGACCTCTTCTGATCAACTGTATGGTAACTGGCTGTGGGTTCTTTCTCTGTATCCTGGGATGCATCTAATCTCAGGACCCTGGCAACTGGCTCAGGTTCTCCACCTGCATATTCACTATAAGGTTGTCATAGGGACAGTAATTGTCCTTTAGTAGACAAATATGTTTTGCCACTATATCTCTTGGCCACCTGTATACAGTGTTTCTTCTAAAGATTATCAATGGGTGAGAGTAATGCTGGTGCTGTCAGAACAGATTAGGAGATACATCTTACTTTCTTTTGTGTTGCAGTTTGAGTAAATAGTCCTTTTCTTCCATATTCAACAACTGAAAAGTTAGGTCATCCTATGGCAAGTGAGTCAACAGATTCTTAGAGATCTATCTCATTTTCTGGGCAGCACAGATGAGGAGAAGAATTTGTTTTTTTGTTTGTTTATTTACTTTTTTTGGTCCCTTCTTGCTACATATAAAGTCCATGAATTTAAAGATCAGTTGTTTATCTTTCCCCAAGTAAAAACAAACAAACAAACAAACAAAAGACACTACTTGGATTTATCTCACAAGAATAGAATTATTTGGACTAGTAACAACTGCTTCAAGAAGCAAACTATTAATAACATTGGCAATACCTCCTAGGCTGTTATTTCTTTCCCTCTGGATTTCCTTGAGGCCACTGGTTTCTTTTGCTTTTAATGGTAGGAGATGACTGTTGCATGGGGCCTAGATTAATTCTCCTTGGGAGCTGCTTGCCACCAAAATGTACTGATGCGAACCTTAGAATGTATTTCTTAAGAAAAAATTATTGGAGGATTAATGGTTTACAGTAAGTACAGTTGTTGATATATGTGCAAACTTTCTTAACTTTCTGCAAAGTACATTTATCCCCAGCCTAGATCCTCCTCCACCATCATGTTACAGGACCTGAAGCATACCCCTACCCCCACCTCTGCCCTAAGAGTCCTTTACTTTGTTACACTCACTTCTATCTCTGCATTCGAGCTGAAATCTTTTCTCGCTTAGACTGTGTGGGCTTTACTTGCATTTCTCCCTTGCCACCAAAAGGTACCAATGAAAATATTAGAATTTCTTATCCTCATTTCCACCCCCTACATTGGGGAGGAGGCCGGCACTACAGATTGAGTTCAATGCCTGAGGCCATACATTTGGCTACTCAGGTCTACACAGTGTAATTTCTTTCTTTTTTTTTAATTTCTTTATTGGGGCATTAATGGTTTACATTCATCAGTAAATACAATAGTTTGTACATGCATAACATTTCCCAGTTTTCCATATAACAATACAACCCCCACTAGGTCCTCTGTCTTGTCAATCATTATTAAATCACTAATAATAAAAAAAATTGATGTTGATATAAGTTGAACTTCTTGTAAAAAAAAAACTAAACTATCACTAATAAAAAATAAAAAAATGAAACTCTTAAGAGAGTTGCATCTGAGGATAGTGCTCTTCCTGCGTTAAGTGGAACCAGGGAGAAATTCAAGGACATCTCACACATTCTAAGCAAAATGAGAATTCAGCCCAAACCAGGTAATCATCCTACTAAAATATTTGTATGTATTGATATACACATTTGGGGTAGTGGTAAGAGGTTAAGATGGAAGCAGCACATGAACCAAGGACTCTTGTTCTAGTTCATGATAAGGGCAAAAAGAGGGAATAGTTGAGATTTTTAAGTGTACTGTAGAGTATTGTACCAGTATTCAATAAAGAACAATCTGGTTGCAGAGTTTTGGGGCTAATTGTAGCAACTGACCTTGCTAGAAAAGCAGGTCTTCCTCTCCAGTGACTCACAGGGCGATCACAATTTGCTACAGTGAAAAAAGTTAATCTGTGAGTTAAGACTGGCTGGGAAATTCTGATCCCTCCTTTAGTCCTATTTTTATCTGGCATGTATTGATACTTCTCAATCTGTGAGACATTTGACATCACAGACCACCGTTCTGTCGCAGTCTAAAAATAATAATTTGGAATGTTTTCTTAGTCTAGATTATAGTCTTCTTACAAAACATCTTAACTCGTAGATGTCTTTTGCAATCTCAGCAATGTCTCCTAATTCTCTTTGGAATCTTAGTGCAGGTCGCTTGGAATGTCAGTGAGTGTCCAGCAAGCAGCCCCCAGTTCTCTAAGAGATTTCCATGGGGAAGTGCTGAAGGAGAGTTCAGAGGAATCCCTTCTGATAAAGCTCTTCCCAGTGCCCTCAGGGGATTCTTGTCTAGATTTGATAGCTTTCTGGTTGGTTTCACTTTAAAAATTAAAACTGACAGTGCTAAAAGACTAAGAGACGATTCTGATGGATGGAATGTTTAGGATAATGGGGCACTGCTTTTCTTAAGCTTTTTTTTCATGTTGGCTACTGTATATCATTCTCAGTGCCCTTACCCCTTGGCTCTGTATCTCCTGTAGGTGAGAGACAGTGAGTCATTTATCAACAAGTGAGGGAATTTGAGCTATAAACAGGAATTCTTCTTTTCACAGTCTTATTTTAATTATGCTTAGTTTTTCTCATTGGAATTTTTCATACAGGAAAACTTTGTACATCAAGAATCAAGATGTAGAAAATTCTCAGTAGATAATATAAAGGTATATAGATGAGCAGATAACCATAACAATAGGTGAGTGGATCAAGAAATAGAGAAAGGAAGAAAGTTCTAGTAATTCACTTTAGTCCTTTGAGTAATTTTTTGCTAAGAAATATATCTGAGAGCATAATAGCTATGCAAAAAAGACTTTCATGCCTGAGGCTCCAAAGTCCCAGTTTCAGTACACACGCCACCATAAGCCAGAGCAAGGCTTATTTTGGGGTCTGCTGTGTTCTGAGGTTTTTTGTTTGTTTGTTTGCTTGTTTTTTGCTTCCAGGGTTATTGCTGGGGCTCAGTGTCAACTATAAATTCACTGCTCCCAGAAGCCATTTTTTCCTTTTTTCTTTTTTTCCTTTTTATTGGGTAGGTCAGAGAGAAGTTGAGGGAGGAGAGGGAGATAAAGAGGAGATGAGAACAGTAGAACCTGCAGAGATGCATGTGAAGAGGTCTTCTGAAGGCAAGGAGCTAGGGGCTCCAACTAGGATCCTTGAGCTGGAGCTTAACTTGGTGTGCCACAGCCTGGCTGTGAGTTTTGAGTTTCTGATTGTTTACCAGCAAATTGATCACTTGAATTCTTTTGAATTCTTTTTATTTTATGTTATTTATTTTGTTTTGTTTTATTTTCCCTTTTGTTGCCCCTGTTGTTTTATTGTTGTTGTAATTATTATTGTTGTTGTTATTGATGTTATCATTGTTAGATAGGACAGAGAGAAATAGAGAGAGGAGGAGAGAAAGATAGACACGTACAGAACTGTTTCACTGCCTGTGAAGCGACTCCCATGCAGGTGTGGAACTGGGGCCTCAAACCGGGATCCTTACTCTAGTCCTTGTTCTTGGAGCCACATGTGCTTAACCTGCTGCGCTACCATCCAACCCCCGATCACTTGAATTCTTATACTCTCTCTCCTCAGTGAAACTAAGAGAAAATAATTCTGATTAAAATAAAATCAGCCTACCTGAAGGCCAATTTGGTATGTCATTCAAAATAAAAAAAAAAACAGTACTCCACTCCAAAAATCATTGAAAATATTATAGTATTCTACTTCACAACACTTGAAGAAGTCCAAGAGGGACTTAATCCATTGGTGTTACATAGTACTTTACAATTTTAACTCTCTAAGATGCCTAATTAAATGTTTCTCCCTCTCCCCCAAATTCTCAGTGGTAATACAAATCTCTCATCCAGTGTGAACCTGTTGTTTTTCTTTTACATGACCTTTCTTTATATAGAGCAATCTGTACCCCCCAAAAAGATATTATTAAACATGTGTGTATGTGTATCTGAGCCTACCATCACTTACAATTTATTTATTTTTTAACCTTGTTTTAGCGTATAGATATTAACCTTTCATTTCTCACTAGGAGAGTTATTTGTTTTTGTGATGTCAAAATTTTTCTCTCAAAAAGGTGTCAGTGTATATCCAACCAGTTGTCTTTTTAGTTTTGAAAGCTGCTTGGGTGCCAAGACAGAGCAGGAAGGAGAGGAAGAAAGCCAGGAATCGTCCTGAGACTGCAGAGGAAGTGCATGCTTTTTTTCCGGAGCACTAGAGATCTCCAGAGATCTACAGGCTGAAGACCTGGCTTTGGGCCCTGGTGCCAGCTGAGTGGACCTTGGACAGATTACCTAGTCATATGGTGCCTTAGCATCTCTAATGGTACACATGGAATAATGGGACACTTGCTTTCATCAAGTATTAGCTGCTGCAGTGAGTCAAGAGTCCTTGAAGCTGATGTTTAATTGATTATTGAGTGAATCAAAGCTTTACCCTCCTCTCAGTCTCAGATTTTCCACCCATTAAATGGAGCTGTAAGGCACACAGGAAAGATATGAAGCTGCTTTAAACATCATAAGCAGAATTCAAGAGACTCCTAAAACTTCTCTTTATGAAAACAATTATTTTATTTATTTATTTATTTATTTATTTATTTATTTATTTATTTAAAGGAAACATTGACAAAACCATAGGATAAGAGGGGTACAACTCCACACAAGTCCCACCACCAGAACTCAGTATCCCAATATCCTCTCCTTCCTGCTCTGTCTTGACACCCAATCAGCTTTCAAAACTAAAAAGACAACTGGTTGGATATACACTGACACCTTTTTGAGAGAAGATTTTAATATCATAAAAACAAATAACTCTCCTAGTTATTCATATTACTTGTAATCAGCTTTCAAAAAGGAAAGGAGATTTCCATTATATAAGATCTGTGTCGGAGGCCAGATAGTAGCACAACGGATTAAGTGCACTTGGTGCTTTGGTTCAAGCCTGGGGCTCCCCACATGCAGACGGGGTCCCTTTGCAAGTGGTGAAGCAAGTCTGCAGGCCTCTTTCTCTCCCCTACTCTGTCTTCCCCTTCTCTCTTTATTTTTTTCTGTTCTATCCAACAACAACAACAATGGCAACAATAACAACAAGGGCAGCAAAATGGAGAAAAATGGCCTCCAGGAGCAGTGGATTCATAGTGCAGGCACTGAGCCCCAGCGATAATCCTGGAGGCAGTAGGAAAGAAAATTATTACAGTTGTAATTCATTGTTAATTATAATTATTTTAATCATCTTCTGTTGACCAACTTAGCCTAGTACTTATCTATATTAAAGGTTAAGAAATAGAAACTAATTTTGAGGAATCTCAGTAAAAATTTAAAAAAATGATAAAGTATAGGGTAAGTTCTTAGGAAATGTAGCCTTTCATATTTGTAATAATGGTAAATGTAGCATATATTATACATGTATGTCACATATACACTATGGATATATTCAATTCACTGTGTCAAGTTTTAGTATCTGTGATACAAATGGCTTCAGTCTAGCAGAAACAATTCAAATTCTCTATCACCTTTCTTACTTTTCCTTCCTTTCTTCCTTCCTACCTTCCTTCCTTCCTTCCTTCTGCCTCTTTTCTTTTCTTTTCTTTTCTTTTCTTTTCTTTTCTTTTCTTTTCTTTTCTTTTCTTTTCTTTTCATTTCTTTTCTTTTCTCTTCTTTCTTTCTTTCTTTCTTTCTTTCTTTCTTTCTTTCTTTCTTTCTTTCTTTCTTTCTTACTTTCTCTCTTCCTTTCTTTCTACCTAACCAATCTATTATCTGTCTATCTATCATCTGTCCATCTATCTATCATCTATCTAGTTTTCACTAGAGCAATCCAAAGCTCTGGTTTATGGTAGGGATTGAAACTGGGGCTTTTTAGCCTTAGGCAGGAAAGTCTCTTTGCATAACTATTATGCTATATCCCTCATGCTCCATTAGCTCTTTAAAGCTTACCCCTGAATAAGCAAAATTCAGTTTCCTCAGGGGGTATTTAGAGACTTTAATTTAGTTGAAAGTTAAGCTTAAAGAGGAGTTTGTCATTATATCAAACTGAAAAATTAAGCTTTCTTTTTGAAGATTAAAATTTTCTCACTGAGAATTAAATTCTTTGTGTCTGAGTCTTCCAGTTAACCCAGAATCTTTCTTGGAAGACTCCTCAGCTCGCTTGCAAAAGGATTTTTAACTGACCTAGATGGCAAGTCCCCAAACACATTAAATGTTTCTGAATAATGGTTACAAGTCAAGGAAGGAATCCTCTCAAATATGAAATGATTTACATCGAAAGCGTTTTTTTTATGAAGAGCTTCTCCTTACATTCTCTTGTTCAAATCTCAAAATAGTGATGTTTACTAAATTTAATTGTTCTAATTTTGGTGATGATAAAGTCCTTACATTCTCTTGTTCAAATCTCAAAATAGTGATGTTTACTAAATTTAATTGTTCTAATTTTGGTGATGATAAAGTCCTTACATTCTCTTGTTCAAATCTCAAAATAGTGATGTTTACTAAATTTAATTGTTCTAATTTTGGTGATGATAAAGTTGAAGTGCAGCAAGGTTAAATAATTTGCTGATGTTTTATCTCTGCTAAGTGACAATTCCAAGATGGATCCAGACATTTCAGAATCAGTCTGACTGGGGAAGGAGTTGGGGCCTGGTGGTGGCACATCTGGTTGAGCAGACATGTCACAATGTGCAATGACTTTGGTTTGAGCCTCCAGTCCCCACCTACAGAGAGAAAACTTTACAAGCGTTGAAGCAGTGCTGCAGGTGTCTCTCTGTGTCTCTTCCTCTTTATCCTCTCGATTTCTGTCTGTCTCTATCCAATAAATAAATAAAGATAATAGAAATGTTAAAAAGAGTCCCTGTGTATATCTGATTGACTTTATAATGGCTGAAGAACCACCTTGAGAACTGTACCTAATCTCTGACTGACATTTGGACATGTATGCATATTCCTGGCTTAACAGAAGATGGGGAAATGACAGAAGGCAAGCTTAAAGAAGGAACTAGGAGTAAACCTAACCAAAGAAATCAAAGACTTGTACATTGAAAATTATGAGTCACTACTCAAGGAAACTGAAAAAGACACAAAGAAGTGGAAAGATATTCCATGTTCATAGGTTGGTAGAATTAACATCATCAAAATGAATATACTACGCAGAGCCATCTACAAATTTAATGCTATCCCCATCAAGATCCCAAGCACACTTTTTAGGAGAATAGAACAAATGCTACAAATGTTTATCTGGAACCAGAAAAGACCTAGAATTGCCAAAACAATCTTGAGAAAAAAGAACAGAACCAGAGGCATCACACTCCCAGATCTCAAATTGTATTATAGGGCCATTGTCATCAAAACTGCTTGGTACTGGAACATGAATAGACACACTGACCAGTGGAATAGAATTGAGAGCCCAGAAGTGAGCCCCCACACCTATGGACATCTAATCTTTGACAAAGGGGCTCAGACTATTAAACGGGGAAACCAGAGTCTCTTCAACAAATGGTGTTGGAAACAATGGGTTGAAACATGCAGAAGAATGAAACTGAACCACTGTATTTCACCAAACACAAAAGTAAATTCCAAGCGGATCAAGGACTTGGATGTTAGACCACAAACTATCAGATACTTAGAGGAAAATATTGGCAGAACTCTTTTCTGCATAAATTTTAAAGACATCTTCAATGAAACGAATCCAATTACAAAGAAGACTAAGGCAAGTATAAACCTATGGGACTACATCAAATTAAAGAGCTTCTTCACAGCAAAAGAAACCACTACCTAAACCAAGAGACCCCTCACAGAATGGGAGAAGATCTTTACATGCCATACATCAGATAAAAGTTTAATAACCAACATATATAAGGAGCTTGCCAGACTCAACAACAAGACAACAAATAACCCCATCCAAAAATGGGGGGAGGACATGGACAGAATATTCACCACAGAAGAGATCCAAAAGGCCGAGAAACACATGAAAAAATGCTCCAACTCTCTGATTGTCAGAGAAATGCAAATAAAGACAACAACGAGATACCACTTCACTCCTGTGAGAATGTCATACATCAGAAAAGGTAAGAGCAGCAAATTCTGGAGAGGGTGTAGGGTCAAAGGAACCCTCCTACACTGCTGGTGGGGATGTAAATTGGTCCAGCCTCTGTGGAGAACAGTCTGGAGAACTCTCAGAAGGCTAGAAATGGACCTACCCTATGACCCTGCAATTCCTCTCCTGGGGATATATCCTAAGGAACCCAACATATCCATCCAAAAAGATCTGTGTACACATATGTTCTTGGCAGCACAATTTGTAATAGCCAAAACGTGGAAGCAACCCAGGTGTCCAACAACAGATGAGTGGCTGAGCAAGTTGTGGTATTTATACACAATGGAATACTACTCAGCTGTAAAAAATGGTGACTTCACCGTTTTCAGCCGATCTTGGATGGACCTTGAAAAAATCATGTTGAGTGAAATAAGTCAGAAACAGAAGGATGAATATGGGATGATCTCACTCTCAGGCAGAAGTTGAAAAAAAAGATCAGAAAAGAAAACACAAGTAGAACCTGAACTGGAATTGGTATATTGCACCAAAGTAAAAGACTCTGGGGTGGGTGGGTGGGGAGAATACAGGTCCAAGAAGGACTCAGAGGACCTAGTGGGGGTTGTATTGTTATATGGGAAACTGGGGAATGTTATGCATGTACAAACCATTGTACCTACTGTTGAATGTAAAACATTAATTCCCCAATTAAAAAAAAGTCAAAAAACAAAACAAACAAACAAAAAGAAGGAACTGCTGCAAATAATTCTTACAAAGTGGGAAACACCAGAGCAGAACCCACCCTCAAGCCAAACAACCTAGAAATCTCCTTGGATTGTGGAAAGAAAGAAAAGTTTATGTTTAAATAGTGAGCTCTTACAGCTTGGGACCTACACATGTCTGCTAACCAAATATGCTGAGAGAGCTATTCCAAAGGAGCAAGAAGCTCCCTCTGTGCTTTCAAAGGAAGCTTACAAGCAGATCATGAAGTGATAGTTTGGGGTGAGCAGTAGCATGCTGGAGAGCAGTGGTTGCAAGGACACTGTGATGACACACTCTGTATCTGCCTAAGCAGAGTGTTATGAGCTCTGGTCTTAGGTATGCTGAGGGATCATGGGTCCAGATGAATTCATAAGCACTTAAATACTATTCCTGGAGATTCTCACAGGTAAGAGAAAGGGAGGGCACACCTTATAATTTCCTTGCATCATTAGTGTCATTGAGTTGGAAAGTGAATCTAAATAATAGGAGGGACCAGGCAGTGGCACAATCAAGTAGAGTGTTATCATTTGCAAGCACCTGGGTTCAAACCCTGCTCCACTTGCAGAAACTTCACAAGTGGTGAAGCAGTGCTGTAGGTCTCTCTCTCTCTCTCTCTCCTTTCTATTTCCCCTACTTAATTTATTTTTCTTTTTTTTCTTGCCTCCAGGGTTATTTGCACTGCTCCTGGTGGTCTTTCTTTTCTTTTTTTTTTTTTTTTTTTAAATTTATTGGATAGGATGCAGAGAAATTGAGAGAGGAAGGGGAGATAAAGAGGGACAAAGGGAGATAGACACCTGTAGACCTGCTTCACTGCTTGTGAAATGAGTCCCCTGCAGGAGGGAAGCCAAGGGCTCAAATCTGGATCCTTGAGCTGGTCTTTGCACTTCATACTATGTGTGCTTAACCTGGTGAGCCACCACGCAACCCGCCCCCTGCCCCAACTCAACTTCTGTCATCAGAAAAAGAAAGAAAATATAGAAAAAAGTAAAAAAAAAAGTGACTGGTGATTAGATGTGGTGAATTCATCATGCAGGCATTGAACCTTGGTTACAATTTAAGTAATAAATAAATACATAAATAACACAGTAATATCACTTGAATTTATGGGTTAATAAGGCCATGAGACTAAGTGACTTTATGAATGGCCATTTATTGTTTGTGCCTGGTTAGGGATTTCAAGGGTTAGATTAGAATATACATAGTTTTCTAAATTCAAATTTTACTTCGGGTAAAATGACTGGCATAGATACATCTTCTTATTATTCAATTTTTTCCTGTGATCTAGACTGGTTTGAACCATTAATCTAACAGTGAAGGAATATCCTTAATCCAAATCAATCTCAAAGTACATAAATACTGGCTGGCAGGTTTTTATTTTCACTGTGTATTTGTGAATTTGAAATGTTTATTCATAAAGGTTACATTTCAGCTATTATTTGAGGTATGGTAACATTTATGTATTAAAGCTTTAGGGGCCAGGGCTTTAAAACTTGTCTTACTGGGGTCAAGTGGTAATGCACCTGGTTGAGAGCACATGTTACAGTAAGCAAGGACCCAGGTTCAAGCCTATAGTCACTACCTGCAAGTAAAAACTTCACAAGTGGTGAAGGAATGCTGCAGGTGTCTCTCTGTCTCTTTCCCTCTCTATCTCCCCTTTACTCTCACTTTCTGTTTGTCTCTATCCAATAAATAAATAAGGATATGGTGTCTTGCTCTAAAATAAAAGACTCTGAGAAGGGGGAGAAGGTTCAGGTCCCAGAACATGATGGCAGAGGACTCAGTGGAGGTTGTACTGTTATGTGGACAACTGGGAAATGTAATGTATGTACAAAATATTGTATTTGCTGTCAACTATAAAACATTAGTCCCCTAATAAATAAAAATAAATAAAGATAAAAAATTAGTACTTCACCTCAGACTGTGTCCAGAGACTTCATGTGTGGAATGACAACCCTTCAGCTTCATTACTCGGGTGAGACCTTTCCTTTTATAGTACACTCTAATTTCATCTCAGGTAGTTCACTTTCTAACAAAGTCCCATAACCTAGATATACACCAGTTTCTGTGAGAGAGAGCTTATGTGCACACATATCCATAAACTACTGCAAAATATATACCTGAAAGCAGAAGTACACTAGAGTTTGCAGTGAGTACCCCCCTAACACTTCCTCTCCACTATTCCAAGCTTTGGGTCCATGATTGCTCAACAATTTGTTTGGCTTCGTATGTTAACTCTCTTTTCAGTCACCAGGTTCCAGATGCCACCAGGATGCTGGCCAGGCTTCCCTGGATTGAAGACCCCACCAATGTGTCCTGGAGCTCAGCTTCCCCAGAGACACATCTTACTAGGGAAAGAGAGAGGCAGACTGGGAGTATGGACCGACCAGTCAACACCCATGTTCAGCGGGGAAGCAATTACAGAAGCCAGACCTTCTACCTTCTGCAACCCTCAATGACCCTGGGTCCATGCTCCCAGAGGGCTAGAGAATGGGAAAGCTATTATGGGAGGGGGTGGGTTATGGAGATTGGGTGGTGGGAATTGTGTGGAGTTGTACCCCTCCTACCTTATGTTTTTGTTCATTAATCCTTTCTTAAATTAAAAAAAAAAAAAGAATGGCCTTCAATAAACATGAAAAAAAATTAGAAAAAAAGACTTGTCTTACTTTTATTTCTTTACACTAAGAGAAACTCAAAGAAAGCTTGAATTTAGAGCTCTAGAATTTACACGTGTGAGGCCACTAACTTCCCAAACTCTGACTACACTGGAGAAATATTTGTAAACACCATTTTGTGCCATTGAGTCTTTAAGTAAATGCATTCCTTTGAGGGAGACAAAAAATTAAAAAAAGGAATTTCTTCTTTCTGCTGTCTATTGCTACTAATACTCAACAATGGAAATAGTTGGCTTCCATGAAGGGTATTTTTTTTTAAAGATTTTATTTATTGATTGATGAGAAAGATAGGGGGAGAGTGAAAGAACCAGACATCACTCTGGTACATGTGCTGCCAGGGCTTGAACTCAGGACATCATGTTTGAAAGTCAAGCGCTTTATCCACTGTGTCACCTCCTGGACCACTAGGAAGGGTATTTTTAGTAAAGCTTGTGTTACAAAATAGTCCTGGTTTTGCTTTTAATTATCTAAAGAAGAGAAAAAAATTACTTCAAAAAACCATCTATTCAGTGGGTATTTCTCACTGTTGAAATAGCTAGTTTTTGAGCCTCTAAACTGACCCACTTTCTCTTTATATATGGGGATTTTCAAGTTCAGAGTTAAGTAGACATCTCTGTTTCACTGAATTGTAGAAGTAGAGAGTAAATAAACTAGAGGCTAAACTATGGGAAATAATTGATGCATAGAGTTTTCTTTGAATTAAGAAAAAAATGATTGAATTTTCATTAAATTTTCGGCTCTTCTAAATTAAGAGAATCAGAAGTTAAAATATTATTTGCCTAAAGAATAGGAAAGCTATCAAGGGAGAAGACTGGATATAGAGTTCTGGGGGGTGGGAATTGTGTGAAAATGTACCCTTCTTATCCTATATTCTTGTCAATATTTTCATTTTATAAATAAAATATATTGTTTGCCATTAAGCTAATGAAAAAGGAAAAATAGCATTTTATAAGTAGAATTTGCAACTTTATAAGAACAGTACTTCAGAAAGAAAGGAAGAGAGCACTAACCAGTAAATACTTAGGGATCACTTACCTTCTAGTGTGTGTGTGTGTGTGTGTGTGTGTGTGTGTGTGTGTGTGTGTGTAATTATAACTAAAATCATGGATTAAAATTAGGGGCTGGAAACCAACGAATAGTAGGTATTATTTAAAAAATAATTCAAGTTTTAATTACAATGTTAAGCATCTACTTTAAAATAGGAAATAATAACAATCTTTAGGAGTTGAGAGTTCACTCAGACGAGAAAGAAGTCACTGTTTTTGGTTTACATAAATGATTTTGTGAAAACAAATAGTATATTTCTTTTTCTCACTTTTGTGTGCTCCGTTTGTATAAATATAAAAGTTGTATCTCCTTACTTTTTAGTTGAAACAAATTTATAATCATGGAAATTCGTGGTTTTAGAGTTAGGGTGATACTAACTTGATCAAATAGAAAAATTTCTATTAGAGAATCTAGTAAGCTAAGGAGCCAAACACAAATCAAAAAGAAACACTGGTGGTCGCGATTACCTTATAAAGTGACATTCCAAGGAGCTACTATTTCAAAACATACTCATCCTTGTAAAGAAACAGGATATAAACACAGTTCTATGAATCAGAAAATTAATAGTTATGCATTTAGTATTCTAGATCTTTGGAGAAAAGCAGGATTTGATTTTGTAAAATAACTATTAAAAGCAATGACTAACTGATATGCCCAAGACTAATTTGGGGAAGGGGAAAAGGATGGTTTACAAAAAGACAAAAAAAAAAGTGATTATTAGAAATTTTCCCAAGTTGATAGATTTGAAAGAAAGGAGTTAAAGAGTCAGAGGTTGGTGGTGCAGCAAATAATTCCAAAAAAATAGTCTATTCTGATTCAGATGGGAGGAGAAAATGAGATTATACACTGAAAATTTGTGATAATTTTTCTTGTGCTTTGGGAAGTGCATTTAAAAAAAAATAACTTAAGTGATAAAGAATAAGAAAGGCTCCAATGAAGGGGATGGGTTTTGGAATGCTGGTGATGTCAGTTGTAACCCTCTTATCCAACGGACTTGTCGATCATAATTAAATCAATAAAAAATAAATAATAATAATAATAGTAATAAAATAAATTGAGTACATAGATTTTAAGCCATTCTCAATATGAATATAAGGAAGAAAAAAAAAACCTTAATTGTCAAAGAACTTGTATTACTATAATTAATTTATTGAAAGTCTGAAAAAAAAATTCTAAGTTGGAATTGTAAAAGTCCACATTTCCAAAGAGTATAGTTCCTGTGAATTGTCTAGTGGTGAGATAAAGATAAGGTCTTAGGGGCGTCCTGCAGTGGTGCACTACGGGAAAAGTGCACACATTACTATATGACAGGACCCAAGTTCAAGCCCCTACTCCCCACCTGCAGAGGGAATGCTAAATAAACAATGAAGCAGGTCTGCAGGTGTCTTTCTTTCTCTCTCCCCTTCTATATCTCCTTTCTCAATTTCTCTCTGTCCTAGTAAATACATAGGAAGGGGTAAAATGGCCACAGGGAGCAGTGGATTCGTAGTGCCAACACCTAGTATATTCATAGTGCCAACACTCATAGTGCTTTAATTACTAAAGAACTTGTATTTCTATAATTAATTATTGAAAGTAAAAAAAAATCTTAAAACTAATACTGATAACCTGAGAACACCACAACTTGTACACGTATTTTAAGTTTCCTCAATGGAAAGACCATACCATTTATTTATTTATTTATTTATTTATTTATTTATTTATTTATTTATTTTTGCCTCTAGTTTTATCACTGGGCTCGGTGCCTCCACCACGAATCCACTGCTCCTGGAGGTCATTCCCCCCCCCATTTTTGTTGTTACTATTTTTGTTGGACAGGACAGAAAGAAATCGAGAGAAGAGGGGAAGACAGAGAGGGGGAAAGAAAGATACCTGCAGACCTGCTTCACTGCTTGTGAAGCTCCCCCTTGTAGATGGGGAGCCATAAGCCAGTCCTTGTACTTCATGTCATGTGCACCTAACCCATTGTGCTGCCACCTGACCCCCTATAACATTTTTTTAACATCTCCTTTGTTCCCAGCACTGACATAAACATTGAGAAAGGATAAAATAACTGAGTTGAGGGCCAGGCGGTGGCACACCTGGTTAAGGACACACATTACAGAGCACAAGGACCTGGATTGAAGCTCCTTTCCCCTACCTGCATGGGGAAAGCTTCACAAGTGGTGAATACACGGTGCTGCAGGTGACTCTGTCTCTCTCCCCATCTCCATCCCCTCTCAATTTCTGACCTATCAAATAAGATAAAGTTTAAAAATTAAAAAAATAACAGTAATATACCGTTTTCTCTTTAAGAAACTTGCAAATACAGAAAGACTTTAAGTCAATAACATTTTGGACTTTTCCCTATAATGCTGTTTAAAAAGGAAAAAAATCTAAGGGAGTCGGGCGGTAGTGCAGCAGGTTAATCGCAGGTGGCTCAAAGCAATGACCCATGTAAGAATCCCGGTTAGAACCCCGGCTTCCCAGCTGCAGGGGAATCGCTTCACAGGTGGTAAAGCAGGTCTGTAGGTGTCTATCTTTCTCTCCCTCTGTTTGTCTTCCCCTCCTCTTTCTATTTCTCTCTGTCCTATCCAACAATGACGACAACAACAATAATAAAAAAGGGCGACAAGAGGAAATAAATAAATATTTTTAAAAATCCAGGCATTATGGATGAGATAAAAGGGAAATAATTGAAATAGTTCTAATAAATTTTTTTAGTTTGGGTCCGGGTGGTGGCACACCTGGTTGAGCGCACATGTTACAATGCATAAGGATCTGGGTTTGAGTCCCTGGTCCCCACCTTCAGGGGGAAAGCTTCACAAGTGGTGAAGGAGTGCTGCAGGTGTCTCTCTGTCTCTCTCCCTCTCTATGCCCTTCCACTTCCCTCTTGATTTCTGGCTGTCTCTATCTAATAAATAAATAAAGATAATAAAAAATTTTAAAAAAATATTTAAACATTTTTTCTAGTTTATAATTTTCAGTAGAAAATGTCTTCCATTAAACTTTTATTTCATTGCCAAATTGATTATGATCCACATTCAGTTTTTATCAAGCTTCTATATATTTTCCCATACACTTTATGCTTTTGGCAACGTGAGATTTCAGAGTATCACTAGTGTTTAGATTGCAGGAATTATCACTACGTGGATTGAGATCAAGCTATTGAATAATCTTGTTATGACCAGTCTGCTTACTTACCAGTTTGAAATAGTCAAACTTGTGTCATATCCGTACAAATCTACTTGGTCTAGGTCTTGGCCCCTCCCCCCAGGGATTTCTTGCCTTGTCTTTTTAATTTTCTTTTCTGAACTTTGGTTCTTAATTTTTTTCTTGTTTCCTGTTTTTTCTTCATCTTTATTCCTACTTTGGTTTTCTATTTTTGAACCTTAGGCTTTATATAGTCTAGTGCTCAAATTTTCTTTTCTCCTCAATCAGAAACAGCATCCAATGTTGATGCCTGCTCATTGCTTTAGTTCCATTATTCAAAAAACATAAAAAATTGCATACCTAAATTTTTGTATTTCTCTCAAGTCTCAACATCACTGTTTCCCTTTGCTTTGTCTTCCTTACACTGCTATGGTTTATTTTCAGAGCCCCCAAATCACCCTGTTATAAGAGTAAGGGCATTTTTCTAATAACAGATGACTACATAGTCTGTGTGGGCAATGCTTAAGTGAAGCACAGTCATGTATAATTATCTAAATGCACATTCTATCAAATTTTCCATCCAAAATCTTTCATTTCCTGATAAGTGGGTTCTCTGTCCTGGCTCTAATGTCCACCTATTAAAAATAAAGAAACCAAATGCTAAGAGAGAGAATTACTGTGTTCACGCTACTACTTATTTTGTTTCTTCCAGAGAAAATCACAAAGTTCCTTAGTATAGAAGATGAATGAAATGCCTCTAAATCCAAAACTAATCTCTATAGCAAAAAAGATGCAGTTTGTGAGGACAAGGAGGAGACTCTCCATCAACTTTCAATCCATTTCACTCTTGCATTTCTTTTTCTTTCTTGAAGGACAGATCACCATCTCTATACCCTCAGTTTTTCTCAAAAAGGAGAGTCATCCAGTCCTTATCCTCAGGATTAACTCTCTTCTATCTACTGAGAGCAATCACTCTTCTCAATTACTGATGGTGAATCACCAAGTCAAATCTGATTATAGGTACAGTTATTAGTAAGTTAACTTTTGGTATGATACTCTTAATGAGAAAATTCTCAACTGCCTTATTCCTTTTTACCTTAGTCATCATGTTGATTACCAGGACATGGATTAATTTTCTCTATGACAAATGATTTGTCTTGCTCTAAAGGTTAATTGCTGAGACAGTCTTCACTGGGACAAGAGTTCGGTTCTGAAATAACAAATCTGAATTCCTTGCTTCTAAGTGGTGCCCATCTCAGCAATAAGTGAGATGTCCTTATGTCACTTCCTTTTTTCCTTCTTCGGACTTCATTAAATATCACCCATAAAATCTTTCTACTAAGACTTTTTTCCTGGAGTCATTTTGAACTCCCATCTGACTCCACTATACTATTTTTACATCTTTAAGGCCTGGCTCAAGCTAGAGTTAGTACGTGTACCACACTGTTGCTGAATTTTCAGAGATCAGGGTTAATATGTCAGTGGAAATACAGTTGTATGCTATAGTAAAGTGAAAATAATAACCCAAAAAAGAAAAAAGAAAATAATAACGCATGTACACTACTGTGCAGAATGAAGTAGTTTTTCTTTCCACCCCCAGAAGAGTTGGTTATGTTTAACTGAATATCTTTAATATGTTTGACACTCATTTGTATGTTGTGCTTCATTTCATTGGTTTAATGAAAGTGAGATTTGTTTCCTTTTTCCCAGTGAGCTTGTACCTCAACTAAGTAAAAATGTTCAAAACAAGCATTGTACCAGCTAATTGGATTTTAGAGAAATGAGAGCTCAACAAAACACCCCACTAGTCGTTCCCTTACAGAAACATTTCTAAATATAATAGATTTGTTTTGCCTTAATGAACTAAATAGAATGACTCTTAGTTGGGGAGATTTTGTTCCATGATTTAAGGCACTGGATCATTGAGATAAAATTCATTCCTACATTTTGTTTGCTATATATAAGACCCCTAATGATAAACAGACTGCCTTAAGGAACCCTAGAGTCCAACAGGGGAATGCAATGTTCATATAGAATAATGACTACACAGTGCATAAAACAATAAATGCCTTAGTAGAAAGACATATGGCTTTTCTAAGTTGAGAATTTTATAACTGGGGAGATGTTTCATTCTCTTAGAGCACACACTTACATACAAGTTCAATGTCTGCCACCACTTTATGCCAG
Organism: Erinaceus europaeus; assembly: GCF_950295315.1. Taxonomy (NCBI): domain Eukaryota; kingdom Metazoa; phylum Chordata; class Mammalia; order Eulipotyphla; family Erinaceidae; genus Erinaceus; species Erinaceus europaeus. Next base: position 169,484,942 of record NC_080162.1, on the reverse strand, counting down.
ATCTGAGCAGTGCTTTGGTCCTCTTTCTTTCTCTTCTATCTCACTTTCTTTCTCTCAAATAAATACATAAATCCTTTAAAATCATGTTGTAAGATACTGAGATAACTAATGAAGCAAACCTACCCTTTTATTCAACAGTCACAGAGTACTTACTGCTTTTTCAATAGTCACAGAATACCTATTGTATGTCAGGACTTTCTAGGCTGGAATACATCAATAGTGAGAACATGCATTGTTCCCATGCTCATGGATTTAACAGTCTAAGAAGATAGGTGGTAGCCAATATGCAAATATACCTAAATGCACAGGGTTCATGCCCAGTGATGGTAAGAGTTGTGAGAAAATGCCAGTGTAGGGGAATTAGGGACTGTGTGGGTGAGGATGAGTCAACTGTTTGACAGCAGTAGTTCAGGGAAGTTCTGTCACTGAGCAGATCTGAAGTAAGAAAGGGCAAGGTTATAAATAAAAGAGGGAAATGCAATATAGAAAGAAAGAACAACTGCAGAAGACCTAGCATAGGAAATATTCAGAGCTTCTAGATCTTAATGGTTGTGTTTGAACAAGATCCAAGAGGTCACTGGGACTTAGCATAGTAAGTTGGAAGGGGAGCTTTAGGAAAGAGATCTGTAGCCTGGTACAGGAAGAGTTAGCTCAGCAAATCTTTTCTTGTGTCCCATCTCTCAACCCCTACCCCATTGTCCAACTCCTTAGCTTTCTCCCTCTAACTCTCTCATTTTATTATTTGGAAAATAATTTTTAGAAAATGCATTTAGTTACTTTATTGGGTAAACACTGCTTTATAGGGTTGTTATTACAGGGGCACTCTTTCACATTTCCCTAAGATAGGTGTCAGTGTTCTTCACTCTACATCTAACCTTCATCTGCCATAGGCCACTGGATCCCATAACCCTTTGTTTGAATCACTTGTCCTCATTCACACCCCAGTCTTTAGATCTATATATGAAAGACCACAGTCCCTTAAGTTTTACCCTACTTTATCTCTTGCTTTTCTTCTTAGGCCTCACATATGAGTGAAATTATTTGGTATCCATTCTTCTTCTGACTTATTTTGCTTAATATGATTCTTTTCAGTTCCATCCATTTTGTAGGAAAGAGAAGATTGCATTGTTTCTAACTGATGACTTGCATTCCATTATATATATATACCCACAACTGTCTTAAATATTTATCTGTGTTGGGTACTTGGTTTTTTCCAAATTTTGACTACAAACAGTGCAACCATGGATACTGACAAGCATAGATCCTTTCGATTAAGAGTTTTTGTGATCTTTAGATAGATGCTGAGGAGAGGAATTGCTGGATCAGGTGACAGGTTCATTTCTAATATTCTGAGGAATTTTCACAATGTGAAAACATAATTATGGGACTTAGAAATTTGGATTATATTTTGTTGAGGTGGAATTATAATATAGTGCTTTGTAATTGAAGTAACTTGACGTGTGTATTTTTCTCTCCTATATCCAGTCAACAATTATGAGGGTAAAAACCTTGAGATGAAAGAGAGTTAAACCTTGTGATGGCCACAACCCTAACACCTTGATTTCAGTCTTAGGAGAGTTTCTTAAAGGCAGCACCCAGTTGAACCAGGCAGACTCCTTGTTGGGACATGAGTGCAATTAGCATACCACTGACAAACTTACTTAGCATTGTTGGGACATGGAAATAATTAGCATATAGCTGACATCAGCCCACGAGCATAGTTTGGACTAACACAAACCCACAAAGGACTGTGGGTGCATTGGAACTTATTAAAGTGCTTGTATTCCGGAAATGTACTTTCTGTTCCTGAGAACTCAAGTGCAGCTAGTTGTTCCTACACCCTCTCCTTCTCTGAGGGCCATGTCCTGTCTCCTGATAATGGAACATGTGTAGCCAAGCTATGCTAAACTAGTTTAAAAGATTCTTGGCTCTCTGATAATGACTAGCCAGTATCTCGGCCCCATTCCCTATTTTATTGTACCTTAATAGCAACCATGTAGTAAACCTCCCGGTTGATTAAACCCTGAAGCCAACCTGCACTTGAAGTCTTTTATTGTTTAATTACTGCAAATATTGTCCTTAAAAGCTTGTAAAAAATAGAACTCTGTAGAAGAAGGGAAAAGGATGGAGTGGAGGATCACTGGGTTTCTGGTATACGACTTAGATTAGGAGAGCAAGTATCCTCCATACATTATTGTGGGGAGATGAGAGATTGCTCCTATGTGTCAACAACTGTACTGTAAACTATTAATTCACTAGTAAAGTATTTTTAAAAAGATGCAAATATAAAAGTTTATATTTACCTCAGGCTGGAGGTAAAAATAAACCTGCCAATGTCCATGTCCAGTGGAGAAGCAATGATAGAAAACAGAACTCCCAAATTCAATGCATAATCACATTTTCCTTTTTTTATAAAGTCAAAGTATTATTCTTTAAAAAATTTTTTTAATATTTATTTATTTTCCCTTTTGTTGCTCTTGTTTTTTATTGTTGTAATTATTATTGCTGTTGTTATCGTTGGATGGACAGAGAAAAATGGAGAGAGGAGGGGAAGACAGAGAGGGAGAGAAAGATAGACACCTGCAGACTTGCTTCACAACTTGTGAATCGACTCCCCTGCAGGTGGGGAGCCATGGGCTCGAACCGGGATCCTTACTCTGGTCCTTGAGCTTCACGTCATGTGCACTTACCTACTGCGCTACCGCCTGACTCCCAGCACACATTTTCCATTTTTATCATGGAAGGAATCTTTAGTGTTGCTCTTACTGCTTGGTAACATGGAAAGAATGTGGGGGTTGATGATATAGCGGATCTACAAATGTTAGGGCAAGCTTTCCTCTAGGAGAGGTCAATGCTTCATTGGTTATGCTTCATTACAATAATTTTCTTGCATAGCACTAACTCCAGGCTCTGATTATGACAGAAATATTCATGAAGAAAATTTACCTTCTTGTATTTTTCACTCCATTGTTGTTATAGAAGACGATAATGGCTACAATTTCAGCTTTTTTCAACTGAGGTGCAGAGAAAAAAAATATCTGGTGCTTCTCCTGCCATCTACTTCTGGTGGGGGCATAAATCAGAAAAATTTCCTTCAGAGGAAGGAAATTGGCATCAATACCACAAATGTACAAACCCACCGATCCAGTAATTCTACTTCAAGTAAGCTTTATTACAGAGATATTTACATAGGTGAATAATAATTTTAAAAATTTTATTTATTTTATATGATTGAGAGAGAATTTCACATGAGAGAGAAACTAAAAGAAGCAAGCACAACGCTGGTACCTGCAGTGCTAGAGCTTGAAATGAAAGCCTTAATTAAGCAAGCAAATCTTGAGATAAAATAAGACAAAAGATTAAAAGCAACTTAACGCCCATCAGTGACAGGCTGGTTAAACAAATTATTGTACATCCACTCTTATAAATAGTAAACAAGTAACTGAGAAATGGTCCAGGTAGCGTAATACATTCATTGCATGTTACAGAGAGGTGTTCTGGTCTTTCTCTCTCTGTGCCTCTCTCTCTTTCTCACTCTTTTGCTCTCTCTCATAAAACAAATCTTTTAAAAAGTTGGAAGAAAACGAACAAATACTAACCTAAATTTTAAAAAAAAGTCTTGCATTGAATTGGAATTACTTCCAAAACACATTTAAAGTTATTTTTTTTAATTTGAATTGTGTTGATAAAAACAGATTGTGAATGTAACATGGTTTCTACATATGTAGACAAAATGTACAACAATCTTACTTTGGAAAGGGGAAAACTAATTCTTCTTTCTTTGAGAGCAAAAATGTGTTACTTGGTTGCATAATTAAATATGTTTGGATTGACATTTGAGGCAATGACAACTCTGAACACTACTAGAGAAGAGAACTTGGTCACCAGGCTCATGGTAGGAGGGAGTATAAATTTTTTGTATCTGTCATCTGCATTGCTTGGATTTTGAACCAAGTGAGTGCTTACTTAATTAAAAGAAACATAATGCTAACAAATGTTACAGTGTGAACCCGTTTAAGTAATTTTCAATTTCTAGATATATCTATCCATGCTTACAGGTATTTTGTCAAATAATACTAAATTTATGATAAAATTAGAATGACAGAATGTTGGCTGTTGCTGTTTAAGGAGATATTCAAACACCTGACACCCACTTGTGCTTAAATTCAAATAAAGTAGATGAGTTAATGCTCTCATAAAAATATATTTTTGGAGGACTCCGAATTAAGCTCTTGTTCATAACAACAAAGATATTTAAAAATTTTTCTTCATTGGGGGATTAATGTTTTATAGTCGACAGTAAATACAATAGTTTGTACATGCATTAACTCATCTACTTTATTATAATTAATAAGAATTAATTTTAATTAATAATAAAGGTAGGAGAGAGACAAAGAACCAGACATCAATCTGGTACATGAAAAAAAAATTCAAATAAAGAAGTAAAACACAGGTGAGAGGAAGAGCTAAGGCAAAGAGTGATGGAAGCATGATTTTTGTCTTGCTTACTATTGGTCACTTAGGTGTGGAAGGCAATCCACACAGAGAGAAAACGTCAAGGTGAATTGGAGACAGAAACAACTTCTTAGGTGTACCACAGGCAAGGCTCCATCCAGACTGGTCACTTGAGAGGCTCCATGGGAAGCTTTGTCTGAGTCAGAGTAATTGAGGTGACATGACTTTGTGGAGAAGCTGACAGGTGAAATGGAGAAGAAAAAGTGGTGATACATATACTGCTCATTAGGGGTTGACAAAGAGCTATTAAGTAACAAAATTTTCCTTCTGCCCCTTTTTCTACTGGCTGTAACAGATCATTTGCTTTGCAAAGCAATTTTAGTATGTTGTTTATAGTAAGGTATAAGGTACCTTATAGTGAAAATCTCAAATTCATGTGTGGGTTCAGAATTATTCCTGTTCTGGAGACCGGGTGGTGGTGCACCTGGTTGAGCACACATGTTACAGTGCTCAAGGACCCAGGTTTGAGACCCTGGTCCCCACCTGCAGAGGGAAAGCTTTTCAGGTGGTGAAGCAGGGCTGTAGGTCTCTCTCTCTCTTTCTCTCTCTCTCCCTTTATCTCTCCTATCCTCTTGATTTCTGGCTGTCTCTATCCAATAAATAAAGATAATGAAAAAGTGTTTTTTTAAAGAATTATTCCTGTTCCAAAAGATTGCTTTTTTATTCTTCCATTTTTATTTTCAAAACAATAGTATCTTCTTGAGTGGTCTTAGTGGAATATAGATTCCGAATACAAGAATCTTATCTCCTTCTCCTCTGCATGCCTGGTAGACCTTGATTCATATTCTCTGAGAAGTCTCTGGTCCTTCATGTCTATATTTCCTGCTTCCCAGTATAGCACTCACTCTCCAGCTCAGTAGAGTGTCCAATATTGTGTGAAGGAATATTTGTTTTTTTTAAATTTTTAAATTTATCTTTCTTTATTGGACAGAAACAGCCAGAAATGGAAGAGGGTAATAGAGAGGGAAAGAGACAGAGACACCCGCAACACTGCTTCACCACTCGCAAAACTTTTCCCATGCAGGTGAAGACCAAGGGCTCAAACCTGGGTCCTTGTGCATTGTAACATGTGCACTCAACCAGGTGTGCCACCACCCGGCCTGTGAAGGAATATTTGAATGTAAGTCACACTGAGTGTAGGACTTCATGGAAATATCATTGTGGCAGCAGTATAAAGTTTGAAACAACTGACTCAAGACTGCACCATTAGAAATGGTGCCACATATTTTAAAAATGACTCTTTAGTCACTATCAGGCCATCCCATCAGCTGGGGCCCTAGTCAGGGAGTCCTGAGGTTCCCAAACAGACAAGATGGGCCTAGACCTAGAATAAATCCCTCTCTCCATTGTTACCGGTCATCTCTATCAGGAACAACACAACAGACCCCTTTGTGGGTTCCCATGGGACCTTGCCCTCATCATGGATCAACAACGGTAGAGAGGGTTCCATTCTCCAAAGGGAGGCTGAACAGCATACTCTATCTTCCATTGGAAGAAAATGGGTTCTGCAATTGGGGCAGCTTGGAACATTCCTACTCATGACCACAGAATGTGAGCTCAGATATAGAGGGATGCAGAAGTCACAAAGACTCCTAAGCTGAATATGGGCTGCAGATCAGATCAAATCGATAGGGTTTATAGTCAACAATATTTATACACCTTTCCCATGTTTGGGAGCTACTCTCTTCCCTGATACACCTTTCTGGTTCTTTTTCCAGCCATAAAATCATCTCTCCAGACAATAACTTGGATCTATCTGCATATCAGGCTCAGTAAAAAACAAACGAACCGGTGGTAGCGCAGCGGGTTAAGTGCATGTGGCACAAAGTGCAAGGACCAGTGTAAGGATCCAGGTTCGAGCCCCTGGCTCCCCACATGCAGGGGAGTTGCTTTATAGGCGGTGAAGCAGGTCTTCAGGTGTATGTCTTTCTCTCCCCCTCTCTGTCTTCCCCTCCTCTCTCCATTTCTCTCTGTCCTATCCAACAACAACAGCAATAACTACAATAATAACAATAATAATAACAGCAATAACAATAATAACAATAACAGCAATAACTACAATAATAACTACAACAATAAAAGAACAAGGGCAACAAAAGGGAAAATAAATTAAAAAACAAAACAAAAAAAAACAAGCAAAAATTAGTATAGTCATGGGCCCTTTGGAATATAACTAAAATAGGACTAATAACTATCTACAAAACAGAGACCCTTAACTCTTCATATGAACTATTCTAGCCTTTAGGTTTATGATTAGTCAACAATTTGTTTGGCTTTATATGTTAACTCTTCTTTCAGCCACCAGGTTCCAGATGTTACCATGATGCCAACTGGACTTCCCTGGGCAGACGACTCCACCAATGTGTCCTGGAGCCCCACTTTCCCAGAGCCCTGCCCCTCCAGGGAAAGAGAGAGACAAGTTGGGAGTATGGATTGACCTGTCAATGCCCATGTTCAGTGGGGAAGCAATTACAGAAGCCAGACCTTCCACCTTCTGCAACCCATAATGACCCTGGGTCCATGCTGCCAAATGGATAAAGAATAGGAAAGCTTTCAGGGGAGAGGGTTGGATATGGAGTTCTGGTGGTGGCAATTGTGTGGAGTTGTACCCCTCCTATCCTACATTTTTTTTCAGTGTTTCCTTTTTATAAATAAAAATTATATATAAAAGAAATGGTGCCACAACAGAAATACAGACTACAACTCCTCTCTATCTCTTTCCTCTGCTTCTTTAGGAAAGATATCTGGGAGTTACTTAAATAATTACAAGAATAATAGATTTATAACTTCATTTTTTTGAAGAGGTGTAATATTGAGACAGATTCAACACTCATATTCTGGAATTTGATATCAGAATTATCAGTTTTATAATGCTGGGCAACTAACTTAACTGCTCTATAATGTTAAATGAAATCATAGGGTCACAGTGAGAATGGAATGAAGCAACAAATAGTATGTCTTAAGAGTATGTTTAGTATTCCACTGATGATATTTTTTAACCTTTTTATAGTAAATCATAATAGGAACTCACAATTTCACAAACAGCATCTTATTAATCCTAAGAATACATCCATAAATAGATAAAGAAAACTCAAATTTATGTTTGCCCAGGATTATAATGACAATCATAAGCATGGATGCTCACATATTATATACTTGCCACATTGCACATATTGATCCTTCAGTCTTCATAACATTTATGCAACCATATGCATTACTAGTCCCCTTGCACAGGTGGAGAAACTGTAGTAGGGAGCAAAATTTTTTGGTAAAAGCCATACAGTTAGTGAGTGTCACAGTTAGAATTCAAACCCTGATCATATGAGATCATGGACTCTTCTCTGCCTGCTACCCTATCCAACTTCACACATGCATGTTCTGTTATAGTGAAAGAAAACCCCACATACCAGTGTAGTAATTCCAGTGTCAGAATAGTTAGCGAAAACCCAAGTAGTATGCAAAAGACTACTAGCCATTATGATTCTCTATTTTATGAGGCTTTATTAAGTGTCCCAGTTAATTTTGATGAATGATACCCAAACGATAACTTAGTAAAAGCCAGGATTTCTGTTATCAGACATGTTTTAGGAAGCTGAAGTAAGAATAAGAAAAGGCATTCATGATGAATTTTACCATTACTGGTGCTCTACATTTTGGTATAGTTCAAGTGTGTTTTGTAATGCTATAATCATAATATTTGCTAGTACTCTTTACTGATTTCTAAACTAGTTATAACATACTTTTTATAGATAATTGACATCCCAGATATTGTCCATAGTAGTTGCTTAAGCATCTGAACAACTTTAAAATTATTCTATATGTCAAAGTTGAACCATGATTTCAAACAAGTCTATTAATTTCAGACATCCATTAAATTTAGCCATGAGTAATATACTGAAAAACACTGCAGAGACTGAAGCAAGGAACATGTATCAGCAATAGAACATGTACCTAATATTAATGTTCACGAGATCCTAGATTTAAACCATAGTATTATCTGAGAAAGCAACAAAGACTGAACAAGTAGAGCATCTTGGATGGTGATATAGCTATAGTTATGCTGTTTTTTTTAATTTTAAATTTTTCTAGGAAAAGCAGAAGGGCATATAAATTAGATAGATATCTCTGAACATCTAAATTTTGCTACTGCTCCATCTCCAGCACACCTGATGAATAGATCTGACTTTGTTTACTCATCTGAAAACATAGAATTAGATTTATATGGACATTGGCAGAGGACCTAGTGGGGGTTGTATTGTGTGGAAAACTGAGAAATATTATACATACAGAAATTATTGTATTTATTGTCGACTGTAAAACATTAATCCCCCAATAAAGAAAAAAAGCATTATATGTACGTTAACTTTCTTTTTAGTTTTTAACATTTTATGAGAATACTGTTTATATATACATATCTGTGTGAATAAATAGTTCATATACATATTTAGGTTTCATGATATGCACAATTTTCATAAACAGAATAACATTTTGAAGATATGTGTTAGGTAAGACGCATAAGTATGAAATATATATATATTAGTTATATAACACTATGGCCAATATTTTAAAATAAAAATGTTGATATATATATTTAATTAAATGAAGATTGTTCCTAGTGAAATGATTATGATACTAATTTATATTTAAAATCAAAACTCATAGCAAGTTTGCTTGCCTCATGTTTGAATCCCGTCTGCATGGGTGAACTCCTGAAAACAGAGGAATTACTATTGGACAAGTCCCTGCTGGGGCAAAGACTAGTGTGGTAGGTTTTGTTTTGTTTTTTGTCTACCAAGACAGGTTTCTCAATCGTCCAAAAGATCCCAGTGCACAAACTGAGAAGTCTGACTTTATGACATTTATTTATTTTAATCAGGGTTAAGGATCTGATCATAGGCATGTTGAATCTAGACTCCAAACTTTCCTTTGACCTGCAGGGCAACATGAAAAGCCTTAGAAGGGCATGCTCTTTCCAGTGAAATTCAGTTCCCGCCTTCTAGTTGCCCTATGGCAAGTCACTTATCCTTATTGCCAAGTTCTATAAGTCCTGTGTATTCTGAAACTCCTGATTCAGTATTAAAACCACCTGTAGAACAGAACAGGGTGGGGAAGTGGAATTGGAGACCGGCAGCAGTTTCTTCATGTTTAGTCATAAGAACAAGTAAGCACAATGACTTTGGGTCTTTTCCCAATACATAGTCACTTTGAGACAGAGTTAACAATCTTGGACCGGGTCATAAGGTAGCATATGGATTTGTCTTCCTGCTATTTTATTTTTTTCTTTCTGTGTTTTACCGATGTGTAATAAAATAAGTACATTTTTGTAGAAAATAGTTTTATTTATTTATTTTTAAATGGATAGTAGTTTTAAACTAGAACATTATTCCGATTTTTTTAAATTTTCATTTATTTATATTCCCTTTTGTTTCCCTTGTCTCTTTTTATTGTTGTTGTAGTTATTATTGTTGTTGTTATTGATGTCATCGTTACTGGATAGGACAGAGAGAAATGGAGAGAGGAGGGGATGACAGAGAGGGGGGAGAAAGAGAGACACCTGCAGACCTGCTTTACTGCTTGTGAAAGGACTCCCCTGCAGGTGGGGAGCCCGGCCTGGAACCGGGATCTTTACACTGGTCCTTGCGCTTTGAGCCACATGAGCTTAACCCGCTGCGCTACCTCTGGACTCCCCATTATTCCCATTTTTATCAGAAAAGTAACCATTTTGTAAGATTAATTTACTAGCCTATTTTAGTCCATTTATATATGTTCTCTACGCATACATTGATATACTTGTGTTATCTACTAGACAGTGAAATTCTTGAAAATAGGGACTTGCCATTACATTTAGTCTGAGATCAGACATTTCAAAAGAGTTCCTAAAAGTCTTAATGGGTGAGGGGGTGAAAAAATGGTGTCTGAATAATTTAAAATTTGAACTATGAAAGTATACATCAGTGACTAGCAAGTAATATAAAGTATGCATTTGGTTTGCAATCTGAAATTTATGAAAAGTGCTAGAATTTGACTTCACAAACATAATGATTTTTGTTGCTTTGTCCACTGGTAGATTCCAGGTGCCCTAGCCACTCACCCACACAGCTTCCTGACAACAACCACATGACTTTACTACAGGCCTGTTTCTCCTTGTATCAGAGAATAACATGGTCCTAGCTAGTATAATTTGACAAGTTAATTTTTAGAAATGTTACTTGCATTAATTTATATGATACATTTTTGAGCATTCCTATACACCTCAATTAGGAAAAGTCTACATTCAGATATTGGTGGAAACTGTATTCTGTTGTCTTCACGAACACAACTTTCCTATTTGAGATGACACTTTCCAAGACATACAAATTTATTTTTCATTATATTAGCTTTCAGAAATAACTGCCAGTCTGCAGGTGAGGAAAATAATATTCTCTCTACATTTTTAGGTTCTTGACCGAGATACCTGTATAACTTGAAAAAAAAAATACATTAACTAGAAAAAAATTAATTGCATATGTACATACTAGAGCTCCCTTTTTTAAATGTTCATTTATTTATTTCTTTTTAAATTTGATAGGACAGAGAGAAACTGAGAGGGAAAAGGGAGAGAAAAAGAGAAACACCTACAGTGCAGCATTACTTCACTGCTTATGAAGCTTCCTTTGGAGGTGGGGACCAGGCACTCGAACCTGGGTTCTTGTACATAGTAATATGTGCTCTCAAGTGGGTATACACCATACAACTGAGCTCCCTTAAGATAAAAAAGATTCAAAGAAGTGACCAGAGCAAGATGATTGCTACAATTTTTAGATAAACTATAGATTTGTGAAGATTAACAAGACAAAGAAATTTGGACTTGTGGTAAAACAGTGAAGAAGTAGCATAGTTTGTTTAATCTTTTTGATCCTAAATTCTACAATCACAATAATTTCCAACTTTACTTACCTTGTTAAAGAGACACTACTACTAAACTTGGTTGGGCTAATAATGTCCATCATCAATCAATCCCATAAACTCAGTTTGGTACTCTTTGCAGATGATGTCAGCAACGTGTGGAGCTGAAATTCAGTGCACCTATAACAGAACAAACAGCATTGGTCACAGAGAAGCAGAACTTAATAAACACTTGTTGAATGAATGTGTGGGTGAGATATAATCACACTGAAGGGATTTTTTTTTAAGTTCTATTATGCCTGAATTAGAGCAGAGTCCATCCATGTCAATCCTCACTGCAAGGATGACTAAATCTATAAATTCCTCAATAAGCACTGACATGTTACTGCTAGGTTTAGTCAGTGCAATTTGATTGTCGTCCCATAAATAAAGGTGGGTGGTACTTCTGTCTACTGGAGAGTAGAGTTATAGCTCTAAGCAGAGTGGTCATATATTTCACTATGGGGCAGTCTTAATCATTGCTACCTTATATTGAAGGTAAGGTCCTGGAGAGGCCCACAAGAGGTCTTATGATAATGTTCCTGAAGGAAGTGAGCAGTGATGGTGAAGAAAGGGGTATATTGGTCCATATTGACTATTCCCTGACTGGCGGCCCAGATGATGGGGTGGCCTATTATTGACCAAAAAGGCTATTAAGTGAGCTAGTCTCTTAACCTTATCCAGTTTTTGTAGTCCCTTATTTATCTGAAAAGCTTGAGCTTTATCCCAGTTAAAGTTTTGAGTATCATTGATGTATCCAATCTGAGTTATGGGACCTGGACTCAAGAAGGAAATAGACCTAGGGTTTTTTTTTTTTTAGTGTCATCTAAATTCTAAGTAATCTTAAGTAGTCTAAGGTCTAAGTAACCTTAAGTTTTACTGCATTTACTTGTTTGATAATTTTAATAAATGTTGTCCTAGGCCCAAGTAGTAAATATTGGATTCGACTATTTATGGTGCCTTTTATATGCCTTTCTACTTGCTTGATGGGCTTACTAGGTCTAAGTCTAATCACAGGGCACTATTAAACACTCTTACTTTGAGGTATATAGTTTCCCCTAAATGAGAATTTTTACTTTTGTGGTATATAGTTTCCTCTAACTTACGAATATGTGTATACATGTACCCATTCCCCTAGGTCCTAGCCTATATATAGGGTCTGAAACTTTGTTAGAGAGTGTGCCATTTGAAATGGAACTAGGTAGTCCCATGTGTTAGGAAAGGTCTCACAAGATTATTGGGTTGGAAGGTTGACATCTCAGGCTTGGTGTCTCTAGATACAACCTGAAGCTAAGAGGCAGTGACAGCCTAACATGGCATGGTGGTGGTAAAACAATATAGGGAATCAAGAGAAGAGGTCACAAGAAATATATCAATGTCCCAGAGGTTCCAGGACTATAAGAAATACAGATGATTTTGAAGAGAATGTGGAAATTTCCTTGTAGTCTTAGAGTTTAAGAAAGCAATAGACAATTATTATGGTCATAGTGGTCCAGGAGGTGCAGTGGATAAAACATTGGTCTCTCAAGCATGAGGTCCTGAGTTCAATCCCTGGCAGCACATGTATCAGAGTGATGTCTGGTTCTTTCTCTCTCTCTCTCTTATCCTCCTCATTAATAAATAAATAAAATATTTTAAAAAACAATTATTATGATTATAACCAAGTTACTTGGGAGCTTGAATTACTTTGAAAATCCTACAGTAAGGATTTACTGTATCCTATTTGACCTCACCATGATTTATGCCATTTAATGCTATTTACAAATAACTTAGTTGCTTTCAGGACCAATTAATTTTGTACTATCTAGTCTAACATTGTAAGTAACATGGCATTTGAAAAAACTTATTTTGGGAATGTTTTAATAATTTAATCCCTGTGTTAGTATTCAATCAGTTTACAATTTTGAAACATTAGTGCTTAGATTAAATGAATATATACTCAGAAATAAAATATAGGCTGTTAAAGAGCTTGAAACATTCCATCTACTTTCTCCCTGACATACTCAATAGTGATTTATAAGATTATAAATTAATCTATAGTGTATTAATTTATAATAGTATATTATAAAAATATAATAGTATATTTTTGTTGGGAAATTGTGCAGATGTGGTTGAGTTAGGCAGGGCCCACAAACCACCCTATGCTAGTATGGCCAGTCCCTTTGTCTACATACAAATCTTCTGTTTTGTAAATCACTAAAGGTCTCCTCCCCACCACGTTATCCCCTCAGGGTATTGCTAATTCCCACCAGGCAGCTAAAACCATAGCAATGGTAGCTAAGGAAATTCCCAGCATGCTTTTTTCTTTTCTCTACTCTCTTTCATAATCATCTCCGTTCCCAACTTGCCACTTCTAGTTTTACCCTATAAAGCCCACTTCTGTTCCTGGTTTCACTCTGTTCTCTTCCTCTTTTCTCTCCCATGTCCCGACCTGGAGAAGGCCTGGTGTGCAGAAGAGGAGGCAGCCATTGCAGTTGGGTGCCACCTGGCTTAACCTGCTGTGCTCACATCCAACTCAGGGTCATTCTCATGAATAAAGAACTGTATTACCATGCCACCATGAGTTCCTGGATCCTCTCTCCTGCCTGCAATGCTAGCCTGGTATATTTTAAGTATATTAGTAGTATATTTTAACTTTGTTCCCACCACCAAAAGTCTGTGTCCCTACTCCCAACACCCTGCAGTGGACCTGATAATCCATCATCCTTTCCAAGTCTTTTATTTTGATGTAATATCCAAACCCAGTCCAAATTCTTCTTTCTGTTTCCCTTTATGTCTGGATTTCTCAACCTCTGTTTATGAGTGGTATATCATATTAATCCTTCTCTTTCTGGCTTATCTTGTGTAACATGATTTCTTCAAGCTCCATCCAAGATTGGGTGAAGAGGATGAATTCATTATTCTTAATAGCTGAGTAGTATTTCATTGTGTATATATACCACAACTTTCTCAGCCACACATCTATTGTTGGACATCTAGGTTGCTTCCAAATTTGGGCTATTACAAATTATGATGCTATAAAAATAGGTATACACTATCTTTTTGCTTAGGTGTGTTTGACTTCTTAGGATATATCCCCAGGAAGAGAATTGTCTCTGAAACTTTCTGAATAAAGCATGGTAGATGGTACCTAAATTTACAGAAATATTTTCTATAAACTATTACCATTATAAATTGGAAATAAACTACAAAGGACAAACAAAAACATTGATCAAAGTTTGTGGTTGCAAGAAAATTAAACCTACAGATCACTTTGAAAGATAGAAACATTTTAAAATGATTAACTCTTTTGGAATTGTTCCTACTGTTTACAGGATTAAGCTATCTCAAATAAATTTTATGACACTGACAACTGTCACATCACTTAAATATCCTGAGAATTTATGGGAATTAGATATGAGGATTGGCACAGGTACCACCATGTGAGCTGCTCAACACAGTACCAGCTTCGCAGAAGTTTAGCATGGCTAGACTCTCCAGGCCAAACTGAAACCATCTCACCTTCTGTTATGTATAGAGCTTGGGATTAAGCTCTGTGTGGTCTTAATATTTACCGATGGCTAGGCTCAGAGCCTGACCAATAACAAAAATAATGGCAAAACCTGCACTGCACTCTGGAAGACTGATCATAATGGAACAAGCAATATCAGTAATGCAGAATTTTTAGGAGACTCCAAGAGGAAGAGTTGTTTCCCCCTTTATCTACACCACTTCCTTTAGTATTCCCCCAAAAATATAGAGAAAGATTGGTGGTTCCCACAGTGGAGGGGCCACCTTACATAGCATAATTAATTAATGGAAAGTTATGGTACCCGCCTAGATACAATGGGCCTTCTAATCCACCACCCACCACTATGACTATGCTTCCACTTCCTTATACAGGAATAGTATAAGAACCTAGGTCACATAGTGAGCATACAAGAAAGATGGATTCCAGTTAGAGAGCTTAACTTTATGGAGAGGCTGGCCAGGTCAGCACCAACTTGGTGCCTTCTCAGTAAGGAACAAAATAAAACTACTTGATCAAACAATGGAACAGAATTTATGAAAAATGGGCTGTTTAATTTGCTTAAGGCATCTAGAAACGTAACAAGCTTTAACTTCTATGAACCATGGCTTCTGATGCATAGGGGTGAGAGGATGGCATAAGTATGCAGGTAGAATCTCAATCTTTTTTAAAAAAATATTTATTTTATTTATTACCTTTTGTTGCCCCTGTTGTTTTATTGTTGTAGTTATTATTGTTGTCGTCATTGTTGGATAGGACAGAGAGAAATGGAGAAAGGAGGGGAAGACAGAGAGGGGGAGAGAAAGAGAGACACCTGTAGACCTGCTTCACTGCTTGTGATGAAGCAATTCCCCTGCAGGTGAGGAGCCAAGGCTTGAACCAGGATCCTTATGCCAGTCCTTGTGCTTTGCGCCACCTGCGCTTAACCTGCTGCGCTACAGCCTGACTCCCCAGAATCTTAATCTTAATCAATAAGACATCTGCTTAGCACACAGATACAGGAATAACAAAAGACATAGAAACTGTGATGTGTTCTCTAGGGAGAAAAGTGCCCCTGGAATGTGCATGTTCCACAAAGCAGGAGGTGTTCCCTACCTGTGCTGTTCTTACTTGGTGATTTTTGTTTTAATAATCTATACCTATGTGATTTTTGTTTTAATGACCTAAGCCTTATGATACTATAAAATAAAGTTCTGCCTGAGCATGGCAGAAGTGCCTCTCTCCTGCTCTTGAAGCAGTATCTTTCAGGATACCCTAATAACCTGCTGGGGCTGGCCCCCAGCAGAGGATAGTGAAACCTTCATTAGTGAAAGGCCAATTCTATTCAAGTGTTTTTCTAAATTCTGTGTTTGGATGGAACGACAGATCCATTACCACTTGTAATAAATTACCATTATTGTATTATGAGTGACTGTTGTCTTACTTAATCTTTTTTGCTTATTTATTAATAACACCCTAAATTTCCCAAATGCCCTCCTTAGGGTCAAGGATAAGTTCTTTATCTAAGTCAAATAGGACATCCTACTTACCTAGTAACAAAACTCAAATCAGTGAGAAGAGTAAAACGACTAAATGGAAGGAAGTAGGACCACCTTCTGGCAAATGCTACTTTACCACATAGACTCTGATAGTGAAATCAGTGGAGGAAAGAACCACTAAGGGCCTGAAAAAGCCTTCAACCACTACAATAACAATGACTAAGTGACTTCTTTATTTTTAAAGACATGCCTAAAATGGAGTATGTTGGTCTAGGAGGTGGCATAGTAGAGCATTGGGTTCTCACTCATGAGACCTTGTATACAATCCCCATTATCATGTGCTGGAGTCATGTTCTGATTCTCTTTCTACCTCCTCCTTTCATGAATAAATAAATCTTGCTTTGAGAAAAATCAAATATGTTCTTAAGATTTCACTTAATGAATCTGTGAGAAATGACTCATGTTGAGCTCCTTAATACGTCTTTTATTTCCTGGACACTTATTGTAGTAGGATTAGTCCTTGAGTTCTGCAAGATGTTTCTGGCATTTAGTCTTTAAACTATTCTTTTTTTTTTTCTCAAGAGAGAAGAATGTTTCTGGTCTGCACTTCTTATATCCTCTTACTACTCTCTGCCTTTTTACTTGTCTCCTGATAGAAATACTAAAGTAGGAAGCAATCACATAGACAATTGAAAAAAAATCCCATTGCTTATTAACAATGTCACCCCCAAGTTTCACAAGGGACAAGCCACCAGACACAGTAAGTCATTTCCTGTGATAGCATCCCATCCAGTCAGATGGACAAATGAGTGACAGGGTCCTTCACATCAACCAGATGGCCATGTGACAGGACACTTTCTAGTCTACTGATTCACTGCCTTTTGAAAACCTTGAACTTCACCCTGAGAGCAAGATTTTCTTTGGAGATGTGAGTTGCCATCTTCTCAGGGTTGCCAGCACCTGTGTTTCTTAGACCAGCTCTCAATTAGTTGGTCTTCTGAGTCACACGCAATTTAAACTTTTTACCGACTCATATTTCTGAGCGATTTGGTTGAGTATTATGGCTTTGTTACTTATATAGATACAAAATTTCTCTGTTGGGTGGGGTAGATAGCATAATGATTATGCAAAGAGACTCCCATGCCAGAGGCTCCTAAGTCCCAGGTTCAATCCCTGCACCACCGTTAAGTCAGAGCTGAGCAGTACTTTGGTTAAAAAAAAAAAATTCTCTGTAAGAGAAAGGGCAAGTAAAAAGTATTTTCAAAGCAAATGAATAGAAAAGCTTAGGAAAAAGAATAATAGGAAAATCAAGCGGGGGTTGGGCGGTAGAGCAGCAGATTAAGCACACATGGCACAAAGTGCAAGGACCAGAGAAAGGATTCCATTTGAACACCAGGCTCCTCCTCACCTGCAGGGAGGTCACTTCACAGGTGGTGAAGCAGGTCTGCAAATATCTTTGTCTCCCCCTTTCTGTCTTCCTGTCCTCTCTCGATTTCTCTCTGTCCTATCCAACAACGACGATGACAACAATAAGCAACAAAAGGGAAAAAATAGCTTGCAGGAACAGTGGATTCCTAGTGCAGGCACCGAGCTCCAGCAATAATCCTGGAGGCAAAAAAAAGAAAAGAAAAATCAAGCATATATTTTAAAACAATTTTCTATCCTCAGAATTTCTTAATCGTTAGTTTCTATGAATCAGCAAACTATAGGAGTAAGTGCAACAATTAATATTTTATGTAATGGCTATCCTAAAATATAATGAAAGGTCTCTAGAACTATCAGGCTTACTTTGGCTCTGCTGATTTGGGTTTAAGACATTCATGCTTATACCTCCACTTCCTCAACAATATATTTATACAAAATATGTATCTGGCATTAAGGAGATAGCATAATAGTTAGACAATAGGCAAAAATAACTTTCATTCCTGAAGCATCAAAGATTTCAGGTTTAATCCCCAGCACCACCACAAGTCAAAGTTGAACAGAGTGCTGGTAAACTTTTAAAAAAGGAAAAAAAAAAAGTATGTCTGCTCTTTGATAGTTCTTGGACAAGTCATAAGAAAAATAAATAAATAAATAAAAAAGGAATGAACAAAAGGTCCTAGGTGGGCATTGGGGATTCACGAGTGCAAAGAAATGGGACAAAATTAGGGAGCAGAAGCAATCTATTTAAGTACAAAGTGAGACAATGACAATGATTTCCTGCAGAACAAAAACAGAAAAAGAATTACCAGGTGCTGGTAGAAGAGGTGTGAAGCAAGCTGTGAAAGTAACACATTTACAAAGGGGCTGTTGTGATTTGTAATCTTAATTAGGCATATTTTCTGTCATTATGAAGGAAGAGACAGAGTCACTGTTATTATCACAGTTGAACAATTTTTTAGGAAACCTAGAATAAATGAAATGCATCTCAGTAAGTTGTTCATGATAAAAAAAAAAGACATTCCATTAAAAGAATGCTTATTTTCTCAAGTGGAATTTCCTCTTCCTTATCAAAATTTGTTATTTCAATAAGATAATTAAATGATTGCAGTATATCAGAGTAAATACATTCATCCCTAGTAATTATGTGATAATTGGCTTAATGTTTCCCACAAACTAGTCTGTCTCAAACTTCCTTTATGTGTAGTTATATGTATCAGCACTTACCATTTGATGCTGCATTATTTGTGTCTCAGCTTCTTTTGCTCTTACAGGTACATGAAATTTTTCAATTATAAGAAACACTTAAAACCCCTTATACTTAATTATTGTATCTTCAATTATGTCCCATAATATGTTTCACCAGGGCTTTTTTTTTAAAATCCAACCTCACAAAAGTTTGTGATGATATTTTAATTTTAGCAATAAGGAACTGTAAACTCAGAAACATAAATTTGTTTCAGTGAATACAGGAACATAGAAACTAGCAGACCTAATATATGACTCCAGACAGCTTAACTCCAATGATCTTGCTTCTAATTGCTATTCTTTCCCAGCTAAATTCTACTTGAGAAAATAAGTGTTCTTCTATTGTAATGTCTTACTTTTGATCATAAACAACTTACTTAAATGCATTTCATTTGTTCTGTTTCCAAAAAAAAAAAAAACCCACTTCTGTGCTAATTGCAACAAAGGATGTTATATGAGTTAATATTTACACTGTTCTTATCATTTATTTATTTATTTATTATTGGGTAGAGGCAGAAAGAAATTAAGAGAGGAAGGAGGAATAGAGAGGGAGATAGCAGTACCTGCAACCCTACTTCACCACTCATGAAGATTTCCTTCACAGGGGCTTGAACCTAGGTCCTTGTTCATTTTAATGTCACTTAGCACTGGTCTTATTTTGTACTGGAAATGTATACTAAGCCCTATGTAAGTTTTTAGCTTGTTTCTTTACTTATTACTTTTTCCTAATTCTATGAGGTAAATATTAATATTATCTTTACTTTGTAAATGAATGAACAAGCAAATAGCTAAGTGACAACCAGATCCAGAACTCCAGACACCTCAGCTACTTGGTCATTATATGTTATGTTCCTGACATGTGGCTCGGATACTATGCTGAGTTGTGTCCTGTCTCTGGACACCAGATCTTTAAGGCAGCTGCACTCATTGAGTTTATTCTCTGAGATGCACTATGCTTTTATCATGAATGATCACATTTAGTGTTAACTAGACCCTGATGGGAAAGTTATTGTTATCCATATTACCACTGAGGTTCAGCTACAGTTTCATGTTGAATGCTATTTTGCTGAATTTCTTGGCAAAGAAATGAAAAAGAGAATTGGATGAAATTTTCATTGCTGATGAAAAGAAGTGCTCTTGAAAAGATAATTTTTCTAAATCCAGGATTAAGAAAACATATCCTAAAAAGAGGCACCTTCTTTCTCAAACCTATTGGGCTTAGGGACAGTACGGAGAGAGGTAAACATACTTGAAACTCAGTTCTTAACTAGTTTTATCATCCTTTTTTAAAAATAACTTTTATTTATCAAAAGGAAACACTGACAAAACCCATAGGATAGAGGGGTAAAACTACACACAATTCCCACCACCAGAACTCCATATCCTATCTCCTCCCCTGATAGCTTTCTTATTTTTATCCCTCTGAGAGCATGGACCAAGGGATATTATGGGGTGCAGAAGGTGGAAGGTCTGGCTTCTATAATTGCTTCCCCACTGAACATGGGCCTTGACAGGTCGATCCATACTCCCAACCTGTCTCTCTCTTTTCCTGGTGGGGCTGGGCTCTGGAGAAGCAGGGCTCCAGGACACATTGGTGGGGTCCTCTGCCCAGGGAAGTCCGGTTGGCGTCATGGTAGCATCTGGAACCTGGTGGCTGAAACAAGAGTTAATTTAAAGCCAAACAAATTGTTGACTAATTATGAACCTAAAGGCTGGAATAGTGCAGATGAAGATTTGGGAGTCTCTGTTTTATAGATAGTTAGTAGGCCTATTTTAATTATATTCCAAAGGGCCTATGACTATATTAGTGCTTTTTCTTTTCTTTTTTTTTTTTTTTCTGAGTCTGACATCTGATATGCAGGTGAACCCAAGTTATTGTCTGGGGAGATGATGTCATGGCTGGAAAAAGGACAGAAAGCTGCATCAGGGAAGAAAGTAGCTCCCAAATATGGAAAAGGTGTATAAATGTTGTTGACTGTAAACCCCATCAATTTGATCTGATCTGGGGCCCTTATTCAGCCTCATTACTTGGGTGAGACCTTTCCTTTCAAGGATTCTCTAATTCCATTTCAGGTGGTTCACTTCCTAACAATGTCCCAAAACCTAGATATATACCAGCCATGAGATAGGGCATATGTTCACATGTATCCATAAGTTAGGGCAAAATATATACCTGAAAGCAAAAGTGCACAATAGTCTGCAGTGAGTCAGTATATGCAACAAGCAAATAGAAAAACCTAAAAAGACACCATAAAGTTCATAATGAAATATTGTCTGCTTAGACTTAGATACCCTCCTCACCTGCTTCCTGTTATACTTCCCTCACTCACTCCAAAGCTAACCTTAGCAAAGCAAGGACTGCAAAAACTGAATAAGGGCAAGAGACTGGCATACTTTAATGATGACTCTTTAGTCACTATCAGGCCACCCCATCAGCTGGGGCCCTGGTCGAGGAGTCCTGAAATTCCCAAACAGACAAGATGACCTTAGACTTCGAATAAATCCCTTTTTCCATTGTTACTGGTTATCTCTATCAGGAACAACACAATAGACCCCTGTGTGGTCCCCCTTAGGACCTTGTCCTCAATAGGGATCAACAACGGTAGAGAATGTTCCATTCTCCAAAGGGAGGCTGGACAACATACTCTATCTTCCACCAGAAAAATATGGGTTCTGAAATTGGGGCAGCTTGAAACATTACTATTCATGACCACAGAATACAAGCTCAGATCTACAGGGATGAAGAGGTCACATAGGCTCCTAGTTTTATTATTTTGACTTGAAGACTTCCCAGTTGGCTTTCTGTATGGATCCTAAGCAATTCAAATATTTTTTCAGCTTTCGGTATTCTTCATTAAAAGAAGTTTATACTTCACAAACATTCGTCTTATGATTTCTTTGCTAAGTTCTTTTTTATTCACTTATTTTTTTTCATTTATTAGTAGTGATCAATACTGGGCTACAATATTGGATTACAGTTTATAACTCAACACCACACTCATCACCACCAATCACTTATGGTCCTATTGCCCTGCCTCACAAAGATAACCACTATGATTTTCACTATGAAGTCTTACAGTTTTTTTTGCTTGTTTATTATCATCATCATTATTATTTGTATAATTCATATGCATCAATTCTGTAGACACATGAATGAAACTATATAGTATTATCTTTAATCTCTTAATAATTATTAACCGAATAGCAGTTATGCCAGATATGTGCCAAGTGCTGGGGCTAAAAGGAAAATGTAAATGGCACTTTAGTACCTATAACCTGACAGTGACCAATGTCTGGGCAGTGACATTTTAGTGACATTGTTAAGACAGCCTTATTCAAGTTATATTTATATTGGTGCTGAGATCCAAACCTTGCTTGTTCAGTTTTCAACAAATAGAAATAAGAGAAGTCTGTCTCTAAATTACCAGTATTTCATATAGTGTCTGACTTGTAGTAGGAACTAATGTGATAATAAAAAAAAAACAACTGCAGATAGGAAAGGAAGGCGTATGAGAAAGGAATAAGGGAAGGAAGGAAAAGTAAAGTAGATGACAGGAATAAAGAAAATGACCAGTGTGGTCTGAGAGGTGGCACAGTGAATAAGATGCTGGACTCTCAAGCATGAGGTCCTGAATTAGATCCCCAGGAACACATGTACCAGAGTGATATCTGATTCTTTCTTTCTCCCCCTAGCCCTCTAATTAATACATAAATAAGTAAAATTAAATTTAAAAAGAAAATGACCAGAAAAGAAGGTCATCTAGTAATTCTTAATAGGTTCATATCTGAGGGTAAGATTCTTTTAGGTGGACTGGAGTGTAAGACCATCACCAGGAAAGTTAAAAACAGAAGAAAACTATGTAGCTTAATCCAAATTTTGGACTGCCTTAGTAAAAGATTGGAGTGTCCATTTATAATGTAGAAAAAACTGAGGAACTATGGAAAGTTCCTAAGCACAGTTAATGTTAAGACCTGAGTGGATTACTGTTTGGGGAAAATTGGTGCTAAACTCCATAAAGAGAAATCTCCTTTGCTGGCGATACATACATACCTAGTAAATAATCCAGAAATGTAGTCAAATGAATAGAGGATGCATATACTCTTGATCCACACCATTTGATACTGCATCTACTGATCTCAACCGAATTAATGCAACCAGTACCACCTTGATAAGCTTCACTTCGGACTGTATCCAGAGACAACAGGCACTGGATGTCAACCCTTCAGCTCCATTACTTTGCCACCAAGTTGCAGATATTGCCATGATGCCGCCAACCTGACTTCCCTGGGCAGATGACCTCACCAGTGTGTTTGGAACCCCACCTCTCCAGAAAGGAGACATAGAAAGAAGGAAAAGATAGAAACAGGCTGGGAGTATGTATAATACTTCTTCCCCTTTTCCTCCTCCTCTCCCACCTCTCCCCCTCCTTCTTTTTTACCGGAGCACTGCTCAACTCTGGATTATGGTGGTGTGGGGGATTGAACCTGGGACATTGAAGCCTCAGATATGAGAGTCTGTTTGCATAACTATTATGCTATCTACTCCTGTCCCAGGCTGGGAGTGTGAATCCACCTGCCAACACCCATGTCCAGCAGAAAAGTGATTAGGGAAGCCAGACCCTCCACCTTCTGTACCCCATAATGATCTCGGGCCTATGCTCCCAGAGGGATAAAGAATAGGGAAACTTCTGGGGAGTTGGGCGGTAGTGCAGTGGGTTAAGTGCATGTGGTGCAAAGCACAAGGACTGGCATAAGGATCCTGGTTCAAGCCCTAGGCTTCCCTCCTGCAGGGGGTCTCTTCACAAGCAGTGAAGCATGTCTACAAGTGTCTTTCTCTTCCCCTACTGTCTTCCCCTTCTCTCTCTATTTCTCTCTGTCCTATTTAACAACAACATCATCAATAACAACAACAACCATAAAAATCAACAAGGGCAACAAAAGGGAAAATAAATAAATAAATATTAAAAAAAAAAAAGAATAGGGAAACTTCCAGTGGAGGGGATGGGATATGGAACTCCAGTGGTGGGGACTGAATGGAATTGTACTCCTCTTATCCTATAGTCTTGTCAATCATTATTAAATCAATAAAAATTCTTTTTCTGCACCCCATAAAGAATTTTGGAGGTGGTGCAGTGGATAAAGCACTAAATTCTCAAGCAGGGGGTCTTGAGTTCTATCCCTGGCAGCACTTGTACCAGAGTGATGTCTAGTTCTTTTTCTCTTTCTCCTATTTTTCTCATAAATAAATAAAATCCACATTACTCCCACCAAAATTCTGTGTGCCCCCCACCACAGTAATCACTATAGTTGACTCAAGATCATAGATATTTTGGCCCCTCTCAAATTCTTTCCATGAGTGAGATCATCCTTATTGTTCCTTCTCTTTCTGGCTTATCTCATTTAACATGATTCCTTCACACTCTAGTCAAGATGAGATTAAGTTAAGATTAAATTCATCATTATTTATGTGTGTGTGTGTGTGTGTGTGTGTGTATTCTTTTCTCAAGTTCATGTATTTCAATTCTTTGTTCCACTTATGAGTAAAATCATTCCATAGCTGTCCTTAGTGTTTCTTCCTCCCTCTTAGATACGAGAAACAATACCTGACTTCCTCAGGTGTTCTCCAGGATCTTTTCTCTCTCACTGGTGGTATAAATACAAAGGTTCCTTGTTAAAAAAGTTCTGGGGGTTGTATTGTTAAATGGGAATCTGGGGAATGTTATGCATTTACAAACTATTGTATTTACTGTTGAATGTAAAACATTAATTCCCCAATAAAGAAATAAATTATTTAAAAAAATAAATAAAAAATAAAACATAAGTAAAAAAAAAAAGGTGAAAAAAAACAAAAAAATATTGTATCACTTTATTGGGAAAATTTTGATTTACAAGACTGTTATCAGAAGGGTACAATTTCACATCTCCCAAGAGAGATGTTAGCACACCTCACCCTTTACCAAACTGTCAAAATGATAGGTTTTTTTTGGTTTTGTTTAAAAAAAAAAAGTTCTGGGCCACATTGGAACAGTGGTTCAGAATCCTCTGGTCATCTTCCCCTAACATTTTCCCCTCTGGGAATGTGGATGAAAATTCTTTTGTTGAAGCAGAAGGAAGGAGTTCTGGCTTCTATAATTTCTTCTGTCAATTTCTCAGAAAATGACAAGTTGGGCGCTGGGCAGTAGCGCAGAGGGTTAAGCGCATAAGGTACAAAACACAAGGATGGGCATAAGGATCCCGGTTTGAGCCCCCGCCTCCTCACCTGCAGGCGAGTCATTTCACAGGCAGTGAAGCAAGTCTGCAGGTGTCTATCTTTTTCTCCCCCTCTCGGTCTTCCCCATCTCTCTCCATTTCTCTCTGTCCTGTCCAACAACGATGACAATAACAACAACAATAAGCAACAAGGGCAACAACAACAAAAAATTGCCTTTAAAAAATGACAAGTTGTCAAACGCAAATTAGTTGGAATTAAATGACAGATAAGGATCATTGAACAAGATCAAAGAATTGAAGAACATCAGTGGTGGAGTTCTGTTGGCCTTCAGTCCTATTCTTGTGCAAGAAACCATTAAACTCAAGGTCTAAGTTTCTAAAGAGTTCTTTCTAAAAATAAACTCTCTTTTGAGAAAAATGTTTTGTGTTTTGTGTGAATCCTTTTAGAAACTCCAGATAGCAAATTCTAAAATGCTATCAGAATATAATTTATTAGAAATTATGATGACTAACTTACCTACTAAATTTAGTCCTATGGCTGGAGAAGGATATTATAATGTATATATTGTCAAAAATATATCAGGCTAAGGAGATTGATTGCACAATGGTAATGCAAAAAAAAAAAATCATGCCTGAGGTCCCAGGTTTAATCCCTACCACTACCATAAACTAGAGCTCAGCAATGTTCTGACTCCTATCTATCATCTATCTATCTATCTATCTATCTATCTATCTATCTATCTATCTATCTATCTCTTGTATTTCTTTTATTAAAATAAATAGATAAATATATATATTTTTTAATTTTTTAAAATATTTATTTTATTTATTTATTCCCTTTTGTTGCCCTAGTTCTTTTATTGTTGTAGTTATTATTGTTGTTGTCGTTGTTGGATAGGACAGAGAGAAATGGAGAGAGGAGGGGAAGACAGAGAGGAGGAGAGAAAGATAGACACCTGCAGACCTGCTTCACCGCCTGTGAAGCGACTCCCCTGCAGGTGGGGAGCCGGGGTTCGAACCGGGATCCTTATGCCGGTCCTTGTGCTTTGTGCCACCTGCGCTTAGCCTGCTGTGCTACAGCCCGACTCCCCAGATAAATATTTTTTAAAAATATTTTTCCTAGACTTGTGAGATAACTTACTTGGTAGCATGCCTGCATTATCATACACATAACCGAGGAACAAATCCTTACACTGCAAGGGAAGTACTATAATAACAGAGGAAGCTTTAGTGCTGTAGTGCCTAAGGAAGACAAAAAAGAGGAGAAGGAAGTTAATTTAAAAAAATGTACTAGTGATTTAATATTGATTTTCTAAATTTCACACCATTCCCAGCACTAGAGTTCTGTGTCCCCATTCCTTCCATTTGAAACTGCAATAGTTCTCCTAAGGTCACAGATATGGGTTGACTATTATTTTTATAACTACCTATATATTTATATATATTTTTGCCCATTTTTCGATGGTCCTGCCTTCTCTTTTTAAGTCATACCTACTACTTCTGAGTGTTCTCCCCACCCCCCTCTTTTTTTTTTTGTTTACTCTTCTTTCTCCAGGTCCTGATGATATAAGAATTCAGAGCCCTCTGATCATTTTCCCCTAACATTTACCCCTCTGGAATATGGATTTTTAAATTTTATTTATTTATTTATTTATTTATAAAAAGGAAACATTGACTAAACCATAGGATAAGAGGGGTACAACTTCACATAATTCCCATCACCAGAACTCTGTATCCCATCCCCTCCCCTGATAGCTTTCCTATTCTTTAACCGTCTGGGAGTATGGACCCAAGGTCATTGTGGGATGCAGAAGGTGGAAGGTCTGGCTTCTGTAATTGCTTCCCCGCTGAACATGGGCATTGACAGGTTGATCCATACTCCCAGTCTGCCTCTCTCTTTCCCTGCTGGGGAAGGGCTCTGGGGAATTTGAGCTCCAGGACACATTGGTGGGGTTGCCTATCGTGCTAGCATCTGGAACCCCTGGTGGCTAAAAAGAGAGTTAACATACAAAGCCAAAAAAAAATTGTTGACAAATCATGAACCTAAATGTTGGAACAGTGCAAGTGAAGAGTTGGGGGTATCTCTGTTTTGTAAATAGTGTGTAAGCTTATTTTAGCTATATTCCAAAGAGTCTGTGGCTATACTTGTATTTTTGTTGTTGTTGTTGTTTGTTTCTTTGCCTGAGCCTGAAATCTGATATGCAGGTGGATCCTAATTATTGTCTGAGGAGATGATGTCATGGCTGGCAGTAGGACCAGAAAGCTGGATCAGGGAAGAGAGTAGCTACTAAATATGGGAAAGGTATATAAATACTGTTGACTGTAAAACCCATCCAGTTGATGTGATCTGGGGCCCATATTCAGCTTAGGAGCCTATGTGACCTCTGCATCCCTGTAGATCTGAGCTCACATTCTGTGGTCAAAAGTAGGAACATTCCAAGCTGTCCCAATATCAGGACCCATCTTCCTCAGGTGTAGCATAGAGTATATTGTCCAGCCTCCCTTCGGAGGATGGAATATTCTCTCCCACTATTGATCCAAGTTGAGGGCAAGGTCCTATAGGGGGTCACAAAGGCATCTATTGTGTTGTTCCTGATAGAGATGACCTGTAACAATGGAGAGAGGAGTTTATTTGAAGTCTAGGCCCATCAGGTTTGTTTGGGAATGTCAGGACTCCTCAACTAGGGCCCCAGCTGAAGGGGTGGCCTGATAGTGACTAAAGAGTCATCATTAAAGTTTGCCAGTCTCTTGCCCTTATTAAGCTTTTTCAGTCCTTGCTTTGATAAGTTTAGCTTTGGGATGAGTGAGAGAACTGTAACAGGAAGTAGGTGAGGAGGGTATCTAAGTCTAATTAGATACTATTTCTAATTAGATACTATTAGGAACTTTATACTGACTCATTGCAGACTATTGTTTAATTTTGCTTTCAGGTATATATTTTGCCCTAATTTATGGATACGTGTGAACATATGCTCTATCTCAAGGGACTTAGTCTATATCTAGGTTTGGGGACTTTGTTAGGAAGTGAACCTCCTGGAATGGAATTAGAGAATACTATGAAAGGAAAGGTCTCACCCAAGTAATGAAGCTGAATGGTGGTCATTTCACACCTAAAGTCTCTGAACACAGTCTGAAGTGAAGCAAGCTGAGGTGGTACTCGTTGAGTTGATTAGGTTGGGATTATTGGATGCAATATTATTTGGTATGAACTGAGAAAAGTATGCAGGAAAATGTGCCCCACCCTAGAGGTTCCAGGACTGGGGGAAATATAGGCTCTATGGAGGAAGTGGGAGGTTCCTGCTGTCTTAGTCTTAGGATTTAAGAAGACAATAGTAGTTATTGCTATAATCACATTATTGGGCAATTGGGTTAACTTTGAAATATCCCTTTGTTAGGATTTTCAGTATCTGAATTTTATTTATTATATTGTAATATTAGAATCAGAATTAAATTACCAATAAAATATTACTTATTATGTTGTAATATTTATTATTACAATATAATTTATTATATTCTATTACTATAATAATTATTAAATCACCAATAAAAATTAAGAAAATCATTTGGGGGCACATTCTCATGGAGATATCTATGAATATATATGTCTCTTAAAAATTATTTATTTATGCAGCTATTAAGAACAATGAACCCACCTACTCTGACCCATCTTGGACGGAGCTAGAAGGAATTATGTTAAGTCAGCTAAGTCAGAAAGATAAGGATGAGTATGGGATGATCCCACTCATCAACAGAAGTTGAGAAAGAAGAACAGAAAGGGAAACTAAAAGCAGGATCTGACTAAATCGAGAGTAGGGCACCAAAGTAAAAACCCTGTGGTGAGGGGGAGGGTGGACATTCGGCTGCCCAGGGCAGCGGGGAGTGGGGGTGGGATGGGACACAGTCTTTTGGTGGTGGGAATGGTGTTTATGTACACTCCTATTAAGGTGTAGTCATATAAACCACTATTTAATTAATACGAGAGGGAAAATAGTGATCATATGTCTCCTAAGACAGCAGGAACCTCACATTTCCACTACAAAGCCTATATTTTCCCCAGTCCTGGAACCTTAGGGTGAGGCCCACTTTCCTGCATGCTTCTCTCAATCCAAATCAAATAATATTGCATCCGCGGATCGCAACCTAATCAACGCAGTGCCACCCCAGCATGCTTCACTAAAGACTGTGTCAATAGACTTCAGGTGTGGAATGACAGCCCTTCAGCTTCATCACTCGAGTGAGACCTTTTCTTTCATAGTATTTTCTAATTGCATTCCAGGTAGTCCACTCCCCAATAAAGTCCCCAAACCTAGATATAGATCAGGTCCTCAGAGATAGAACACACGTGTCCATAAACCAGGGAAAATTATATACCTGAAAGCAGAAGAACACAAGAGTCTGCAGTGAGTACCCCCCAACACTTCATGTGCACTATTCCAGCCTTTAGGTCCATGATTGCTCAACAATTTGTTTGGCTTTGTATGTTGACTCTCTTTTCAGTCACCAGGTTCCAGATGTCATCAGGATGCCGGCCAGGCTTCCCTGGACTGATGACCCCACCAATGTGTACTGGAGCCCCGCTTCCCTAGAGACCAGCCCTATTAGGGAAAGAGAGAGGCAGACTGGGAGTATGGACCGACCAGTCAGCGCTCATGTTCAGTGGGGAAGCAATTACAGAAGCCGGACCTTCTACCTTCTGCAACCCACAATGACCCTGGGTCCATACTCCCAGAGGGATAGAGAATGAGAAAGCTATCAGGGGAGGGGATGGGATATGGAGACTGGGTAGTGGGAATTGTGTGGAGTTGTACCCCTCCATGGTTTTGTTAATGTTTCCTTTCTTAAATAAATTTTTAAAAAAAGAATAACTAGAGAGCCAGTATTGTAGCAAGAAAGAAAAAAATTATTTATTATGTATTAGATACAGACAAAGGGAAACTGAGAAGGGGGCCAGGTGGTGGTGTACCTGGCTAAGTGCTCACATTACATTGCACAAGGACCTAGGTTCAAGCTCCCAGTCCCCAACTGCAGGGGGAATGTTTTGTGAGTGCTAAACCAGGGCTGCAGATGTCTCTCTGTCTCTTTCCCTATTTCATCCTCCCTTCTCAATTTCTCACTGTCTCCATCCAATAATTAATAAACAAATAAATAATAAGTTGAGAAAGAAAGCAGAGATAGAAAGGGAAATGAGTAGAACATTGTCTCACCATTCATGAAGCTTTTCCACTGCAGGTGGGTACTGGGGTCTGAACACCAGGTCCTTGTGCATAGTAATGTGTGCTTTCAACTGGGTGCACCACCATCCAGCCCTGAATATGTATGTCTTAATGCATAATTTAGAATGTCCTCTTTTTCCTCTCCTTCTTCTCCTCCTTTTTCTTGAAAACATATCTACTATGCTTTGAATGATTATGTCACTCCTATATATTGAAGTCTAATTCCCATTAGGAGAATAATTAGAAAATTGAAACATGGGGGCCAGGCGGTGGCACACCTGGTTAAGCACACACACTATAGTCTGCAAGGTCCCGGGTTCAAGCCCCTGGTCCCCACCTGCAGGGGGGAAAGCTTCATGAGTGGTAAAGCAGGGCTGCAGGTGTCTCTTGGTCTCTCTCCATTTCTACCTCCCCTTACCCTCAATTTCTCTCTGTCTCTATCCAATAATAAATAAATAAGTTTTTTAAAAAAAGTTTTTTTTTTTAAAAGAAAATTGAAACATTTGGAAGATAGCTAGTCATTTTTTCAAGAATATATTGCATCATTCTATCTCCTTTCTTTTCTGGCACTTCAATCAGTAATTTAAACCATTTGCTATTTCACACAGGTCATGGAGAACTGGTTATTTTTTTTTTCTTTGACTTTCTAAATTCTCTTTAATTTGATCTAGATAATTTCTGTTTCCTACCATCAAGTCACTGATTTTCTCTTTTTTATCTGTGAGTTACTGTTGATTGTACAATTTATATGTTGCATGAGAGTATTGGGACTTCATTCGTATGTGATCTTACCACTTCACTGCCCTAGGCCACTTTTTCAGAAAGAGAGAGAGAAGGGAGAGACATCTAAGCACTGAAGGGTTCTCTGTTGCCATAGCACCTCATGTAGTGCTGGAGTTTAGAACTTAAGTGCTTGGGAATGTAGGTACCTTACCTGGTAAGCCATCTTTCTGGTCCTAGAATTAGTATTTTAATAGCATTTGTTTCTCTGTTGAGGCACTCAATCTATTTTTTTATTATGCATTTTTTCTTAAATTTGTGAAAATAATGAAAAATAGTTCTCTTGAAGTTTTTATCTTCAAATTGATTAGAAGCCTTTAAGCTCCATATTTCTTAAACTAAATTAGTGTTTAGTTCTGGTTTGTAGTGAGAGGATAGATCTTAAACATGGACTGATAGAGCTTGTGTGGTCTTGTTTCTATTTTTCTCTTTTTATGCCTGTTTTCTCTTGTGCTCAGGAAAAACTGTCCATCTTTCTAGTCAACTGCTATTATTTCTTCAAGTCTTAGCTATGAATCTTTTCTTTTTTCATTTTTTTATTATCTTCATTTATTGGATAGAAACAGAAATCTAGGGAGAAGGGGGAGATAGAGAGGAAGAGAAACAGAGAGATACCTACAGCACTGCTTTACCACTAACAAAGCTTCCCCCCTGCAGGTGGAGACCAGGGGCTTATACTTGGGTCCTTGTGTATTATAAGGTGTGCTCAACCAGGTGCACCACTGCCTGGTCCCTTATAAATCTTTTCTTGCGAAGAAGGCATTTCCTCACTTTCTGTCCAAGTGAATTCTCCCCTATCATTCATTGACTGACGTTGTTAAACTATCTCCCCTTCCTTTAGAGCAGGCAATTAGAGTGATTAGGATTGTTTGATCTATCACCACATGATATGCAGATGGTCACCTCTGCATAATGCTAAGCACAATGAATACACATAACATGAACTCAATAAATAACTAAATATATGTAGATGTACAGATGATACATAAATACACAGATGCATCTTTTGGAGAACATAGAGGCTCATTAGCCATGAAACAAATACTCATGGTATAATCTTTTTTTTTTCTTTTTTTTAAAATTTTTTATTTAAGAAAGGATTAATGAACAAAAACATAAGGTAGGAGGGGTACAACTCCACACAATTCCCACCACCCAATCTCCATAACCCACCCCCTCCCATGATAGCTTTCCCATTCTCTAGCCCTCTGGGAGCATGGACCCAGGGTCATTGAGGGTTGCAGAAGGTAGAAGGTCTGGCTTCTGTAATTGCTTCCCCGCTGAACATGGGTGTTGACTGGTCTGTCCATACTCCCAGTCTGCCTCTCTCTTTCCCTAGTAAGATGTGTCTCTGGGGAAGCTGAGCTCCAGGACACATTGGTGGGGTCTTCAATCCAGGGAAGCCTGGCCAGCATCCTGGTGGCATCTGGAACCTGGTGACTGAAAAGAGAGTTAACATATGAAGCCAAACAATTTGTTGAGCAATCATGGATCCCA
Source organism: Erinaceus europaeus (assembly GCF_950295315.1). NCBI lineage: Eukaryota > Metazoa > Chordata > Mammalia > Eulipotyphla > Erinaceidae > Erinaceus > Erinaceus europaeus. The sequence goes on along the minus strand of NC_080162.1, from coordinate 169,452,147 downwards.
AGCTTGGAATAGTGGAGAGGAAGTGTTAGGGAGGTACTCACTGCAAACTCTAGTGCACTTCTGCTTTCAGGTATATATTTTGCAATAGTTTATGGATACGTGTGCACATAAGCTCTCTCTCACAGAAACTGGTGTATATCTAGATTATGGGACTTTGTTAGAAAGTGAACTACCTGAGATGAAATTAGAGTGTACCATAAAAGGAAAGGTCTCACCCGAGTAATGAAGTTGAAGGGTTGTCATTCCACACGTGAAGTCTCTGGATACAGTCTGAGGTGAAGCATGTTGAGGTGGCAATCGTTGCTTTGGTTAGGTTGTGATCGGCGGATGCAATATTACTTGGTTTGGATTGGGAGATGCATTCGGGAAAGTGGGCCCTATCCAAGGGTTCCAGGACTGGGGGAAGTAGGGGCTCTATAGTGGAGATGTGAGGTTCCTGCTGTCTTAGGGTTCAAAAAGACAATCGATAGTTAATATTATCATCACATTATTTGTTAATTGGGTTAACTTTGAAAAGTCCCTTTGTTATGGTTTGCTGTACAGTACCCAGTATCTTGTATATAGCTGTGCTATTGGATGCTTCTAATCTACTTGGTCTAGGCTTTTGAGAGAGTCCGCATATCAAATACATAGCCTATATATTAAAAAGATTCAGTTTGTCTTTTGAGAAACTTTGAGACATACAATTGATTTCCCCCTCTCATATTAATTAACTACTGATTTATATGTCTACATTTTGCTAGGAGTGTACATAAACACCATTCCCACCACCAAAGGACTGTGACCCATCCCTCCCGCCCACTCCCACCCCCCACTGGCCCAGGAAGCTACATGTCTACCCCTCACCACTGGGTTTTTACTTTGGTGCCCTACTTACAATTTGATCAGGTCCTGCTTTTAGTTTCCCTTTCAGATCTTCTTAGTCAGCTTCTGTTGATGAGTGGGATCATCCCATACTCATCTTTATCTTTCTGACTTAGTTCACTTAACATAATTCCTTCTAGCTCTGTCCAAGATGGGTCAGAGTAGGTGGGTTCATTGTTCTTGATAGCTGCATAGTATTCCATTGTGTATAAATACCACAGCTTTCTCAGCCACTCATCTGTTGTTGGGCACCTGGGTTGCTTCCAGGTTTTAGCTATTATGAATTGTGCTGCTATGAACATAGGAGTACACACCTCTTTTTGGTTGGGTGTTATGGAGTCTTTGGGGTATAACCCCAGGAGAGGAATTGAAACAAATACTCATGGTATAATCTTAATTTTCCTTGGGTACACTGTAAAACTAAATGCTCAACCCAGAATGGTTATTTTCAACATAAATGTGAAAAACAGCTAATATATGTTATCAATATACCATCAACTCATTTGGAAGCTCTTAGCTCCAAATTTGAACTTGATCCTTCTGATAATTTGCTAATATTTGCTTTTTACACAGTAATTAGTAAAGTTGAATTTAGTTATGAGGGTTTTTTTTTTTTTTTTGCTGTTTTTTAGCTTGTTTGCTTGTCTTTTTTTCCTCTCAAATACCATGTGTGTAATTTATGAGACTCCTTAGAAAGTAACTAGGGATAATATCTGTTTGCTGAGTAAATACCACAAGACAACTTGTTGATTATGTTTGCTTCAATAAGATTGCTTCTATAATAATTTCTTAATCTCAACAGTTGCTTGGATCCTAAGTGAGTCAATTCCATACAGAATCTAAGAACATCCTAAGGGCTTTTTGTAAAGTATTTCAACTATTTTAGCAGCTCAAATTCTAGACTTTGACTTGGTCTATTTTACCAACATTATACAAACTCAGGGACAGTTTCCAGAGAGCCTGGCTACCAAGTGACATGACACGCACAAAATTCTTGCTTTAATTCCTTATTTCATTGGTTACTTAAATACTGGTGTTGACTGTTAATAAAGAAGAAATTAACGTCTTGATAGAAGCATTGGCTATGTCCACTAATGTACTGAAAGTGATATAAGCTCCACAAGGGCAAGACTAATCATCTCCTTTTGTATTTGTTTAGATATCTCATTGCAATGTTTTTTTTTCTTATAGGCATTGAACACAATAATTTTAAAAAGCACTTTCTGTGTAACTACCTAAATAATTATTTCAGATAGTTATTCAAATGCTATTTATAAAAGCCATATATGACCAGAATAACTTTCAGTATCTCTGAAACTGCTTTAAATTTCAAGTAAAGTGGGTATTCTTACTTATTTCATATTGGAAGAATCTGACACTGAATGTATTTGTTAAGGAATGGGGACTAAAGGAATAGCTAAGCTATGCTAAAATATGGAGCAACCTTCATATTCAACAGAAATGCTAAACCACTTATTAATGCAGTCATTCTCTTTGATTGCACCTACACTCGGTTTGAGTAAAACTATGGAAACCAGGAAAACTGTCCTTGGTGAAACATAATGAGTCTTCTAATAATACATTTGAAAATCACCTGCAAACAATAGCTTTCAAACCAAAATCTCTGGAACCAACTTCTCTCCCTACTAGAGTCTTTAAACATAATTAACACCAGTTGTTACAATTATAGTTATGATATAATTACCTTGAAGTGAGCATTGAGTTTCTTTCAAATAAAAAGATTCCCTCAAGTGTTTTCTATATTGAGATAAATGATAACAAGCATGCTTTGAATCTTGTTTGTCTTTCTGATTATTCTGAACTAAAGCAAAACTTGAGTACATAAGGATCATCTGAGTTCAAGTTATTTTCAACTCAGTTGGCAGAGGCAATGCTGGAAACCCCATGAGAAAGTAGTTTGATGAAAATAATGCCTTTGAGAATCAACTTGATATCATCTGATATTATGTAATGCTGAGATAAATGATTCCATCTGTCTTAGAGATGAATCAGCGTCAATTCTATCCAGCACTGCTGATAGGTAGAAGCATCCTGCTCTGTTCTTGGAGGGCAAGGGACCATTTTAATTTTCTCCTTATCTTAAATATACAATCAGAAAATAAATGATCAATACCGATACCATTTATCAAATACTGAACAAATGAATGAAATATACATATAAATGAATGACGCTAGGTTCTTAATATATATTCACTACAAAGTCTACAGTTCATAGCACCTGAGAATGATTTGAAGATTATAAAGAAAAGACAATGAATTAAAAAAAATGATGCTGGAGCCAGGGAGATGCCCAGCAATTAACACAAAAGACTTTCACCTCTGAGGCTCAGTGGTCTTAGTATAAGCCAAGGCTGAGCAGGGTCTGCTTGAAAGATAAAAGAAAAACAAAAAGATGAGATGAGATCCTGTCAGTTATTAAACTTCACTGTGCCTGAAGAACTTTGGAAAAATATAAGCTTTAACCTTCATTACTATAAAACTGTACACAAATGATTTATGACATGATGGAGGCATCTTTTAAGCAACATATTTTAATTGTTATTTATTCATAAAATAAAAGTATCAACAAGACCATAGGATAAGAGGGGTAAAATTCCACACAATTTCCACCACCAGAACTCTGTATCCCATGCCCTCCCTTGAAAGCTTCCCTATTCTTTATCTCTCTGGGAGTATGGACCCAGGGTCATTATGGAGTGCAGAAGGTGGAATGTCTGAGTTCTGTAATTGCTTCTCCACTAAACATGGGTGTGGGCAGATCCATCCATACTCTCAGCTTGTTTCTTTCTTTTCCTAGTGGGGTAGAGCTCTGAAGAGGTGGGGGTCCAGGGTACATTGGTGACATCATCTGATCCATACTCCCAGCCTGTCTTTCTCTTTCCCTAGTGGGGAAGGGCTCTGGGAAAGCAGAGCTCCAGGACACATTGCACACTTTTTAAAACAACATAATTTTAAATCTTTAAATATTTTGTTTATTTTTATCTATATATAATCATATTGGTAAGTTGTTTATTACTATATTTTAATTTTTCAGAATGGAATTTTAAATATTGTTTGTTTATTGGACAGAGACACAGATAAAACAAGAGTGGGAGGGGAGACAGAATGGGAGAGAGGAAGATATCTACAGCACTGCTTTCACTACTTGTGAAGCTTTCCCCCTGCAGATGGAGACCAGAGGCTTAAAGCTGGGTCTTTGTGCTTTGTAGTATGTGCACTCAACCAGGAGCACCACAACCTGGCCCTTTAAGCAATGCATCTTCAAGTATTATCTTTCTGCTTAATTAGAGCTAAGGTTCCTACTCAAAAGTTCCAGCCAACAACAAAGTACTATCATTTCACTAGTGAAGATCAGCTTCTCAGCTTGTAAAATTTCACAGGGTCGGTAGGGGCCTTCAAATTCCAATGTTAATATGGAGTGCAGAAGGTGGAAGGTCTGGGTTCTATAATTGCCACAGAACATGGGTGTTGGCAAGTCCAGCCATACTCTCAGCCTGTTTCTTTCTTTTCCTAGTGGGGTAAAGCTCTGAAGAGGTGGGGGTCCAGGATACATTGGTGACATCATCTGTCCAAGAAAGTCAGTTTGGTGTCATGGTAGCATCTGCAACTTGGTGCTGTAAAGCATTAAGATACAAAGCAGAACAAATTGTTTAGTAATACTATAACATTTCATGTCAAATGGGTTGAAATTCCCAAATGGCAACACTTGCAGTCATTGTATTTAAGGCAAACTGAATCAAGTATAGTGACATCATTTTCCCTGTCTTCTCTGGATCCCACAACTGTGACAACAAACTCAGGTCAGCCCAGGCAAACTGTTTCTTTTAATATAACTCTGGCTAATTTTGGCTAAGAACTGCCTCTTTCAGGAACACACTAGTCCATTGAGTATTCTCAGTTTACTCTGAATTTTCAAAAGGCTTTGATATTCATACTTCTTCCTGTGAATGGCTACTTTTCCCAAAAATAAAGCCAATGTTTCAAGTAGATATTTGTGGAATATATCTAATTTCTCTTTCCTACAATATTTTTATCTCAGATCCTTATAGAACTGGAAAGCACTATATTCTATATCTTTTCTCTCCCCCAAGCCTTTTTTTCCCCTTTCAATTTTTGTAACCCAGGATCAACATTTTTTGAGAAAGAGAGCATAATGATTATGTAAAAAGCTCTCATACCTGAAGCTCTGAGGTCTCAGGTACAATCCCCAGCACCACCATAAGTCAGATATCTGATCTGTCTCCCCCCTCTTTAAAATAAATAAATAACATATTTTTTAAAAAGAGGGACAGAGCAAGAGAGGAAAATGTTTAGTTACTGAGTTACCTCAGAAGGGAGGGGGAAATAGAGAGGAAAACACCTGCAGACCTGCTTGACTGCTTGTGAAGTGACCCCCCCCCCATGCCTGCAGGTGGAAAGCCAGGGGCTTGAAATGAGCTCCTTGTTCAGGTTATTATACTTTGTACTGTGTGTGCTTAATCTGATGTGCCACCGATCGCTCCCCTGTGGTACTTCTTTTTCTTTCTTTATTGGGTGATTAATGTTTTACATTTGACAGTAAATACAATAGTTTGTACATTCAGAACATTTCTCAGTTTTCCACATGACAATACAATCCCCACTAGGTCCTCTGTCATCCTTTTTGAACCTGTAATCCCCCCCCCTGCCCCCACCACCCACCCCAGAGTCTTTTACTTTGGTACAATACACCAACTCCAGTTCAGGTTCTACTTGTGTTTTCTCTTCTGATGCTGTTTTTCAACTTCTGCCGGAGAGTGAGATCATCCCATATTCATCCTTCAGTCTCTGACTTATTTCACTTAACATGATTTCATCAAGCTCCTGTGATACTTCTTAACCACTTTCCTAACTCAAGTTTTAGTCTGTATTGAAAGAGAAATAGAGATAGATAGATACATAGATAGATAGATAGATAGATAGATAGATAGATAGATAGGCCAAAACACTATTTCACTAGCCATCTCTATGTCTCCTGGCACTTCCATATGCATCAAACCAAAGCTTAAACATGGAAGGCATTCTCTCTATCCCTGTTCCACTCTGGAGGCCTACTAACAGCTTTTTAAATGATAATTCTCTCACATAAAAGGAATAATAATGAACAAGTTTCTGTAGCAAATAACAAAAGGTCAGCATCCAGAAGGCATAAAGGAGATGTACTCTACTTAACCAAAAAATCTCTCAATATGACAACAAGCTATACTTGGAAAAAGATATTTAACATATAAATCTTTAATTTAGTGAATAGGGGACAGGATGGGTTATACCCAAATTCCAACATCTAATCTTATTGCACATTTATGCCTACAACCATACAACTACAGGAAATGGAAAACTAAAAGTCTATGAATCATATGGGAGTTTTAGTGGCAGACAACAGCTGCTTGCAGCAGCCCTGGTGGACACTATATAAGAAGTCAGTCTCCATTACAAATAGATTCTGGGAATAGATCACAGGAAGAAAACTCTCTTGTCAACTCACAGCTTGCCACACTATATTCACCACTGGTCTACTAGCAAGTTCAAACTTCTGGTTGATATTCAGGTTGTCTCAGCTTTAGTTCTGTATAACCTCTGCCAGGCATTTTTGAACCATAAACCCCTGGTCACTTGTCCATGATTACTCAAACACAGATCTTGGCCCTGGGAACCTACAGTGCATCAAATATAATGAGAAGACAGAGATATGTAGATATACACAAGCATTTGTGTATACTCATATATCAATTTCTTAAATTATCTATAGAAGCAAGAAGTTAAATGCCAAATTAATTAAAATACTGGTTAATTGCAAGGATGATACAATTGTTTTGAATAAATGGTAAATGTTTTTTTCAGAGATACTGTTAGCTTGTAGTTGGACTAACTATAGTCTCTTAAATCCAGATTCTCGATATACACATAGTGAACTAACACTTTACTATATAGCATGTATACTTTGTGTTACAATATAATTTGAATCACACCTGAAATATTTCTACCTAGGTCCCTCATGTAGTAAATGCACTTATGAAAGCATGACAAAAATAATTTAAATATAGAAAATTGTTTTTAAAAAACAATTTTATTTTATTTTAGAGACACCAGAGCATTGCTCAACTCTGACTTATAGTGGTGCTGGGGACTGAATGTGGGACTTTGGAGCCTCAGACTTGAGAGGCTTTTAAATAACCATTATGCTATCTTTCCATCCCTGAATATGGAAAACTCATATTTATATGAACACAAAATAGTTCTGCTAATGATTTTCTGAGATCCCTGTGCTCTTTCATTTTTTTCATTAACATTTGCAAATTTATTCACTGAAAATGGTACATATCTAAACAACATCATTTTAATTTAGATATAATGTAGTATTTATGCTTCTATTTTTTTTTTTGCTTTAAAAATAAAGACAGGAAAAGGTAAACCTAAGACATTTTAATTCAACGTAACTACAGTGAATGTTAAGATGCCATATTAAATTAGAATTAAAATGATTTCCTTTGCTTGGGGACACACATAAATAAAATCCATATGACACATTGTGAAGTGGGAGATAAGCAGTCCTCCTTTGATTACTCAATTCATTAAATTTTGGAGGGGGGCTTGTTATTTTTTTAACTAGTGACTTAATAATGATTGACAATATTGTGTAAAAGAGGGATACAATTTCATACAATTCTCAACACCAGAAGTTCCATATCTCTGCCCCTCCATTGGACAATATTCCACTGTGGCTCCTCTTTGTCCCCTCATCCACAGTTTCTCTCCTACTAGCTTGAAAATCCTGCTGTCATCTGGAATCCCCAGGTCCAAATGGGCCTTTTCATGGAGTGTCAGCCAGGTGCTGCCTTCAAGCCACCATCTTGACTCCACCCCTTGGAACTTCTTGTTATGTTCTATTTGGTGTTGATTCAGGTATGAAATTCTCTTAATTTGTACATTGGGGAAATAATTTCTACACATTATAAATATCAGGTGAAATAATAATATCCCTAAGAATGTAATCAAATTCTCAAGAAGATAATTAAATTAATCTCAGTATATGAGTGTTTAAAAAGCACAAATTTGTGTCAAGTATTTTGTCATCAAAATGTTACGTGGTACTTATTACTGTCTTGTTATATTTGAAATTGCCCAAATGTAACTATTAGAAAATTGTCCAGGCATTTGAATTTTTCAGGCTGTTGACTTTGTGATGTCATCATTCCAGGACAGCTAGCCCAGTCCAGAATGTTAAACGTTTTTTGGCTAAGGTCTGGGCAGTGGAGTACTCAATAGTTTATGCACTTACCTAGGCTCAAGTCCTTGCTCAAACCTGCAGGAGTGGAGCAGTACTACAGACGCTCTCTTTCTCTTATCCCCATTCCCTTTCCATCTCTTTGGCAGCTGGGACATCTTAGAGTTTGATATGCTTCCCTGATGCCACAAGGCTACCATGTTCTTTTCTCCAATTCCTCTGAAGGATTCCAGGGGGTTTTCTCAGGAGCCTGTGGCTTCTACAGCTCTAAGTAGTAGTCCAGAGCTCCATTTTTTAAAGCCACCCAAGCACTAAGTAGTTCCACATGGGTCCTTTATTCTTCCAAATGTACTTAACGTGACTGCAAATATGGCACCTGCTGGGAATTAAGTGCTGTAGTTCTTCTTGAGTTCTCTCCTTCCCCTCCTTTTTCTGCTATTCACACACAATCACCAACTTTCAAATACTGATGCTCTTTTCTTTACCAGAAATCCCAGCTGTTCTCTGATAAAATCACTTGGGTTGTTTTATTATAATATTTGATTTCAGGGAGAGAACAGCATTTCTATTTCTAGTTTGCCATAGGACTGCCTAGGAATTCAATAATTTATTTTTCATCTAACATAGCATTACTTAAGACAGTCTTATTACCTAGACAGAATAATATGTATAATTGATTTCCTGTGTCACTTTCATAAATGTTCTGTGTGTAGGTTTATGTGAATATGAAATTTAATAAAAAGTATCATAAGACTTTAACTGAAATTTAGTTTCTTTTTTAATTTTTTATTATCTTTATTTATTTATTAGATAGAGACAGCCAGAAATTGAGAGGGAAAGGTTGGATAGAGAGACAGAGAGACACCTGCAGCACTGCTTCACCACTAGTGAAGCTTTCCCCCTGCAGATGGGGACCGGGAACTCAAACCTGGGTCCTTGCACATTGTAACATATGTGCTCAACCAGGTGCTTCACCACCCAGCCCCTGAAATTTAGTTTCTAATTAGGAATATATGGTGAAGATTATGCATTTAATAATATTATTGAATCTTTCATATTACAGATTTTTGGAGAACTTCATTAATTTTAGGATTTTTATTACTTTTGCTTAACAACTGTAAGACTGATAGAAGCTATGGATAAAATAAGGGAACATCCACTATTGATTTATCAGATGGTTGTGTGATTAAAGTATTATTTTAATAATACTGATTGGAATGCTATGCTAAAGAATAATGACAGGTCATATCTTATAATCTTTTTGTGTGTAGCAGACATATTCCTATAGTTTGCACACATTGTCTCACTTCATCTCTATACAATGCATAAAATAGCAGTATTATCATCCTTATTCTACAGAAAAGAAATTAAGGAACTAAGCACAAGAGATTACTAGGCTTGTAGCACATAGCAGAGCAAGGGTGAAATTGACTTCTGTGCCCCCTGAATTTTAATTTTTCACTTTGGTCTTAAAAAAAATAAAGTTGGCAAGCAGCTTCCTCTCTCTCTATCTCTCCATATATATATATTTCCTCACTGGTGCACTGCTCAGCTGTGTTTTATGGTGGTGTGGGAGATGAAACCTAGGATTTTGGAGCTGCAGGCAAGAAAATCCTTTTGTATAATCATTAAGCTGTCTCTCCCACTTTTCACTTCAGTCTCCATATTAATAAAAAGTTTACTATTCTAGAGACTATAATGAATAATTCCTACACAACTAAGGTAGATTGCATTACTATTCCCAAGAACTCACTATCTATTTGAAGGTAATGATTTCCTTTTCTTTTTTTAAAATATTTATTTACCCTTTTGTTGCCCTTGTTGTTTTTCATTGTTGTTGTGGTTATTATTGTTGTTACTGATGTAGTCATTGTTGGATAGGACAGAGAGAAATGGAGAGAAGAGGGGAAGACAGAGAGGGGGAGAGAAAGATAGACACCTGCAGACCTGCTTCACTGCCTGTAAAGCGACTCCCTGGCATGTGGGAAGCCGGGGCCTTGAACTTGGCGCCATGTGCGCTTAAGCCATTGCGCTAGCGCCCAACTCCCATGATTTTATTTTCTAACCCCATGGATATTAGACTTGACCATGTGGATATTTTCTGGTCAGTGAATTGTTTCATTTTCCAGCAGCAGCTTTAAGAATCAGTACATGGCTTACCATGATGGCTTTCCTTTGTTACAAGAGTGGGGATAGCCCTGAGAGGAGCATTTCATCAGATCAGGACCTGAAGTGATTATGAATGGAGCACAGCCATAGCTGACAGGAGGTGTAAATCATACACATTGGGAAAATGTAGTGCTACGTTTTAAAATTTTTTCCATCTTGGCTCTTGAGTCTTTCCTGGGCAAGTATACTGCTTATGGCAGATTCTATATACTTTTCTTTTAAATTTCAGAAGCCTGGAGATCTGGGCCTCTAAATTTCCAATACAAAGCAGACTGAGATGCACCTAAACTGACAATGAGAACAGGATCTCTAACACTCCCATAGAGTATTTTGGAATATTCCCTTTCCTCAGTTGGCAGCCACTTAGAACCACTTCTCAGTGCCATCTCAGATTTTTATGGATGAATGAATGCTAGTTTCCACTTTTCCCTCTTAGGACTGGAAATACTATTGCAATTACACTGATCTTATTGAACTACTGTATAGAAACGTTTATGGGATTGATCACATGTCTATAGGTGTCCATATTAATGAAAAGATCACCTTGAACCTCTGAATTTTAAGCATGATACCACAAATAGTCATAAACTCTATAGAGGAATAGGTAAGCATATTTTATCTGTAGGAGTTGAGAGAAGAGCATATTTATAATGTTTGTTGTTGCTTCCTGAAAACAAATTACACTGTACCAGCCCACTGGTGTCAGACTCATATATGTGAATTTCTTTGACCAATGAAAGGAGTATCATAAAGGGAGCCACAGATAATCCTGATGGTATAAAGCATGAGAAACAAATAGCTGTGTAGAGTCATTTGTTATTGCAGTATAATTGACACTACTGATTGATTCAGTACATTAATTAATTTGCTACACAAATAGTTGTTATATCCTAAGTACATAAAATACAAATACATTATCAAGAAATTGTAGTATATTAAAAATGTAACTACATATTTGTGTGTATATATTTAAACTATCAGAAGCGGACTAGAGCAAAAAGCAATGGTGTGTGTATATGTGTACGTGTTTGTATCTTAAATATATCTTTCCTATCAAAAGTTCATTTTTGGGAGTCAGGCGGTAGTGCAGCTGGTTAAGCGCACGTGGCGCAAAGCACAAGGACCGGCAGAAGGATCCTGGTTAGAGCCCCGGGATCCCCGCCTGCAGGGGAGTCATCTCACAGGTGGTGAATCAAGTCTGCAGGTGTCTATCTTTCTCTCCCCCTCTCTGTATTCCCCTCCTCTCTCTATTTCTCTCTGTCCTATCCAATAACAACGACATCAATAACAATAATAACTACAACACTAAAACAAACAAAAGTTCATTTTTAGACTTGTAATAAAATTTCATTGCACCATATTTTCAAAGAAAAAAAAGAAAGAAAAGACATCCCTAGAGCAGCAAGGGAGCCTGGATACCTTTGTCACTGCTATTTTTATCTTGCCCTGCTTCTGTCAGACTGTGCAGTATTGAATTCCAGGGGCAAGATGGTGTCCTTGGCAGAAGCAAGCGAGTGTGGTAGGGTTGTTTCTCCCTTCCCTTCCTTTCCCTTCCCCTTCCCCTTCCCCCTTCCCCTTCCCTTCTCCTTCCTTCCTTCCTTCCTTCCTTCCTTCCTTCCTTCCTTCCTTCCTTCCTTCCTTTCCTTCCTCCCTCCCTTCCCTTCCTTCCTTCCTTCCTTCCTTCCTTCTTTCCTTCCTTTCCTTCCTTCCCTTCCCCTTCCTTCCTTCCTTCCTTCCTTCCTTCCTTCCTTCCTTCCCTTCCCTTCCCTTCCCTTCCCTTCCCTTCCCTTCCCTTCCCTTCCCTTCCCTTCCCTTCCCTTCCCTTCCTTCCTTTCCTTCCTTCCCTTCCCTTCCCCTCCCCTCCCCTCCCTCCCTCTCTCCCTCCCTCCCTCCTTTCTTTCTTTCTTTCTTTCTTTCTTTCTTTCTTTCTTTCTTCCTTTCTTTTAATCTGCACCTAAAGAAATAGGAATGTATGTAATTAAATAATTTGAAGAGACTGGGTTATGAACTCTTAAATGTCAAAAGTCTTTGGATTAAGGATGCACCTCAATTGTCTTTGCTCTAGAGCAATAAGTGCAACTAGCTACCATGGTCTATCAAAACATTTTTGTCTGGACTCTGCAGTGCTGATGGTGCATACTCCATAAAGGTCAATGCTCACCAGACCTTTACTTGGAAAGATTATCTAAGCATCATAGGGTCTTCGTCCAATTTAAGTGGCAGGTCAAAAGTGAATCCAAATCTGCAGATCAAAGGGATATGTCAGAGAGATGAAAAGGATTAATCTTAACTCTTGGGTTTTCATAATCATTATAAAAATTGCTAATTAATTATTATGCCTTATAATAAAAAAAACTTTGTTACTTTTGTTTATTTCTTCTTAAGTTTTTGCTAAGAAATTGAATGATTCTCATGTCCTTTCTTGAATCCAGGTAAAGGGTGAAAGACATGTATTTTAATGTTTCCAAGCAGAAGGCTTTCTATATTTAATGCTAGCCTAGAAAAACTTGCAGCAGAAGTGTCAAGGTCAATGCTGGGAGGTAGGAACTAAACTTAGTCCTTCTCCTATGTTCTCCATTTATTCATTAGCTCCTTCCAATTTGGCCATCAGCACATAATAAACATGTCTGACATATTTAGCCTTTTTAGATGATCAATTCTTCTCTGCACTATGTATTATGCTGATACAGTTAGTTAGGGTTCTGATGGGCCTGAAAAGATTTACAATGCTAATCTAATTTTTATCAATCCAAACTGTCCAACTCCCATCTTTTCACTTTGGCTATGAAAAGTTAACCTATTCTGATTGGTATTTATATGTAATTCCAACTGCAGCCTAAAGTAGTCTACCTGAATGCTGCAATGTTAACTTAAAATTTATGACCAGATCACACTCAAATTTCTCTCAGGCCTTTAGCTATATCACTGTAAATAGGAGCAAAATAGTGAAGGAAAAAAAAACCCCACACTTTCATTAATCAAAAACTATTATCTGATTCACTAGAAAAATCCAGTGGGTTAAGCGCATGTGGCACAAAGCGCAAGGACCGCAGTAAGGATCCTGGTTTGAGCCCCCGGCTCCCCACCTGCAGGGGAGTCGCTTCACAGGCGGTGAAGCAGGTCTGCAGGTGTCTATCTTTCTCTCCCCCTCTCTGTCTTCCCCTCCTCTCTCCATTTCTCTCTGTCCTATCCAACAACGAACAACATCAACAATGGCAATAATAATAACCACAATGAGGCTACAACAAGGGCAACAAAAGGGGGAAAAATGTGTTTGTACATGTGTTTCTGTGTGTGTGTGTGTACTGCTCATGAGTCTGAGGAAATCTCAGTGTTATGTCTCATTGTCTATGATTACACTTAAGACTATATGCCTGAGTTTGTGTATTTGTTTTTAATAACTTTTGTTATTAATACTTTTTAAACAAAATTATAAGAGTATACTATAAAGCTCCACACCACACCCACCACCAAAGTTCCCTATACCTACCCTCAAGTCTCTCAGAGATAACCACCATACTTCTCACAACTCTTACAAAGAGTTTGCTTGCTTCTGTTTTATTTGGATTATTTTGCAAGTTCATGTAAATCAGATCTCTAGATTCTACATATGAGAGAAACCATCTGGTAGTTGTTTTTAATCTCTTTACTTATTTTGCTAAGCATAATCACCTCCAATCACATTCATTTTGTCCCAGAGGATAAGAACTTTTTGATCACAGTGTAGCATTCCATGGAATATATATCCCAGAATTTTTAAAAATATTTATTTATTCCCTTTTGTTGCCCTTGTTGTTTTATTGTTGTAGTAATTATTGTTGTTATTGATACCATCATTGTTGGATAGGACAAAGAGAAATGGAGAGAGGAGGGGAAGATAGAGAGGGAGAGAGAAAGACAGACACCTGCAAGCCTGCTTCACTGCCTGTGAAATGACTCCTCTGCAGGTGGGGATGTGGGGGCTCGAACCGGAATCCGTGTGCCTGTCCTTGTGCTTTGCACTGCCTGTGCTTAACCCGCTGCGCTACCGGCCGACTCCCCCAGAAATTCTTTAGCCAGTCAGCAGTTGATGGGCATTTCTGGCTGCTACCACTCTGGTTATTGTGAATAATGAAGCTATGAATATAGGTGTGCATATGTCTTTTATAATTAGTGTTTGAGTGTTCACTGGATAAATGCCTAAGAGTGGTATTTCTGGATCATAGGTACTTCCATTTTTATTTGTTTAAGGATTCTCCATACAATTTACATCCCCACCAGCAATATAGCAGAGTTCCCTTTTCTCTACAACCTCTCCAGCACCTATCATTTCCTGCTTTATTGATGTAAGCCAGTCTTTCATTGGTGAGATTATATTTCAGTGTAGTTTTAATTAGCATTTCTCTAATGGTAAGTGAAATGGAGCATTTCTTCATGTGTCTGTCTTCTTTAGAAAACTGTTTAGTTCTTTGGCACACTTTTTTATTGGTTTATTTTTCCTTCTTTGGTAGATCTGTACCAATGCTGTATAGATGTTTGCTAGCAGTCATTTCTCTGATGTATGATGTGCAAACATCTTCCCCCATTTACTCAGTTGCCTGGTTATCCTTGTATACTTTGATTTTGGCTTTGTACTTTTAAATGATCCTAGAAGCATTCTAAAGAAGTAGCACAAATTAACCTTCTAATTTGCTCCTGTGCACTCACAAATAAAATTTCCTTACCTTTAAAGAATAATAAATGAGAGGAAGTAACACGGATTTGGTCAAGATAGATAGCACTGAGCCATAAGTTTAAGCAACAACTTAGCTGTATAATTCCAGAGGAGACACAATTACAGAATTTGGGCCTTTTACCTTCTGTACTCCATAATGATCCTGGGTCCATGCTTTTAGAGGGATAAAAAATAAGAAAGCTGGGAGTCGGGAGGTAGTGCAGCAGGAAAAGCGCACGTGGCGTTAAGCGCAAGGACTGGCATAAGGATCCGGGTTCAAGCCCGGGGCTCCCCACCTGCAGGTGAGTCGCTTCACAGGTAGTGAAGCAGGTCTGCAGGTGTCTAGCTTTCTCTCCCCCTCTCTGTCTTCTCCTCCTCTCTCCATTTCTCTCTGTCCTATCCAACGACGACAACAACAACAACAATGACTACAACAATAAAACAACAAGGGCAACAAAAGGGAATAAATAAATTAAAATATTTAAAAAAATAAGAAAGCTTATAATGGAAGGGATGGGATATGGATCACTGGTGGTGGGAAATGTGTGGGATTGTATCCCTCTTATCCTATGGTCTTGTTGATCATTTTTAAATCAATAAAAATAAATAATTAAATGATTAAATAAATAAATAATAATAAAAATCATGTTTGTAAAAAAAAGTATGACTGTTACCAATCTAGAAGTACAAATAGTTCCTCTCTCTTTAGAAGCATAATTAAAACCATAAGCTCTGAAATAAGAGTGCAATTTTACATGCAATGAACTTTATATGGACAAAATTATAAAACCACACATGTATATATTGCTTCCCACCTACTGTAACAAATCCAGGAATTTTCAATTTTTAGGAAGTTCTAATTTCAAGTAAACTAATCAAATAGTATCAAATCATATTCTGAATCCTAACTGTTAATGCTTCTCCTTGGAAATTCTATTGCCCTTGATCAGAGACAGTTCTACAATATGTCTTCATCAATTCTGACTCTCTCTTTACTTACCTCTATCTAATCTTTGTGGTGGCCCTTTAATGATGCATGCAAGTGACTGAGCACTGCCAGTGGCCTATAAATAACTGTCATTATTGCTACCTTTATATCCAAATGAGGTAAAAAGAACTATGTAACTTTTCTAAATAAGCACATAATGACAGAATGAAGAGAAACCATAGCACTTACCTACCCACATAATGTTTTATGATTTAAAATATATGCTTTACTGTTACAGTTTCTAAAATGTATCTAACAGTTTCTCTTTTGCCAAAGTAATTTCATATGTATGTGCAATTATATATTGTGGTATATGATAATTGAACTTTACAAAAGAAAAATTAAGTATACAGAAAAAGTGCAGTTATTTTTAATATGTAAGGAAACAGGTGGAGTAAGTACTACTCCACCTTCTGTTCTGTGAGCAGTGATGAAGAGGTAGGCTATTGGGAGTGATGTTAAAATCACCAAATCACACAAATCCATTCTTTTTGAAAGAGTCATAAATATTTGCTGCTTTTACTAAGCCAAGTTCACAAAGGCTTAGGGGGATGAATGACTACAGCTAGAAATACAATGTCATTATTAAAGCTTTTTCTCTTTATTTTTTTCAAGCAGTGTCTAAAAAACCCCATCTTTATACTGCAACTTAATTCATGAAAATATATTAGAAAAATACTTTAGAGTTTTTGTTTATTATTTTCATTCCTTATCCATATGCCTAGAAAAGTTAAAAAAATACAGTTGTGATTTAATTTTCTCATACTTTGAAAGATTTTCCTTTTTTAAAAATTTTTTTATTATTTTTTTATTTAAGAAAGGATTAATTAACAAAACCATAGGGTAGGAGGGGTACAATTCCAAACAATTCCCACCACCCAATCTCCATATCCCACCCCCTTCCCTGATAGCTTTCCCATTCTCTATCCCTCTGGGAGCATGGACCCAGGGTCATTGTGGGTTGCAGAAGGTAGAAGGTCTGACTTCTGTAATTGCTTCCCCGCTGAACATGGGCATTGACTGGTCTGTCCATACTCCCAGTCTGCCTCTCTCTTTCCCTAGTAGGATGGGTCTCTGTGGAAGTGGAGCTCCAGGGCACATTGGTGGGGTCTTCAGTCTAGGGAAGCCTGGCCGGCATCCTGATGACATCTGGAACCTGGTGACTGAAAGGAGAGTTAATATACAAAGCCAAACAAATTGTTGAGCAATCATGGACCCAAAGCTTGGAATAGTGGAGAGGAAGTGTTAGGGGGGTACTCACTGCAAACTCTAGTGTACTTCTGCTTTCAGGTATATATTTTGCAGTAGTTTACGGATACGTGTGAACATATGCTCTCTCTCACAGAAAATGGTGTATATCTAGGTTTTGGGACTTTGTTAGAAAGTGAACCACCTGAGATGGAATTAGAGTATACTATAAAAGGAAAGGTCTCACCCGAGTAATGAAGCTGAAGGGTTGTCATTCCACACGTGAAGTCTCTGGACACAGTCTGAAGTGAAGCATGTTGAGATGGCAATCATTGTGTTTATACTGTACACTCCTAGTGAAATGTAGTCATATAAATCACTAGTTAATTAATACGAGAGGGGGAAAATTAATTGTATGTCTCGAAGTTTTTCAAAACACAAACAATCTTTTCAATATATAGGCTATGTAATTGATATGGAGACTCTCTCAAAAGCCTAGACCAATAGCAACCAGATGCAACCAATAGCACAGCTATATACAAGATACTGGGTACTGTACAGCAAACCCTAACAAAAGGACTTCAAAGTTAACCCAATTACCAAATAATGTGATGATAACATTAACTATCGATTATCTTTTGGAACCCTAAGACAGCAGGAACCTCACATCTCCACTATAGAGCCTCTACTTCCCCCAGTCCTGGAACCATTGGATAGGGCCCACTTTCCTGTACGCCTCTCCCAATCCATATCAAATAATATTGCATCTGCTGATCATAACCTAACCAACACAACGGTTGCCACCTCAACATGCTTCACTTCAGATTTTACTTTTCATACTGTAAAATATGATGGAATAGAAGGCAGTAGGACTAAAAAAAATGATAGATTAATCTGATCTTATCCTTTGTTTTTCTGAATATTGAACAAGGTTTTCTAATTATGGAATACAATTAATCACAGTACAAAAGGTAATGTCCTTAATTTTCCAAAAATAACACTTAGTCTTATGATTTCTCAAATTAGGTATTCACATTTGTCCTTTTGCAGTAAAAATATTTTGATAAGAATATATATATTTTAAATTTATTAATGAGAAAGATAGGAGGAGAGAAAGAACCAGACATCACTCTAGTACATGTGCTACTGGGGATTGAATTTGGGACCTCATGCTTGAGGGTCCAATGCTTTCTCCACTGCGCCATCTCCCAGACCACTGATACAAATATCTTAAGAGGAGATAATGCATGAAACAAACACATTATATATTATATTAGTAAAGTAGTCATGACAAAATATTTTCCGCTTATTCTTTCTTTTTGCTGTTCTAATGTTGCTATGCGATAAATCCTACCACTCAAGTATCTGAAAGTCTAAACCTTTTATCTTGTCATTTTTAAGAAGATCTACTTATTTATTATGAGAGAGAAAGAATGGAGAAAAGGAAGAGAGAAGAAAGCAGGACACTATTCAATTCTAGCATATAGTGGTACTTGTCAGTGAACCTGCTATGTCTAGAATCTCAGGCATGCAAGTTGGTACTCTCAGGCTAAGATCTCCCCAAATATTTATTA
Source organism: Erinaceus europaeus (assembly GCF_950295315.1). NCBI lineage: Eukaryota > Metazoa > Chordata > Mammalia > Eulipotyphla > Erinaceidae > Erinaceus > Erinaceus europaeus. The sequence continues at coordinate 169,433,407 of NC_080162.1, read as the reverse complement.
AAATTCTAATTTATAGTCCTTTTAAATCAAAACACCTTGATCCTGAAATATAGAAAAATAATAACCAACAACCATGGGAGAATCAATGATTACTTGATGTAGTATAGGTTCTTAGTATTGGCTAGCTTTCAGAATTCAGCACTAGGTGCTATTTGTTGATTTTTTTTTTCTTTGATCACAAGTATTACCAAAAGCCTAAGACAGTGAACACCAAAGTCAGAGTGCCTGGCTTTGGTTCTTGCAAGCTTTGAACCAGATGAGATACATAATATCTCTAGGCCTCAGTATTATTTTTCATAAAACTAGGACAAATACTAATAAACATTTCATAAAATCTCTATAAGGATAGAGGTTGTTAATAAAGTAATAGACATAGAACAAAATCAACATAGAATAAATAATCTTTGTCCGTTATTATGACTATCCAAGCTGAATCAAATACTTTATGGTTATTTGAATGAAATAATAAAACATTGTACACAAAGAAAACTCACTATGAAATATGTTTGCAGTATAAAATAATAAAGATATAAGTTACTTATAGAACGACCATTCACCTTATCTGATACTTGGTTTTCCAGGACATATTCAGTCACTCATATGCTCCTATTTTATTTGATATACTCTTACCAGTATGAAAACACTGCAGAAATAACACTTTATAAGAACAAAACATATCCTTTCCCTCTCTATATATTTCTGTCACTCACCTTCTATTACAAAAAAAAAAAAAGCCACTGGGATGGTGGAGTCATGTAAGCACCAAATCCCAGTGATAACCCTAGACATAAAATAAAATAAATATAAATGTAAAAATAGGGCTGGGGAGACAGAATAATGGTATGCAAAAGACTTTCAGTCTTGAGGCTCTGAAGATCTCCATTTCAATCCCCAGTACCTCCATAAGGTAGAGCTAAGCAGCACTCTGGACTCTATCTCTCCCAACTTCCCTCCCTCTCCCTCCCTTTATCTCTATATATCTTGTAAATAAATAAACTGAAATAAAATAAATTTGTTTGTCATGTATGGAATCAGAAAAAGGGTTCTGTTTAGGTAAGAAAGTCTTCTAAAGTCTAAGCTTGAAGAAATGATTCTGTCACCCATGAAATTCCACCTCTTTAGTGAGCAGATCGCTTTCCCCTCCCAAGTGCAGTATTCTCTCTCTTTCTCATTGTTAAATTGTGTGAGGTAGGTGGGCCTGTCAGTCAACATGTTCCCTTTTCTGCTGACTACTTTCTTTGAATACAGTTTCTTTCATCAGATGTATCTGGTCAAAGGCACATTGTGTCTTCAGTCTTAGAGGCACTTTGTTTTCTTCATTGTATGCTGACTTAATTAGCACATCACTCAGAATTCCCTGACATCTCACTGGCACAACCCACAAAATACAGGGACTTTTTTTTGTTACAAATACACAAGTACCTGTGTGGGCAATCTTTTACAAAATACGTTTTTTTTTTTTTTTTCAATTCAACCCCATTTTCATATAGAAGATACATATACTAGAAATCCAAAAGGGAATAGAGAGCATAATGGTTATGCAAAGAGATGCTCATGCCTGAGGCTCCAAAGTCCCTGGTTTCCTCTTTCCCTGCAGCACATGAACCAAAGCTGAGTAGTACTCTGGTTAAAGAAAAAAAAAAAAATCCTAAAACTTACTTTAGTTACAGTTAGGATATTTGGTTTGTAGTACTTCATATGTATATTATTTGTGGCATAGTGTGAATCTAGAAAGATGTTTAGGGTCAACTAGGAATACCAAAGGAGATCATCAGCGACTGCAACAATGCAGAACTAAAACGACTTCAGTAACCCACCAAATCACCAGTGGTAAGTGCAAACACATGTGCCTCGTGGACAGAGAGGAACCTAAGAGGAGACTGAGAAGCTGCTAACAGTCAGGAAGTTTACCAGTTGAAGCACCAGCTCCAGTCTGTTTTACCAACAAAAATACTGTTGAATGGAGGAAAGGACTTCCCCAAGACTCAAAAATTTCAACTGTGAGTCTCCATTGCTACTGTCCTCAGAGGCTAGACCAGCAGAGGGGAGGCCTTGTGCTGACATCCCAGAACAGAAAACTGACCAGGAAACTCAGACGAGCTACACCTCAGTGGCCTCACAATGAAGCTGTATAATGGGAACTTTTCCACATTGTTCTCCTGATGAGAACATGGTGAATAATTGCCTCAGAAACTACAGACTATCAACAGCACTTGTATAGAAACTCAAAGGGCCCAGAAGTGCTGCCTGGCTTGACAGGGAAGTTGAATTGAACCTGGAGCTTTGGATCCTTGGGGTGTGAGAGTCTATGTGCATAATCACTGTGATATCTTTCTCCCACCCTGCTTTATCTCTTGGTCAGGAGTGAGGGATTATGCTAGAAGCTTACCTATAGTTTAAAAGCCCCCAGGCAGGGACTTAGGCGGTAGTGCAGTGGGTTAAGCACATGTGGCACAAAGCACAAGGACCAGCATAAGAATCCTGGTTCAAGCCCCAGCTCCCCACCTGCAGGGGAAATGCTTCACAGGTGGTGAAGCAGGCCTGCAGGTGTCTGTCTTTCTCTCCCCCTGTCTGTCTTCCTCTCTCCATTTCTCTCTGTCCTATCCAACAACAATGACATCAATAACAACAATAATAACTACAACAACAATAAAAAACAACAATGGCAACAAAAATGAAAATAAATAAATAAATAAATAAATTTTTTAAGCCCCCAGGATCCCATAGCCTACAGGGAAGAAAAAGAACAAAAGAGCCTCTGTGCTCCAACTCTTGGATTGAAATAATATTGAAACAACGGTCAATTTCTACAACTGTGAACTCTTTAAGTACCTTACATAGATACAAGTCAATCTAGGCAAAAGTGATCAGTAATTTAAAAAGTATTGAAAGAGGGACCTCATAACATACTATATAAAATGGTTAAACCAACAAGAAGAAATATTAGAGAAATGAACCAGGACAAGAGTCCAGCTAAAAAGCCCCAAAGGTTGAAGCACAAAATAATGAGGTCAACATCCAAACACTAGTTAAGGAAATAATCACAGAAGTGAGTAAAGAGTTTGAAAGAATTGTCATCAGAAATACAGAAACAACAAATGAGACTCTAGAAGTAAACACTAATTATCTCAAGGTTATTAGAGAGCTGAAAGCTGAAATAGCTGAGCTAAGAACACAACTAGCTGAACAAGCTAAAACAGTATCAGAACAGGGTAACTAACAAAATAGATGAACTCCAGAAAACACCACATCAATAAAAGCAAGACCAAAAACTACATGGACATATCAATAGATGCAGAGAAAGCCTTTGACAAAATACAACATCCCTTTATGACACTACAAAAAATGGGAATATATGGAATATTACTGAAGATAATGGAGTCTATATATAGCACACCTATAGCCCAACATCATACTCAATGGTGAAATCCTGGAAGCATTTCCCCTTAGATCAGGTTCTAGACAGTGTTTCCCACTATCACCATTACTATTCAACATAGTGGAAGTTTAACATTGGAAGTTCTTGCCATAGCAATCAGGCAGGAGCAAGGAATTAAAAGCATACAGACTGGAAGAGAAAAAGTCAAACTCTACCTATTTGCAGATGACATGATAATATAAATAGAAAAACCTAAGGAATCCAGCAAGAAGCTTTTGGGAATCATCAGGCAATACAGTAGGTGTCAGGCTACAAAATTAACATTCAAAAGTCAGTGGCATTCTTTAATGCAAACACTAAGTTAGAAGAAGATGAAATCCAGAAATCAATTCCTTTTACTATAGCAACAAAAACAATAAAATATCTAGGAATAAACAACCAAAGAAGTGAAAGATTTGTATACTCTAAATTATGAGTCAGTACTCAAGGAAATTGAAAAAGACACAAAAAGGTAGAAAGATATTCCATGTTCATGGGATGGAAGAATTAACAATATCAAAATGAATATACTACCCAGAGCCATATACAAATTTAATGGAATCCCCATCAAGATCCCAACCACATTTTTTCTCATTATCATTGTTATCACAATCTTTGAAATTTTCAGTGATGCTTATTTTTAACATGCAGTGCTGGAAGTTCAACTCAGGACTTCATACATGCAAAACTTGTGCTTTAGCTACACTACCTCCACAGTCCCCATAAAACTTAATTTTCAAAATTTAATCTATTATTAAAGAATTATGTAAGTAGAATATATGAGATACTTGCACTACTGAGTATCTCAAATCTTAGAAATTATTCACCATTTGTACACCGTAACTGATTTTCACTTCAGAATTTTGGGTGATGTTTAGCACTCTAAATAAAAGTAAAAATAGGGGGCCAGGCAGTAGCACAACAACTTAAGTGCACAAAGTGTGGAGTGAAAGGACCAGCTCAAGGATCCTGGTTTGAGCCTCGGGCTCCTGACCTGCAAGGGGGTCTTTGCAAGCAGTGAGGCAGGTCTGCAGTTGTCTATCTTTCTCTCCCCCTCTCTATCTTCCCCTCCTCTCTCAGTTTCTCTCTGTGCTATCCAACAGCAGCAGCAGCAGCAGCAGCAGCAGCAGCAGCAGCAGCAGCAGCAGCAGCAGCAGCAGCAGCAGCAAGAACAACAACAACAGAAAAAAGATGGCCACCAGGAACAGTGGATTCATAGTGCAGGCACCAAAAACCAGCAATAACCCTGGCGGCAAAAATAAAAAAACAAAACAAACACCAGAAAATAAAAATAGGTAAACTATTTATTCTCCACTTCCATCTATGAAAAAAATTTTCTCATCAAAATGGGTAGAGAAGTAGACATTTGCATTAGTTTTTAAGCAAAGTACTTTTACTATAGTGGCTTACAACACAAATTTTGTCTAACAGTTTCCATATGTTACAGGACCAAAAGTGTTATGACTAGATCCTCTATTCAGGACTCACAGGCTTAACCATGGTTGTGACTAGAGCTGTGATTTTTCATATGGCATTTGGTATGCCCTACCAAACTCACTGACAACTGGAAGAATGAATTTCCTTTTGAGTATAAGGCTGACACTTCCAATTTTCTGATAGTTTTTGTCTTGGGGACCATTATCAACTACTAGAAGCAGTTCTCCTTCCTTCCATTCTCCCTTCCTTCCTCTCATTTTTCCTCCCACTCTTCCTTCCTTCCTTCTTCCCTTCCTTCCTTCCTTCCTTCTTCCTTTCCTTCCTTCCTTCCTTCCTTCCTTCCTTCCTTCCTTCCTTCTTCCCTTCCTTCTTCCCTTCCTTCCTTCCTTCCTTCCTTCCTTCCTTCCTTCCTTTCCTTCATTTCTTCTTTTCTTTCTTTTTTGTTTCCATGTGGCTATGCAGGCAGTTCATTCAGGGAAGTCTGTTTTCTCCTAGATCAGTTGAAAAACATCTTTCTAATGTCATCTTCCATGAAATGAAAAGCATTCTGTTATTAAAAGATCACCATCTTAGCTTAGGGTCACTCAGGATAATCTTCAGATATTAAGTCAACCCAACCAGGCAATTAATTACATGCAAAAATCAGTTTCCTTTAGTAATAATGTGGATGCTTAATTGAACAACTGGTAGAAAACCTGTGTGTATCAATAGTTCAGAAACTTGAGGAGGACATCTTAGAATTCTACCTACAAAATTAGTCTAGAAGAAATAGATGCTTATTTTTAAAGCTAAATATCTAAAATATATAGAACATGAGCTGATTACTTGTGAACATAAGTGATGAAGTAATGGTCTTTATAGAGTTTCCTTGGCCAAGAGAGTTTTCTCTGCAATAGCCTTTTTTGTTTCATATTAACTGATGACAAGTTTTATGAGGAAACTCTTAACTTTAATGAAAATAAGAGTCATTAAAACTTCTAAATTTGATATTTGATCTATAACCTATTGCATTTCTGAAAAATCAGACTTCATTATTGAAGTATTACAGTCATATATAAAAACTACAATGTCATAAATACACAGCTTGATAAAAATAGCACAAAAATGAACATGTCCATATACCTATACTTAATTTAAGAAACAAAATCACTAGTTTCCAAATGATTGTCTAGTATCCTCTCCCAGGTTCCATGTCCTCCTACCTCTCCCAACTTTACCACTGAATGTCATGGGTTAAGTTTGTCTCTTTTTTGAACTTTAAAAAAAATAATTAGTTTTTTGAATGTAAAACATTAAAAAAAAAATTAGTCACAGGTGTTGGGCGGTAGCGCAGTGGCACACGTGGTGCAAAGTTCAAGGACCTGCTCAAGGATCCAGGTTTGAGCCCCAGCTGCCCACCTGCAGGGGAGTCGCTTCACAGGTGGTGGAGCAGGTCTGCAGGTGTCTGTCTTTCTCCCTCTCTGTCTTCCCCTCCTCTCTCCATTTCTCTCTGTCCTATCTAACAATGACGACATCAATAACAACAACAATAAAAAACAAGGGCAACAAAAGGGAAAATAAATAAATATAAAAAAATAGTCACAATAGATGTCATCTTCTGCTAGAAATTTCACTCAGCATGTTTTAAATTTCAATTGTAATTTATGTTAGACCAAAGGACTATGAACACCAATTCCATCAGGACCATGAAAGAAAGGAATAAAAAAGGAAGGACATTAGGAAGTAGCAATAGGTATAGGCATAACTTAGAAAGGAAGAGAAGGAGAGGGGCAGGCTGTGTAGCACTTGGTTAAGTGCACACATTATAGTGTACACGGTCCCATGTTCAAGCCACTTTTCCCTACCTGCAGAGGCAAAGGTCTACAGGTGTTTCCCTGTCTCTTTTCCTCTCTATCTCCCTGTTCCCTCTCAGTTTCTCTCTGTCTCTATCCAATAATAAATAAATAAATAAATAAATAAATAAATAAATACAAAGGAAGAGATGGATGCACCATAGAAAAAAGGGCAAATATATAGAGAGATAGATACATAGTTACAGAAATAATAGTCAGCCCATAACTTGGGAGACCTTAGGAGAACTGCTGCAGTTTCCAGTGGAGGGAATGGGGACACAGAACTCTGGTTGTGGGAATAGTGTGAAATTATACCTGTTATCTCATAAATTTGTAAATCAATATTAAATCACTATTAAAAATGAATTTAAGTTATTAACTGGACCATTCCATTAATGCTTCTTGAGTTTTGCAATTTTTTGCCTATAAATAATTTGCTGTGTACTACATATGTCAGCTCTCTATGTTTCTTTCTGAAAAATTTTTTATTTTATTTATTTATTTTCCCTTTTGTTGCCCTTATTGTTTTTTTATTGTTGCTGTTGTTGTTGTTGGATAGGACAGAGATAAATGGAGAGAGGAAGGAAAAACAGAGAGGGGGGAAAAACAGACACCTGCAGACCTGCTTCACCGCCTGTGAAACAACTACCCTGCAGGTGGCTCCCCTGCAGGTGGGGAGCTGGGGGCTCGAACAGGGATCCTTAAGCCCGTCCTTGCACTTTGTGCCACATGCACTTAACCACTGCGCTACTGCCCAACTCCTAGCTCTGTATATATTTCTAACAGTGGGAACTGATAGATTATGGCATATATTTGTATTCCTTTAGGAATTAATTGCTAAGGAACATTCCAATTCTTAGTTTTGTTTAATGTCTCCAAACTCAAGATTTATTTGGTACAACAAATAAACTTCCAATCTCCTGCCAGTTTGGGGAGGTCCAACCACCTAATATGTGAAGTGAAAGAATCTGAGATGCTGGGAAATTGTGCAGATGCAGTCACATCTGCCATGTTGTCCCCTCAGGCTACTGCTAGTTCCCATGAGAGTTGGGACATTCTCGGAGTGCCTGTTTCACCATGTTGTGCCCTCAGGGCATTGTCTATTTCTCCGTGATATTTGGAGTGCTTTGGTTATCCCTCCCCCCTCCCATTCTCACAAGAGTTATTATCCTATCCTGGAGTGCTATGGTTACTCCTCCCCCTTCCCATTCTTGTGAAAGCTGCTCCTATAAAAGCCCTTCTTCTTCCGCACCTCGCTCTCTTGCCAGTGCTTCACTTCGGTGTTCAGACGCAAGAAAGGTTACTGCGTGAGGCGGCCATTTTCACTACCTCCACGTGGCCCAACCTGCTTCTCTAGCACCCAACTTTGAGGTGCCAGCGCAAATAAAGATTTGTGTTCCCTCTTCGCTCCGGACCTCCTCTCTCTCTTCTCCACGGCCTGCACACAACAACACTGAGAGTCTGTTTCTTACTTATAATTTCAACTCATTCTTATTTTAATCAACCCAACTCTCTTCCTCACTATTACAAGGCTCTGGGCATAACCAGCTCCAGAGTTTTGGGCATTTTACTGTATAAATCAGTTTTCTTAAAGCTTTTCTTATTACAGGATTTTGACTCACCTTCAGTCTCTTGTCATTTCCATTTTTCTAGTTTTCACAGTTTCAGTGATGTCATGCTCTTCCCTGTGTTCAATCCAGTCTATCTGATAAGACAACATTCTTTAATGTTCAATGTGTTTCACAGAGTAACAGAAGTCAGTCTGCAGCACGAGGAAGTATACAATTGCTTCATAGAATAGATTAAAACCTGCTTCTTGTGCTTCAAAATTTGCTTACCCTTCTTTTCTTGGTTTGGAGATATTAGAACACTTTCATCTTGCTTATTAGGTATCAGTGTGACATTCTATCTATAGCACCAAGTGTTATATCATATGCTGACAGAACCAAGATATTGATGAGTTGTGACTTCCACAGTAATGGGTTGGCTACTAAGATGTTCTGGAACTATTTACATGTTGTGTTTCTGTTTTTATGCCAGTAGTCTGAGAAACTATACAGTTTAGATAGCAATGTAAACATTTTTCTGACTTGATCTTGGAGAAACAGCTAACTAGGGCTCACTAACATCTAATTAGTGGATTCACATAGTAAACCAAGGGGTATCCGGTGAGATGGGACTCTGAAAACTGTGCCAAAATATTTTATGATTGGAGGCAGAATCAACTGGAGAAAATTTCATATTTCCCCAACTCTTTCATTTTGAGATGAATTGCTTTAGACATTAGTTATGGCAATGTGAGGTCAACAAGTATCTGCTATCCTGGAATAAAATAATAATAATAATAAAGCCACCCAAGGTCTCCTGAAAAGTGGGCCTCTAAATAAAACTTTAGAATGAGAACTGATGCTGATGAGAAAGTGAGAAAATTTTGCAGGACACAAGGGAACTATTTGGAAGAAAAAAGTCAAAACTATACTCCTTGAATTTCAGCATTAGAAAAATTTCCATATAGGTCTTGAATAGCAACAACAAGTATTTGGTAAAAGAAGTCCTAGTGGGAAATCTACATTGACAAAAAGTGCAGGGTCTGGCACCATGGGCAACAAAAGTTAACCCCTGCAGAGCTAGTCCCCTCAGATGTACAGATAAGTGTTGCTTTTGCATTAGTGATTGAACATGTGTGTGCGAGTACAAATTAAATAGCTTGGAGAAACAGGTTTCTAGCAGCCTCTGAGAAATCAGGATCAGACTAAGCAAAGCCTTCAGTGATGGAATAATTATCTTTTGAACCCTGGGGCCTTGGATTCATCAAAATGTTGAATGTGAACACTGTAGGACAGATAGACACTCTGAGTAGAGAAATCAGTGATGTGAGAGAACAAGTCTGATGCTTCCATTTTCTTTCTGCTTAGCTTTGAGAGAGGATTAATTCTTTCAAACTAAGTATGCTTTTGGGGATCTGGGATCATTTCATTGAAAGATCACATATACTGACCCCCTAAGAATGCTCTCCTGGGAGTGGGGCGGTAGCGCAGTGGGTTAAACGCATGTGGTACAAAGCGCAAGGGCCGGCTTAAGGATCCCGGCTGGAGCCCCCTGATCCCCATCGGCAGGGGAGTAGCTTCACAGGCGGTGAAGCAAGTCTACAGGTGTCTATCTTCCTCTCCCCTTCTCTGTCTTCTCCTTCTCTCTCCATTTCTCTCTGTCCTATCTAACAAAGATGACATCAATAACAACAATAAAAACCACAGCAACAATAAAAAACAAGGGCAACAAAAGGGAAAATAAATAAATATTAAAAAAATAATGGAAAAGAATGCAATCCTCAATTTTCTACTAATTCGTACGTGTAAATTCCTAAACAGTTAAGTGACATGATTGTATTTTTCAGATGGTGAATATGGCTCCCACCAATGGGGTAAAGGTGCAAGTGGTGGAAGAGGGAGAGAGAGAAACGAGTGAGGAATCAGAGGATCATCTTCCAGTGGTAGTGAGTGACAGGAGACATCAGTATTTCTGGGACCCAGGAGCTTGGATGCCTACAGATGAAGGATGCTAGCTCTTCCCTTCATTCTGCCAGTAATCTAGCTTTTTTTAAAAAATTTTTTATCATTCTTTTTTATATTTTTCCCTGAGAACAGAATAGAATTTTGTAATTGCTGATGTTTTTGTCATTGGAAATTGTCTTCTGCACTTTAAGTCTCTGAGGCTTGGAATGTTGGCCTCTTTCCAGTCTGTCACTACCATGGCTCATATCTCCTGTAGATGTCTCACCACCCCTCCTCTGCCATCCCTGTACTGCCTGTGTGCCTGGCAATTAGTGAGCTAGCACATCATTCTTCTTTCTCTTAGCTGTTCTGTGTTAACTGGAAAGTTGTTGGCAGCTGCTAAACTGGAGACAGCACTCCTCCATGCAGTGGAAGTGCTCTTTCTTTGAATTTCTGCAGGGTTTCCAAGCATGGGGTCATTCGTAAATCAGAACTTGTTGTGCCTGTGAGTGGAATGACAGTGATTAGAGGTATTGATGCTGCACAGTATATGATTCTGAGTGAATCACCAGGGTCTATCAACTATATGACCTCACACTATCCTAATTCCAATACATGGAAGAATTAAAAAAAAAACATGCTTTTGGATCCCTTGTATGTTTTATTTAAGGTCAAGTTATACAGTGTCATACAGAGGCAGAGGAAAATCATCACTCAGGAATTTTGAATTTCCTCAGACACCTTGGTTAGAGATAAATTTTGGTACAAGTTACCACAAATTTCCCTTAGCTTTGCTGCACAGGTTTCATCCCTTACAAGGCTTCATATTTTAAAGAAAAGTTTTTCAACTTCAACATGGCTACATTATCATTCTAAGTCCCACAAATCTGTATCTCTGTATCTGGCAGCCAGTCAGTGGGGCACCTGGTAAAGTACAGACGTTATCATGTACCAGAACACAGGTTCAAGTCTTTAGTGTCACCTGCAGGGAGGAAACTTGACAAGTGGCATAGCAATACTACATGTATATCCCTTTTCCTCTTCCTTTCCACTTCCCTCTCAATTTCTCCCTGTGTTCATCAGAAGCAATGAATTTGTAGTGCAGGCCCCAAGCCTGTGATAATGCTGGTGGGAAAAAAAAAAGTGGTATATCTCTATCTGTAAATACAGAGGTACCAAGGCATATATTTATACGTGTGATGACTAAAAAAACGCCTCTAGGGGCAAAATTACCGCTAAAGATTTATTAATCCAGTGTATCTAGTGGGAGATAAAAACTCAGGAGCACTGAAAGCCTGTGTTTATACCTTGTTCCAGTGATTCTTTGATGTAACCCTATTCTCGTATTTAATCTGTGCAGTACCAGAGCAAAGATTTCGGGGATTGTAAACTGTGTGTCTGATCCTGAGTGAATCACCAGGGTCTATCAGCTATATGATCACAGACTATACTTGTAATTCCACACAGATGTAGATTTGGGTATTCAGTCTCTTAGAAAAGCAAACTTCTTCGTTCTACTTATATTCTGCAGTCACCCATCACCAAGGTAGCTATTATTGGGGATATCTTAAGTATATTTCCAGAATCTTTATATAAGCACATAAGTATATGAGTATAGGCTCCTATGTCCCGTTTATTCATCAAAGAGGGCATATCATACTTCACCCTTTCTTCTTTTTCAATGGGCCATGTGTTATTTCAATGTCATTATATACAGTATTTCCTTTCTTTTTAGGAACTACATACCATTTCATCCTTTAAATGTATTATAATTTCAACCTTTTCTCAGAGACGAACAGCTGTATTATCATTTAAAAATATATTTTGCTAGAGTTGGTGTATTGCACTGAAGTAAAAGACTCTGGGGTGGTGGGAGGGTTCAGGTCCTGGAACATGATGGTAAAGGAGGCCCTAGTGGGGGCTGAATTGTTATGTGGAAAACTGAGAAATGTTACAGATGTACAAACTATTGTGCTTTACTGTTGACTGTAAAACATTAATCATCCAATAAAGAAAAATATATGTATGTGTGTATATATACATAGATATATTTCACTATCCTATACCCACCCACCCATCCACTCCACACGAGTATTTTGCCAAGCTACTGCCCATTGTTTTTTCCTTTATCTGTTTTTCTTCAAACTCACCAAATTTTTCATTTATTTTCTAAGAACATTTATTTTAAAAGCTTATGCTTTTAATTATAAGGGCATTTTCTTACAGTTAGAGAAGATATACTTGAACACAGATTCAGTAGTGCCTCTAAGGCTAGGGTGATGGACTGGGACTTAGCACTGAGAATCATGGTCTCTTACAGTATTTCCCACTGTTCCAAACTGCTTCAAGGCCACTTACTTTTCTTTCACAATACTCCCCTGTATTTACTAATAGGATATACACATGGAATTAAAGATCACATGGAATAAAGAAAATTCTACTCTCAAATTTTGTATAAGCTTAGGCAGTTTGAAAAGAACATCAAACACCTGAAGTGATTAGGATTTAGTAAAACCATCCTTTAATAGCTGAATATACCATGCATATCTGAAGCATTTGACTTACAAGCATTTACCTTCAAATACAAGTATCAATTCCTATTATATATTTTGTTCATTCTTTCTATCTTAATCTGCCTTGCTTACATGAAAGGAAGAATACTATGAGGCTCTTGGAGGCCTTTTGTTAGTCTCTGGAGGGTATCTTGCCTAATGCCCTTTTTTCAAGGGGGGTTGAGTAAACTGAGTTACGGTATTTAAGAAGATCCATCTTTGTGTCCTATTAAATGTCTTGCAATTTCCATGCCAATTTCATGCAACACATTATTTTTCTAGTCAGACTCACTGTCTTCTCTATGTATACCAAAACCTTGTTATAGATGCCGATTCTCCCTTAGATCTATTTCATTAAACTGTACTGAATAAAATATGGGATTCTGACTGATCAGCATTAGCACCAACATCCTTGGCATCAAAACATAAAGACACAATTTACCATGGTAAGAAAATAAGTGTGGTTTAAGAAACACCAATGATTATAATGGCTCATTCAGATAGTATTACTTAACTATATTGTCACAGACTCATCCTGTATATTTGCAAATAAAATTTTCATTCCTTGTGGGACTGAGATCAAGAATGCATAACAATTACTTTGAAAATTCAGGCTTAGCTCAATTCACGCTAAGAACTCTTCTTTTTCTGAATATAAATTCAAAAAATAATCTTGATTGATAATCACTATTTTTAAAGACTATGAAAATTTTATATTCTCAATATCTGAGGGAGTTAGATATATTAATCAAACTAGCAAAACACTTGTATTTTCTTTGTTGAAGATAACATATTTAATCCTAAGTATTGTACTTAGGAAGTATCAAGTGATATGAAAATAATGGCAAAAACATATGGAAATGTACATTGTTAAATGTTAACCTAAAGTATAAAACCTATGTGACTGTTATTTTAGTCTAATTTTTAAATTTATTTTTTATTAGTGATTTATAAGATCATAACCATGAAGAGGTACAATGCCACACCACTATCATCCCCTCGAATGGCAACCACCATAGTTCTCCTAAGGTCATAGTTCTAAACATATGTTTTTTTCAAATTCAAGTCTTTCAATTCTCTATATTCCACTTATGAGTGAAATCATCGCATATTGTCTTTCCTTTTTCCTCTTCCCTCTCAGTTAAGAGAAATGGTGCCTGACTTCCACAGATATTCTCTAGAATTTCTTCCCTCTCAGTGATGGTGCAAAAACAAGGTTTCCTTGTTAACTAAGTTCCAGGTCCACTTACCTTTCTATTAGCACAGTCTGAGAACTCCTGACAAGTGATCCCCTTAGGCATTTACCTTTGCTAATGGAAGCTTAAGATGCTGAGTTCCCACTTTGCTAAGGAGAGCAAAGCAGAGTCTGTTGCCCTTCCCCCATTATTTTATGAGCACTGTAAAGTGAAAGGCCATACTCTAAAATTTTGTATTTTCCAACCCCAGCTTCATGCCTGTCACAAAAATCTCTGGTAACTTAATTTCTCAGTGCAGTGTAAGCATTAGTATATGGCATTAGGCAGTTTTCAATCATCCTGTCATATATTTCTTCTCTAAAGCTGAAGATTTCATAGTGCTCTATATAGCAGTTCAAGTGTTCTTTGTTATGCTCTTACCAGGATTGATTTTTTGAGAACTTAAGCTAAGAGCAAAAGAAATGCCAAAGGGACACAGGGAGAGTAAAAGTGATCTGAGTTAGTTTCAGCAAGACCATTATCCCTCTGGGTTTTACACTGTTTCAGATTTGACCAGATACTTGTTGTAAGTGTCCTTTGTTCCAATTTCAAAATCAATGGTTAGGGACTTACATATTTTTCAGTTTCAATTTTTCCAAAGTACAACTGCTAATGTACCCAGAAGTGTTGCTTTTTACTGAAGAGTAAAATTGTGGTGGAAAATAATAACGTTTATAGAAAGCCTGAATTAAACACACACACACACACACAGAGTTATGCAGAAACAAATAAATACAGCTATAGATTATTCATAATGTATTCTAATGTTACTCTGACCTTATTATCCATCTATCACAAGTGTGCATTTGATGTGTGTGTGTGTGTGTGTGTGTGTGTGTGTGTGTGTGTGTGTGTGTGTGTGTGTGTGAGAGAAAGAGAGAGAGAGAGGCAATGAAGCAGAGAGAAAGAGACAGCATCAAAGCGTCCTTCAATGCAGTGGGGGGTTGGGCTAGAATTTGGGTTACACACGGCAAAGTAACACACTATTCAAGTGAAATATTTCACCAGCCCTAAAGTCTGAATTCAGAGGATAAATTCCTTTCCTATTTCTTTCTGAATTTAATTTTAAATATAGAAAGAAAGAATGAGTGCTGGAATCTTCACACTTTAATCCTCACTCCTGGGCCATGAGCCTACCCGCTTCTTCTCATTACTGTAGGGCAATTTGGCTGATGTAGCTTCTTTCAGTTCTTGCAAGCATTACCTTAGCCTCGTTACACTGACCCTTATTCCCCACATATTAAGGATTTCTATGTTCTATTTTAGTTTTTCTGTCCCATAGGTTTGGCATGAATACGGAATGCCTGCTTTGTGCAAAGTGCCTATATACCACTATTTACTTTCAGGTTTTAGTTGGTAGCTGGCTTAGTTCCCAAAATTCCCAATTATGACAATGCAAATTGGCAGTGTGCTTAAGATCTGGATGTACTCTAGTTAAGCAATATATGTAACAGCCTATATAATGTGGCTTCAAGTGTTAGTTGAATATGACTCTCATCACTGAGCAGTGTCTAAAATATGACTTTAAAAAAAAAGAAATATTCCTTTATCTCTAGCCACTAATAAACAACAGTATGAAGAAAATAGGAAAGGGGTGAATATATTATATATATATAATATATATATATTACCAGTCAGGGTTTTTTGTTGTTTATGTCATTGCCAAACTACCACTAAGCTTTATCCTATTTAATCCATACAAGAAATCTGTGAAATAGATGGCATAGCATCCATTGCATGGAAAGAAATCAACTAGCCAAATGAAGACTAGCAAGTTCCTTAGGACATATAGTCAGCAAGCTGTTTAAGCAGGATTGGAACTTTATGTAACTAGACATCAGCCTATTCATTCTTTCCAGCAATATGCTGGGTAGACTTTCAGAGCAGTCTTCCCATTTTGGGAATGCCATCTCAGGGAAAAAGAGGTCAGTATGACAGGGAAAGGAAAAGAAATGAGTGAATTTGAGGGGTAGCATAAGCTTCTCACTGAGGTGTTCACCAAAACAAGTCCCTCGACAAGTGGTGACTACACTGCACAGTGGGTCTCTCTTGGGACTACAGTGAGAACATGTTCTACAATTATAGAATCAGATAACACAAGTATAGTTTTCTGGCGAAAATGCAATCCAGTTTTCTTACCTTACTGTATATGGGGAAATGGAAAATGACTGTGTCAGGAAAACAGAGCAAATGAAAAGTGCTGAGTCTACATTCAAGCACTCAACCAGTTTCTTTAGCTTATCAAGCTCTTTATGTCCTTGAACTTCAACCCTGAGTTATTCTTGGTCCACACTTCAAAATTCACCACTTATTAATTAATGTGCCAATTTCCAACCAACTACAGAGTGAACTATGAGGTGTCTTGTATTTACTGATTTTTTTTTTTTGTACCTATCTGGATGACTCAAACTCCTTTTACACAGAAGGAAATGAATATAGCTACACATTATTCATAATGTACTTTAATGTTACTCTGATCTTATTACCCATCTATCAAAATTCTACATGACACAATACCTGTAGTGACATTACATGGCTGCAATGCACAACTGATATTTCTACTTCTGGTTTTCTACTTTTTTTTTTTTTAAGTTTTAATAGGATCGTTTTTTTTTTTTTTAATTCCAAAATGAATAGGTTAGAGCAAACTCCAAGTAAGGAAGTTAATTATAACTTTTACTTTCAAATTTGGGTCTCCATAAGGTCACTCACTGACTTCAGAGCCATTTTATGCCAAGTTGCCTGCAGCTCATATTTCTTCATGGCTTTCCAGGACTCTGCTGATGCATACCAAAAAAATCACTTACCCTTCTAGCGCCTCAAGTTTCTCATTTGTAAGCTGGAGTGGCTAATACTGCCCAACTTAAAGGCATTTTGGTGACAAGCAGTGAAAAATGAGAGCGAGCTAAATTGCAGCTTTCTTGTACACAAACTCTAAGGCTGCCTACAAAGATTTAAGTGACTGTTTAGTCCAACAAGACTAATCGTTCTTTTGAGCCAACTTTCTTATTGTTTGTTTTATACATAGGTTATAAAATTTAATGTGAGGTGAAAGTGTGACTTCTTAAGAAATACAGAGAAAACCTTAATTTCTTCTGTTGTGTTCTGAGCTGAAGAGGGTCACTTTAAGTAAAAGTAGATCAGAATGTTCACATTTTGAAAAATCATCTCTCTCTGCAAGAAGGAAAGGACAATCAAATGATTGTGCTAGGATTACAACTCATTTGAAACTGTACGGTCAACTATTAACTTCCTGATAAAACGACTAAAATCAACAAATAAAAAATTTTAAATGTTTGGAACATTTAAAGTGGAGGTATGACAAAACTACTCTTCTCTCCATGTTTTATTACATGTTATGTGTACTTCTTTTGCTTTTAGTCTTGCTTTTTTTCTGGTGTAAGGAAATGATTATAGACTAGATGCGGTGTCTGTACGAAGAGGACACTACATACTATATTTGAAGGATTAGTGAATGTTTTAAAACAACTTCCGTGTTGCTGAGTCATGTCAACAGGGATTAAAGTTGCTTTGTGTTTAAAATATTTCCTCCTGGAAGTTTTCACAGGCCATCTCCAGTGAGTGTTACTCACTCTGTCTTACCTTTGTGTCTCTTTGGTAGTTCTATTATAGGTTTCCACTTGGTCATTCATAGTGTCAGCTGAACGGTTGTTTCCCTTTCAATGTGAGCCCTTTGAGGATTTTTCTTCCATGAAATCTCACTATCAACATTAGAGCTGACATAAAATGTGTATTCAAAATGGCTTATTTATTGAATTAATAAATTAGTGAGTGAGCAGATGGATGATACCTCGCTGTAAATATATAATTTTCTACAGGAGCTGTATGGTATGTCAGTATGATATGATGTGTCAATACTCAAAACACTTTTAGTATAACCAGGAAAAAAAAGATAACATGTGTCCAGTGAGGTAATTATAAACTTAATGGAGAGGATTAAAAGCAGTGTTACTCAGATTTCAGTGGATGTGTGGATTACGCAGGGATCTAGTTTAAACATAGCCTCTGATTCATTATTTTGGGCTGGGGCCTGAGGATTCTGCATTTCCCGAAATCCTGATGCCCACCCTGTCCAACGCTTGATGTCTCGTCACCCAATCTGATCCCCTATGCCTACACTAATCTTCTCTGTTCCAGACTCTTGGAAACAGAGTTGGCAGTCAGTTGAGGTAAAGAACAAACACCTCATCACAGACCCCTGCAAGTGTCAACCCGGCTTTGACCTAGCACATTATGATTGGGCCCTCCTCAATCGCTATCGAATAGGCCATGGCCGGTGCGCCGCTATGTTCCATCGCTGGGGAGCCAGAGACGACCCGAACTGCCCCTGCGGCTACAGACAGACTATGACTCACATAGTCAACGACTGCCACCTCTCCAGATTCAAAGGAGGTCTCAAAACTTTACATCAGGCTCAACCTGACGCTGTTGACTGGCTATGGAAGAAGGGCAAATGCTAGAAGAAGAAGCAAGCCTCCTGAAGATCTATCTCAGAAAAGCAGATGATTGAAATTATGGGGCAGCCTTGAGTGTCTACAGCTGGGCATAAAGTCAGCAGGGCCCTGCATCTGGAATTTTAGTGGTTTCTTGTTGAAAAAAGCCTGAAAGTGATACAATTAAAAAACAACACCTATATTAATAACACACATGACTTTTGGTAAGGCAAATAAAATAGTAAGACATTAATAAAAAGAAAAAAGAGAAAACTATTTCCACTAGGGGAAAGGGAGATATATAGTCCTCAAATCTCCACCCCATCCACCTTGTTATTTCCAGTTATATAGTTTCTTTCCTCTCTGTCTACTTGCAGGACTCCAGTTTCTCAGCTATCACTTATATGTAAAAAGTGAGACCCCATCAATTTGTCCTAGAGCCCCGCTTCCGCAGAACCCTGCCCCACTAGGGAAAGAGAGACAGGCTGAGAGTATGGACAGACCTGCTAACGCCCATCTTCAGCGGGGAAGCAATTTCAGAAGCCAGACCTCCCACCTTCTGTACCCCATAATGACCCTGGGTCATTATCCCTCCTAGAGGGATAAAGAACAGGGAAGCTATCAGGGGAGAGGATGGGATATGGAGTTCCGATAGTGGGAATTGTGTAGAGTTGTACCCCTCTTATCCTATGGTTTTGTCAGTATTTCCCTTTTATAAATAAAAATTAAAAGAAAATTGCCACTTAAAAGAAGTGAAGCCAGGTTTTTCAATCATTAACTATTGTTTCCTTCTCCATAACAATAGATATTTAAACTACAGTTCTTTTCTTGGCAATAAAATAAAATTTCTTTCTCTTCCCAGCTCTAATAGATATTCAAACTATAGTTCCTTTCTCAACCCTAATGTTATTTCAGCTGTGTCCATTTCTCTCCCTTGCTAATAGGTATAAGTTAAAATAGTCAACCTATAAATGTGATCTTGGGAGAACTAATGAAGTTTCCAATGAAGGGAATGGGGATATGGAACTCTGATAGGAAGGGTGGGAAATTATACCCCTGTTATATTTTTTTTAAATCAGTTGCCTAGTATGTCTCTAGAATGGTCATCTAGATCAGTGGTTGAGAAACAGTTGACTGTAGGCTAAATGTTTTTTTTTTTTTTTTTAGCTATAACAAATGAATGTCCCTGATGGGCCACTTCTGGAGGAGTTTCCCCCCTTTATTTTTAATTTATTTATAAAATAGAAAATACTGACAAAGCCATAGGATAACAGGGGTAAAATTCCATACATTTCCCACCACCAGAGTTCCATATCCCATCCCCTCCATTGGAAGCTTTCCTATTCTTTATCCCTCTGGGAGGATGGACCCAGGATCATTATAGGATGCAGAAGGTGGAAGGTCTGACTTCTGTAATTGCTTCTCCACTGGACATGGGCATTGCAGGTCAAGCCATACTCCCAGCCTGTTTCTATCTTTCCCTAGTCGGGCAGGGCACAAGAGAGATGGGGCTCCAGGACACATTGATGAAGTCGTCTGCCCATCTCCGCATATTTTTGTTAGTAAAAATTGTCTTGCAATATAGCCATGCCCACTCATTTAGTAGTGTCTATTATTGTTTTCACACAACAAAGAGTATCTGTACCAGAGACTCTCTGGTACCCGCAAAGTTAATATATTTACTATGTGATTCGTGACAAAAAAAGTTTACCTGCCTCTGGTCTAAAGTATTGTGTTATTTTCGTTTCCTTTGAAGTTTTACTTATTTACTGAAAGAGAGAGCCTCATGATTTAGGGGGGAAATCCAGAGCTCCATTCATGCAGGTGACCCTGAGAACCTCAGGCATGCAATCCAACACTCTTAACAATTGAGTTATCTCCTAGCTTCTGTGTTGATTAAAAAAAATAGTAATACTTTATATTACTGCTTTGCCAACTTCATAAATAACGAGATCCTTCAATTCAGATGCTGGAGAACCAGTCAGACCTGACTATTAGACCTAGAAGACTATTGGCTTAGATATTGATTTCTATGGAGGGAGCCAAATCTTCAATTAGACAGGATCATAGAACTCAAGTGAGAGGAAACAGGGGTCAAACCTGCAGAGGTGAACCAGTTTAACCCATCCTAGTGAAGCCTGACCCTTATAGTTAGGGGTGGGGGACAACAGGCCTACAGGTCCTATACAGCCCATGAAATCATTTGGTCTGACCCTACCTAGGCAATCACAGGTGGGATTCAACAGAAAATAAATTTAGGAGCTTTTTCAGAGCAACATTAAGTGCTAATTTATTTATTTACTTTTCCTGCCTCAGGAATTATTCCTGGAGTTCCATGCATGCACGAACTCTCCACTGCTCCCGGCATCATTCATTTGTTTGATTTTTCCTTTCTTTTTTTATTCAATAGGACAGAGAGAAATTGAGAAGGGAGAGGAAGATAGAGGAGAGAAAAAGGTATACACCTGTAGACCTGCTTGACTGCTTATGAAGCATCCTTGATGCTGACAGGTAACTGGGACTCCAATTGCAAACCATTTGCGGATCCTTGCACATAGTATTATGTATGATTAGAAGGGGCGCCCCACCCCCTGTTTTGTTTTTTAATAGAGTGAGAAGAAATGAAGGGGAAGGGGAATAATCAGAGAGACAGAGGAAGAGAGACACCTTCCCAGTTCATGAAGCTCCTCTCTTGTAGGTGGGAACCGGAGACTTAAACGTAGGGCCTTGCACGTGTTAATGGATACGACCTCACCCAGTGCCCACGTGTTAATTTTTAAATTGATAATTGTGGATATCCTGTGAAAACTGTTATAAATATCAAAATGTTCACCAGCAGAAGGTGTTTGCCTCACTCCTCATAGGAGAAACAATAGTGTTTTATGTCATGTAAATGCAAATATATGTGGCTTACTCTGCAGAATGAT
This sequence comes from Erinaceus europaeus, assembly GCF_950295315.1. NCBI lineage: Eukaryota > Metazoa > Chordata > Mammalia > Eulipotyphla > Erinaceidae > Erinaceus > Erinaceus europaeus. The sequence goes on along the minus strand of NC_080162.1, from coordinate 169,412,061 downwards.
GAATGAAAAGACATAAGTATTTAGACTCCTTAGTGCTGATAAACACATAAATAAAAGAAAATGAAATATAAAGAGGAAAGAGAGTATAAGGAAAAGAAGAAAGTACTCACATGAAAGGCAATGAGAAAGATTTGACTTTCTGGAATCTCACAGACAGCTTTGAGATGGTCAAGAGCCAGAACCAGCTAGAGCAGAGTTCATTCGAGCTAAGCTTTGAGAAAATGCTGAGGGTTTAATCTGGGATAAATATGAATGACAAATCCAAAAGACAGGCATCTGGGCTAAAAATAGCATATAATCCAAGGGAGTGGAAACAGATTTAAAGCAAAGCAAGAGAAAGGTAGTAACAAAGCTAGGAGACATTAAAGGTTTTAGTACAAATCAAAGACTACTAATTTACTTCTCATGCGCTGGACTACTGTTTGGAGTTGGCAACTTGAGTCAGTCCAAAAAAAAAAAAAACACTGAAGGTACACATGAAGGACATTCAGTCAATAAATTATTTTTGGTGTACTTTTGAAAAAAAATATATCTAGTCAAACTATGTTAGAGCTATATATTGAAAAAAATTTGAGAAAAGGCCAGGTAGTGGTGCACCTTGTTGAGTGCACATGTTACAATGAGCAAGGAACCAGGTTCAAGCCCCTGGTCCCCACCTGCATGAGAAAGTTTCATGAGTGGTGAAGCAGGGCTGCAGATGTCTCTCTGTCTCTCTCCTTCACTATCTCCTCATTCCTTCTCAGTTTCTGGCTGTCTCTATCCAATAAATAAATAAAGATAATAAAAAAAGATTTTCTTTAGGAAAGTTTGATTCCTCAGTAATTGGGAGGTAGTTAGTCTCAGAAATCAGAAAATGAATGAGCAGAATAGACTGTGTAATATAAAACACTTTTTTTGAAACAAAGATTAAATAAACATTTCTTGGAATGTCTTGGCTGTATGGAAGATGGAGAAAGACTCATACACCAGGAAATTTCAAAAATTGTTTCTCTTTATTTAATTTATTTTTTGTGCTACTCTGGGAAATGAAATCAGGTCCTTCACATGTGGCCTCCACAATACAATATTTTTATCATGTATATTACAGAACTATCATATATATATATATATATATATATATATATATACATATGAGCACATATACACACATATATGTATTTATATATTATATATAAACTATATATAAATATATATAAACTATATATTTCAGAGAAAGGAGATAGGGATATACAGAGCAAGAGACAGCAAAGCACCATTCTACTAAGCATGGATTTTTCCTTGGTGCTACCCATGGTGCTCCCATGTGCTGTTCATTTTTCTTTCTTTTTTTAAAAGAATTTTTATATTCATTTATTTCCTTTGTGTTACCCTTGTTGTTTTTTTATTGTTGTAGTAGTTATTATTGTTGTTATTATTGATGTTGTCATTGGCTAGGGCAGGAGAAACGGAGAGAGGAGGGCAACACAGAGAGGGGGAAAGAAAGATAAGACACCTGCAGATCTACTTCACCACCTGTGAAGCGACTCCCCTGCAGGTGGGGAATCAGGGGTTGGAACAGGGATCCTTATGCCTGTCCCTGCGCTTTGTGTCATGTGCGGTTAACCAGCTGCGCTGCCGCCGGACTCCTCACTGTGCGTTTTTCAAACCTAGAGCCTCACACATGTTAATGAACGTACTTTACCTGCTGAACTGTTTCCTGGCCCCATATATTTTATGTATGTGAAAAAACTTATAGATGTACTCTCATTTTAACCCCGCAAATAAAGTGACTGCGCAGTCATAGCTGTAGATTAGCTGATATTCACTAGAAGTGTAGAAATAGAATAGGACAGAAATTTCACCATCAGAAAGGGAACAAGAAATTGTTTTTGCTTCCTGCTGGCTGTGATCTTGGTGAATGGACTTAACCTTCCTATGAAGATAACTCGAAGGCTAAACTGAAGGAATTATAATTCTTAGGGTCAAGAAGGTGGCTCATCATAAGAGTGATTACCTCCCATAAGAGAGGCCCTGGATTTCATTTAAAGAAATGAAATATAGGGGGTTCATGTGATAGAGCATGTGTCTTTCCTTGTGTATGATCCATGTTCAAATCCTCCCATCATAGTGTTTTGATCCAGGGAACCTTTGATGTGGTGGGCTATCCTCCTCTCCCTGAATCTTGATATCCAGATACAAATGTTGACCTGAAAGCAGTGAAATCACCAATATAAAAGGCAAAAAAGAAAAAAAGGAAAGGAAAAAGAAAAGAAGAGAAAAGAAGAGAAAGGGGAGGGAAGGGAAGGGGAGGGGAGGGAAGGGAAGGGAAGGGAAGGGAAGGGAAGGGAAGGGAAGGGAAGGGAAGGGAAGGGAAGGGAAGGGAAGGGAAGGAAAGGGAAGGAAAGGGAAGGAAAGGGAAGGAAAGGGAAGGAAAGGGAAGGAAAGGGAAGGGAAGGAAGAAGGGGAAGGGGAAGGAAAGGCAGAACTATAGTTGTTGCTGTTATCATGGAGGCACTGAGATACTCTACTGGACTTTCAGCTATATGGAAAACGATATTTCTTTACTATTTAGATCATTTGTTTCCTGTAAAATCATACTGACAAGTACCAATATCTGCCACATTCTCTTCCCTACACAGAGGTTACAATGGTGAGTAGAAATAGAACTATTTGGGAGTCCAAATTAAGTACACAAGTAATTTTAGTAGAATAATCTTTGATGGTAATTAGAACTCAAATTCTGATGCTAGGCTTAACTGATTATTTTTTTTAATTTAGGAAAGGGAGTAGATTCTGAGGGAGCAATAATAAATGCATAATCAGAGTTGGGACTTCTTTAGGTGAAGGGAGCTTTACATAGTGAGAGCCTGGGGAAATTAGAGATGGGGTGTATTTTGGCAGTGGAGAAAGCAGAGGAAGTGTGTCTGCTAGAATACTTCTATGAAGGAGACTCAGAAAAAGTGTTCAAGAATGTGAACGGAAGTCAGAATAATATTAAATCAAAGAAGGAAATACAAAATATAATTAAAGTAGGTAAAGAGGCCAGGTAGTGATGCATCTGGTTAAGTACATGTAGTACCATGCACAAGGACCCAGGTTCAAACTCTCCCCCACTTACTGAGGGGAAGCTTCATAAATAGTTAAGCAGTGCTGCAAGTTAGGGTCTCTCTGTCTCTATTCTCTCTCTAGTCCCTCCCTCTCAATTTCTCTCTGTTATATCAAGTAAAATAAGCCTAATATTTTTTTCTAAAAATTAAATAGGTAATACTCAACACCTTCAAAAATGTCTAAGAAAGAAAATAAAATTTAAATACAGATTACAAAATTGGTCATTAAATTTAACAACATGGAAGTTTTTGTAAATTAGATCAAAAGCATATTCTGTGTGGAGAGAGGAATAGATATCAGAATAAACAGATGAAAAGAAAAAGAAGTAAAGAAGTGGAACCAGAGATCCACCTTGACTTATTCCCACTCTTTCTAAGACTTTGCTAAGAAAAGGAGTAGAAAGGTTTGGAAAGCTGTAAAAACTCAGGTAGGGGATTTGAAAGTTACAGAGTAAACTATATTTTACCCTCTTGGTTAAAGAGCTCTAATATGAAAAAATGATGTATTTCCTTTAGTCTTGAAAGGTCTTTATCAGTGTAGTACTTTATAACCTATTATAAAAGGTTCACCCTTGCGATTCATGCACTGAACAAGGGGATTTAAATGCACAGACCAGGGTTTCCCAGTAATACAATTTATTTTTTGAGTTTGGTTGTGAAAGTTATGACTTTTAATTCCTAGTGTAAGATTATTTTAAGAACCTTTCTCAACTAGATGTGCTTGCTTCATGGTTTTAAATCAAGTTCATAGCTTATTCAGAAAATTTATGAATACTTGTTTTTAATTGTAAAAGTTGTGTATTTATAATATAAGTGATGGGGAAATTACCCTATTTGCACATTAAACATTTTGTTCTAACTCCTTTGTAGTTTTGGATATATATATATATATATATTTAAATTTTTTTTATTTAAGAAAGGAGACACTAACAAAACTATAGGTTAAGAGGGGTACAGTTCCACACAATTCCCACCACCCGATCTCCATATCCCATCCCCTCCCCTGATAGCTTTCTCACTCTATCCCTCTGGGAATATGAACCCAGAGTCATTGTATATATTAATAATTTGACAGGACTGTGCGTCATCAGTAGTAGTTACAAAGATGTGACATTCAAGCCTCTTTTTCAAGATCTAAGAACTGATGATATATCTTAATTTTAGTTTTAATTTTAGTTTTTCTGGGGCACCCGAGAATTAATTAAGGAAACCTCACATTTCCTGACCCAATTATTTATTTTTAATTAATTAATTAATTTATAAAGAGAGGTAGGGAGAGAAATAGGAAAGAGGGTGAAATAGAGAGATGGAAGAAATACCTTAGCATTGCCCCACCACCCACAGAGCTCTTTTAGTGTTATCCATGTTGCTCTCATGTCCTGCTCAGGCTCAAACATAAGCTTTACACACAAGAAGGTGTGAGTATAAAAGGAAGGTAATATATATATATGTACTATTCAGGTATAAAAAAAAAAGATGCAATCTCTTCTATGCAACAATAGAGATGCAACTGGAGAGAATCATATTACGTGAAATAAGTCAGGAAGAGAACGATGAATACCAGATAACCTCACAGGTGGGACCTAAAAATCCAAGCAAGGGTACACACTTACTGGGTTGCAGTGTTTCATGATAGATTTGAAAACTAAAAGTGTGTGTGTGTGTGTGTGTGTGTGTGTGTGTGTGTCTTTGGGGGGGTGGCAAAGAACAGAGGGGGAGTAGGATCCAGTGCTCTGTACAGGAGGGTGAGGACGGTTGCTAGGATGCTTAGCTGTACTGACACCCAATCTGTGGAGTTGTAGAACTGTACACCTGTGTACATCAACATTTTTTCTAAAAATTTGATTTAAAAAAGAAAGAAAATATTATTTAGAGTCAAATGCCTTAAAAGAATGTCTGGGTCTGTGGTAGTCTATTATTATTATTATTTATAAAATGGAAATATTGACAAGACCATAGGATAAGAGGGGTGAAATTCCACACAGTTCCCACCACCAGAACTCCATATCCCATCCCCTCCCTATTCTTTATCCCTCTGGGAGTATGGACCCAGGATCATTATGGGATACAGAAGGTGGAAGATCTGACTTCTGTAATTGCTTCTCCGCTGAACACGGGCACTGACAGGTTGATCCATACTCCCAGTCTGTCTCTCCTTTTCCAGGGGCGGGGCAAGATGGAGCTCCAGGACACATTGGTGGGGTCATCTATCCAGGGAGGTCCAGTTGGCATCATGGTAGCACCTGGGACTTTGTAGCTAAAAAGGAATTAAGATATAAAGTAGAACAAATTGTCGACTAATTGTGAACCTAAAAGCAAGAATACTGTAGATGAAATTTGGGGTATCCATTTTGGAAAAAGCTGGTAGGTCTATTTTAGGTATATTCCAAGGAGCCCCTGACTTTACTAGTATTTGCCTGAGCCTGACAGCTAACAAGCAGTGGACTCAAGGTTTTGTCTGGTAAGATGGTGTAATAGTTGGTGGTAGTCATTTCTTACTGAGAAGCTGTGTTTACCTCTCTGGGACAAGAAAGAAAAGAAAAAGACAGAGAAGAAAGGAAGAGAGAGAGAGAGAGAAAGGAAGGGAGAAAGAGGGAATGGAAGAGAGGGAGAAAGAGAGAGAGGAAGGGAGGGAGGAAGGAAGGAAGGAAGGAAAGAAGGAAAGAAGGAAGGAAGGAATGAAGAAAGAAAAAAGAGGGAATGGAAGAGAGGAAGAAAGGAAGGAAGGAAGGAAGGAAGGAAGGAAGGAAGGAAGGAAGGAAGAAAGAAAGAAAGAAAAAGAAAGGAAGAAAAAAAGAAAAAGAAAGGGATTTCCAAAGGATATGTATAATTCCTTCAGTATAGTGTATGACCAGATGTTAACTCCAAGCACTTGTGCTTCCTGGCCTTGCTCAGCCTTTCCTGGCTTCTTTACCATCTTCATCATGCACTTATATTAGTGATGAGTCCATGCAGGACACTAACTTTTGAGAACAAAAAACAAAAACATCCATCAGACTCATCAGAGAAAGTTACTTTCCGAGCATGAAAGAAATTGCTGGTTTTTCTATGTTCATCATTTATTAATCACTTAACATTTTATTTTGACTCAAGATACAGTTTTGAAGTGTATGAATTAACTCTTTTGGAAATGGTAGAAATTAAATTTATTTAACTCAAAACTGTTTACCCCATGACCCATATATATTTAAAGTGAGTGCTGAGTCATTTATGTCACATAAAAAAAAAAAAGTCTTTTTTCCTGCCAACTCCACCCTCCTGGATTAGATATAAATAAATGTGCCAACTCTAACGTAGGAAATATTTCTGGATATTTTCCAGGTATGACAATGTGGGAAAGGAGGTCACTTAAAACTCTGCAGTCTCAGGCTCCAGTTATATAAAGAGAACAGAAATTGTGGTCTCATCTGAGAACTCATTAAAAAAAAACAGTGATTTCAGTTCTACTTAGACAGATCAGGGCCCACATTTAATAAGATCTACTATATGATTCTCACGCACATTCAGGTTTGAAAAGAATCAATTTACAAAGTACAAAAGTCTTTACGGTTTTAAGTAATCTTTGATAAGTACCATCATAATGCTTAATAACTATGACATTCTTCAAATTAAAATGAGATGTTTCTATATTTAGCTATTTTTCTCACTTAATTTTGTTCCATTATAATACTATGAATAATTGCCTCACTTGAGAATGAGGAGATAGCCAAACACATATGTGACAGAATTCCTGACTAAGGCTCCAAGGTCATAGATTCATATCTGGCACCAATAAAAGATACTGCTGAGAAATGCTCTAATAAAAAGAGAGGGAGAGAGAGAGAGAAGAAAAGAAAGAATAAAGAAGGGAGGAAAAAACTAAATAAAAAAATAAATAATATGTGATCATTCCAATGTTACTTTAAAATATTTTTATATATCTACAAGTACCATTATAATATATACAGGTGTTTGCAATATGGAAAACTGTTCTTTCCAGAGCCTCTATGGATAGAGACTAGGTAATTTTTTTTTTAATATGTAGGTCAAGAGAAGAGAGATGGAGTGATACCTTATAAATAGAGTTTTTGATTTGTAATGTGGGGTTTAGGTTTGTGTGTCCACACTAACCAGATTGCCATAACACTGGGGAAACTCAGGGGCTGTAGTATCTCTCCCACTTTGTCTCTTTATTGCACTGAAAGATTCAGTCCAGGAATAATGAAACTGCACAGACCTAAAGTCCTTACTCCAGGGAAAAAAAGTCCTTTCTTGAGAGAGTTAATAGATACCTAGGGTTGAGAGTCCCTGATCTGCTTCCAGTATAGTGGGCACAGGCCTCAAGGAGTTGGAATTCTGAGCCAAAGGAGTGAATTTGTTCTCACACATCATTTTAACTCATCTGAGGACTAGTACAGACAAAGCTCTCACTCCTATACTACCTGATGTTGTTTCCTGGTTTTCATTCTTAGCTACACCCTTCACACTTATAACTCTTTTTGCCCCAGTTTTACTCATTAATCATTTTCTTTCACATTTTTGGTCCCTTTCCAGGTTTTCAGAGTCTCTGGAATCCAGGAGCCTGAAAATAACCTCCCAGATGCTCCAACCTCCATTCCCTCCCTCCCGTTTCTATGATAGTCTTCAGAGACAGCCTGAAATAGAATTGGCCTTTTCTTGCCAAGTCACTGACATTGTTAGGCATTTTAAAAAAAGAAAATAAATTCTGGAATAGCTAGATGAGTTATCCAACAATTCAGACCACAGAGTCACCTTCTACATAAACACAGGTTATACTTTAAAATGAGACATGCTAGTGTAAAGGTAGCTGAACTCAGCAGGAATTAAGTTTCAGCTTATGTCTGCTCTCTGGGCTTAAGTCTCGACTAGTTGCCATTCTTGAACATGAAGAAGATAACACCCAATTTTCTTGTATTTATTTTAAAAACATTTGAACATTCATTTTGAGTAAATACTATTAAAATTCAACTCATGATGAATTTAAGCAAATGTAGTTAATTCCATAAGACAAATAAGAACAAATTCATGTCTTAAAAATTCCTCTGACCTACTACTTTCCCATATAAGTTAGAAAATATGTATTTTATAATTAGGGAACCAATTATGAGTTATATTCTCAAATTTGAATTTAAAACTATACCTGTTAAAATAACCTTGGGGTGGAGGAGATAGCATAATGGTCAAAGACTCTCATGCCTGAAGCCACAAGTTTAATACCCTATACTACTATGAGCCTGGAACAATAATTAAAACAAAATAAAATATAATGGTCTATTTATACTTAATTAATTTGGAAACTTTCTGATAAATTCTTAAAGATACTACTAGTGTTTTTCATTGATTTTATATGCTTAGAAGGTAAAAGTGACAGTAGGAAGGTGGCCATCTTATTGAGCACACACTTTACCACCTACAAGGACCCAGTTAGAGCATACTCGTTCCCACTCCCTCCACTGAACTGCAGGCAGGACACTTCACAAGTGGTGAAGCACGTCTGCAGGCATCTGTATTTCTTTTTCCCTTTCTACCTCCCATTCCCCTCTCAATTTTTTTCTTTACTATCAAATAATTTTTGATAAAAATTTAAAAAGAAAAAAGTGGCCACCAAGAACAGTGAATTCGTAGTGCTTGCATCAAGCCCCAGCAATAATCCTAGTGGCAGTAAAAATAAAATAAAATAACCCCCCAACCTATGGACATCTAATTTTTGACAAGGGGTCCCAAACAATTAAGTGGAGAGAGTCTATCTAACAAATAGTATGGGGAAAATTTGGGTTGAAATGTGCATAAGAATTAAATTGAAGGAACCAAACACACCCATCCAAAAAGATTTGTGTATACCTATGTTCTTAGCAGCACAATTTGTAATAGCCAAAACCTGGAAGCAATCCAGGTTTCCAACAACAGATGTCTACAACTGGGAAATGGTATGCATGTACAAACTATTGTATTTACTACTGACTGTAAAATATTAATCCCCCAATAAAGAAATTAAAAAAAGTTAAAATAAAAAAAAATGAAACTGAACCACTACATTTCACACACACAAAAGTCAACTCTAAATGGATTTGGGTGTCAGACCAGAAACTTTCAAATGCTTAGAGGAAAATATTGGCAGAATTCTTTTCCACCTAAGTTTTATGGGCATCAGTAACTCAAATCTAATTGCAAGAAAGACAAAAACCAGTGAAACTACATCAAACTGATACTTCTGTGTAGTGAAAGAAATCAAACTAAAAGACCCCTTACAGAATGGGAGAATATCTTTACATGCCATACATAAGACAAAAGGCTAATAATTAAAATATATAAAGAGCTCAGCCAACTCAACAATAATAACATGACCCCATTCAAAAGTGGGCACAGGATTTGAAAAAAATATTTACCAAAGAAGAGATACAAAGGCCAACAGAATTATCAAAAAATGTTCCAATTCATTGATTGTCAGAGAAATGCCAATAAAGACAACAATGAAAACTACTTCATTTCTGTGTGAATATCATCCATCAGAAAGGATAAAAACAAATACTAGAGAGGCTGGGGTAGGGGCAGAGGAAACCTCCTGCCCTTCTGGAGGGAATGTAAATTGATTCAACCCCTGTGAAGAGCAGTCTGGAAAATTATCGTAAAGCTAAAAATGGACTTACTCTATATTACCCTGCAATTCCACTCTTGGGGATATACTCTAAGGCATCAAAAAACACACCAATGCAAAAGATCTGTGCATGTCTATGTTCATAGAAGTAAAGTTTATAATAGCCCAAACTTGGAAGCAACTTAGGTTTCCAACAACAGATGAGAGGCTAAGAAAGTTGCACTATATATACATAGTGGAATACTGTTCAGCTTTTAAGAATGATGAAGTCACCCTTTTCACCTCATCTTGGATGAAATGTGAATGAATCATGTTAAGTGAGATAAGCCAGAAAGATAATGATGAATATGGGATGATCCCTCCTCCTTTCACTTAACTGTGATGTGTCTTGGGGTCTTTAGGTCTGAGTGGATTCTGTTTGGGACTCTCTGGACATCTTGAATCTTAATGTCCTTTCTGTTGTTTAGGTCTGGGAAGTATTCTATTATTTCTGCTATTTCTACTTTCTTCCTCTGGTAGGCCAATTATATGAATGTTACTTTTGTGAGATCATCCCATATGTCTCTGTTGTTGTTTTCAGTGTCTCTCAATCTCTTTTTTTTAGCTCTTTTACCTCTTTCTTAGTTTTCTCTAGCTCATCCTCTGTCTGGCTAATTCTGTTTTCTGCTTCTGTTAGTCTGCTTTCCCTGCCCTCAGCTTTCATCTTCAGTTCGGTTATAATATTGACTTGTTCTACTAATTGACTTTTTAGCACAGCTATTTCAGCTTTCAATTCTCTAATTACCTCAGATTAGCTAGTATTTTCTTTGAGGGTCTCACCTGTTGTTTCCCTATTTCTAATAGCCCTTTCCTCCACAGTTGCCTTCATTTCTGTGATTATTAGGTTTATTATTATTTGCATACTTTTCTTATCAATGGTTACTTCTGACTGATTTGGAGTTTCTTCTGGGTTCCTGTCTTGATTCATGTGGTAGTAGTTTTATTTGCTCTTGGTTTAACCATTTTTTTTGTATTGATGTGGTTTGTATTTTTGTGCTCTGTTGTTCTTCAGTTGTTGTGTTTTGAGTACAAACCACACTATATTAAAGTCTTTTCACAAATGTAGTCATAAACCTCAGAGATTACAACAATAGCAACTGAAGCAAGAATTGATGCAGTTCAACCAATACCAGTTAGCCAAACAACACCTCCAGTCCAAGAAAAAAAGAAAAAGAAAAAGAAGAGGAAGGAAAAAAGGCAAAGCAAGAATATACAATTGTTCAAATCTACTGTTCACTGCAAATTCTAAGGCTAGCAACTCCTGACAGCTTTCAACCTGACGCTGTTGACTGGCTATGGAAAAAGGGCAAATGCTAGAAGAAGAAGGATAGCAACAGGAGAAAGGAAAGTAGAAAAGAGAGGTACACACACACAGAGCCAGAGAGAGAGAGAGAGAGAGAGAGAGATCGATCACTCTGAGTCAGATTTATCCCACAAAATAATTCAAAAATGAGTGTCAGTGAATTAAGAAAGCAAAAGAAGGAAGAAAAAAATATCAGTGAATGGAAAGAGTTTTTTGTTTTTTGTTTTTAATTAGCTAGGAGGAGAGAAAAAGAAGGGTGGAGGGAAGAGGAAGAGAGAAACAAGATCCTCCCACAATGGATAGGACAGCCAGTCACCTACCAATGGAAAAGGCAACAACAGTTAATTTTGGTCAGGCTGAGGGGGGAAAAAGGTCATGCATATATAATAATAGTAATAATAAAATAAAATAGAGTAAAAAACCCTAAAAGTCTGCAGCTTGGACTGCTCCAGATTGGCTGCATGCAGCAGTCCCCTTCCTAAACCAAGCAAAGACATTGTAAGAAGTATAAAAAAAAAAAAAAAAAAGATAAGATAAGATAAAAGAAAAAAGAAAGAAAGAAAGAAAGAAAGAAAGAGAAGGAAGAAAAGAAGGAAAGAAAGAAGGAAAAAACTTCAGCTAGGTTTTCCCAAAAAGGGCTGAGGCCCTGATTGGTCAGCTATTCTGTCACTCAAGCAGAGCTCCAACCCCCTTCAAAAAGAAAAAGAAAAAGGCTTCCAATGACACCCCTGCTGATCCAGGAATCTTGGTAAAGAAAATAGCTCCACAGGAAGCCTGCTAGGCCAGCCCATGGGGGCTTGTTCTGGAGTGGGAGAGTAGGGTGAGTTCAGAATTAGTTAAGCCAAAGATTTTCCTTTCTTTGTCCTTTTGCCCTCTGCCAGCCCAAGAGTGGGTTATAGGACTCTTTTTTGGTGTTACCCTGACACCCCCCCCCTTATTCACCCTTTCACAACCGTGCCAGGCATCCTACCCTCTCCAGAGAATCCCAGGTTGTAAGTTGCTTTTTTTTGGAGCTCACACCAAGTGTTGTCTCCAAGCCGCCATTTTTGCTCCCCTTTGAGATGATCCCATATTCATAGAAAGATGTTGAAAAATAAGAACAGAAGGGAAAACTAAAGGAGAACTTGGACTGGAATGGGTGTATTGCATGAAAGTAGAACAATCTGGGGTAATGGTAATGGGGGAGCGTTCAAGTCCTCAGTCATGATGGCAGAAAAGGACCTAGGCAGGTTAGATTGTTATGTGAAAAACTGATAAATATTATACATGTACAAACTACTGTATTTTACTTTCAACTGTAAGCTGTTAATCCCCCAGTAAAGAAAAAAAAGAGAGAGAGAAGGATGAATATAAGATTATTTGACTCACAGATGTTGACAAATAAGAACAGAAAGGGAAACAAAATAGAACTTGGACTGGGTTTGGTGTATTGCGACAAAATAAGAGTCTTGGGATGGGAGAGTTTTTTGGTCGGTCCTGGTGCATGATGGTATGGAGTAGTGCCTAGGCTGCTGGTGAGAGTGTTTTGCAGAAAATTAAGTTTCAGTTTCACACACGTATCAACAATTATATTTACTGTAAACCATTAATATCCCCAATTAATAATAAAAAATTACTGAAAGGAATTCCACAAAGAAAGTAATAACAGTAAAACATAAATGAATAAATAAAATAAAGTAAAAGTGCTGAATGGATTTGGTTTAACTTTCAGGACTACCTTAGGACTTTTTACCCTCTGGCTCAATCTTCCTCTCACTTAGGGTTTTGGGCTGGTATTTTCTACAAACTATAATCAATTTCCCATTTGGTCAGTCTACTTTTATTTTTTTTAATAATTCCCATTTCTGCTGAGCGTTAACACTAGAAGGCATGCCAAGCTGGAATAATGAGAAAGCAATTTAAAGATGAGAGAGAGACAGTAAATGATTGCCTTGGGTTTTTTAGTCCACAGTAAAGAGACTTGAAAGTGCCCAGGTTTCTGGACTCATGCCACTTCTTCATCAGTAACTATGCATGACAAAGGACTCAAAACCTTTGGGTAGGGCTATATAATTTGCCAGGAAATGTACTTTCCATGGAACTGCTTTAAAGGTAAGTGTTGAAAGCACTTTATGAGAATGTATTGGTAATATTATCATTCAGGGGCATGCTTAAGAGTTAAACTTTTACAAAAAAAAAAAAAAAAAAAACAACTGTATATAACTAAGGATATGATCATCAATGTCCTGCAGTTCAAATTATCAATATTTAAATTTTGTATACAATCACCTAGAAATTTATAAATAGAATGATAATCTACATCAAATTGTCTTTGGAAAAGAGTTATACTATAAATGAATGTGTATGTATATATAAAGTTTGTTAATTCAAACACTGTCAAATAAGCTGTATAGAACTCACTAAAGCATTTCTACATATAAAGCACCCCCATAGGGGAGTTCAGCAGTAGCTCAGTGGGTTAAGCGCAGGTGGCACAAAGCACAAGGACTGGCGGTAGGATCCTGGTTCAAGCCCCAGGCTCCCCACCAGCAAGGGAGTTGCTTCACAAGTGATGAAGGAGGTCTGCAGGTGTCTATCTTTCTCTCCCCTTCTCTATCTTCCCCTCCTCTCTCCATTTCTCTCTGTCCTATCAAACAACAACAACATCAATAGCTACAGCAATAAAATAACAAGGACAACAAAAGGGAATAAATAAATATTTTTTAAAAAGAAAAAAGATTTAAAAATAAAAGCACCCCCACATACACACAGAACACAAACCTACACACTTTAACATATCATTAATTCTTCATTAAGTTTTTTATCTTCCCTGCAGATTAAGAAAGGGTAAATTGAAAATATGATTAAATCAATAATAATAAAAAAGAAAATATGGAATTCCTCATTTCTAACACATATGCAACCCAATTCTAGCCATGTCTATTTCACCAAGCAAGTATTGCCCAAAGTCTGTAATTTGACATCAAGATTTATTTATTTTTCTTTTCCCCCTCTCTCTGTCTATGTATGAGAGAGAGAGAGAGAGAGAGAGAGAGAGAGAGAGAGAATAATGCTGACACATGCAGCACCTGGAAACAAATTTGAGGGCTTATTTACACAAGTTCTATGTTCACTAGTATAGCATCTCCTCTACCCTAACTTTTTAAAACCTGTTTTTATTTGTGACTAAGTTGTTTAGAAGGTTGTAGTATCCTAAGGTAATATTCTAGATACAGCACCCACCACTAAAGTTCTGTGCTCCACCCCTCACTCCCCCCACCCCCCGGCCCTCCCAATGACAACCATCACAGTTCTCATAAAGTCTTAGAAACAGTCCATAAATTTGTTTTAATGGTAGCCAAGGTAAGTCTGGTGATGATAAGCAATAATTTAAACAAACTTAACCTGACCTTTTTTTCCTGGACTTGGGCAATGATACAGAAAAATCTAGGATCTTCTCGATTTTTGAACAGTTGGAATAAGTTGAATCCCATTGACACTATTTTGACTCCCCTGTACCCAGTGACTGAGCAGAGACAACACAGTGTTCAATAGGCAAATGCGGAACTGAGGACTTTCTTTTCTCTGTGCTGCTGCTTTTTCTCACTGCTAATCTCCACCCACCATTCATTAGGATACTGCCCCTCCTTCCTCCTGCCATTCATCATGATTGCAAGGAGACCATAAATGGTCTCCATTCCCCCACTCAAATCTCAAGCACAGACACTTTCTGTCTAAAAGAAAAAGATTTCAGACTGAGGAGGGAACTCACCAATTAGCATATCTGCATTGCCATGCATAGGACCCAGGTTCAAATCCCAGCACAACATGGGATGTGCTGTGTGGCAGGAAGCTATAGTGCTGTGGTGTCTTTCTCTGTCTTTGTCACTCTCTATCTCTCTATCTGAATGACAAAAGGTGGTCTAGGACAGTGAAACTATGCATGCATGAGACCCCAATTCCACCACAAGAGAAACAAAAAAGGAATCAAGGAAAACAAAGGAGAGCTTAACTTCTAAATGGATTGTTTCCTATTCAGTCTTATGTGTGTATTCTATATAGAACGACAGTGTCTCTTTCAGGAGTATTTTGTTTTCCATAGCTCCCTTAAGTCCTGTAGTTTTAAAATCCACTGCCTACATGGAAATACATAGGGAGCTTTAAAAAATCTATTTAGACACAGGCCTGAAATTTTAATTTAATTGGCCTAGGGTGAAGTCCAAGCTAAGTACTTTTAAAAAGCTCCCAAAGGATTCTAACATGTAGCTAAAACTTAGCTTGAAAAGTATCCCCTTGAGCTTTCTGAGAGTCCCTGGAAGATGTCATCAATGCTCTTAAGTCTAATCAGTCACTGGTGGGCTCTTTCCTTCCTTCCTTTTCCAGCTTTGTATTCCCATCAGGTGCTGCTTCCCTGTCTATGAGGCCTGACCTACTTCCTGCTTTCTCTCACCAGGTATGTCTGTCTGCATCCGGTCACCAAATCCATTATCTATAGATCTTGCCACTAAAGACATGGTGTCCTGCTTCACAGTGATAGAAAAATGAATATTAATCTTTTGACTTAGGTGAGCCAGACAATAAGCAACAAAATCAAGAGTTTGGGCCAAAAGTTCTTTCTGGTTACTTTAAATTCTCACACCTAACAGATTCAAGCTGCACTAAATGATAAAATCTCCTCCTGTGATCACTTATCAATGACTTTCTGAAGCTTTTTAATTAGGCCGTACAGCGTACAGTTTTACCTGACTATTTCATCTCTTCTAACATCTCCCAGAAGGCTTCTTAATCATCAGTTCTGTGCACCCATTAATTAAGCAATATTTAGATTAAAATATATTCTGACACCTTCTTGGTAAATTAAACAATCACATTTTCTTGTCTACTATAGCCTACAGGAAAGTCTATAAATGTTTATAAGGAAAATGAAGGGTAAAAGAGTTGCTTTAAAAAAAAAAAAAAGAGCGAGAGAGAGAGAGAGAGAGTGTTGTAGGCTTAATTGTGTTCTGGGTTGAGAATTAGGAGACATGATTTAAAAAAAATTTTTTAGTGATTTAATATTGATTTACAAAATTACATGTCAACAGGGATATATAATTCCACACCACTCCCACTGCTAGAGTTCTGAATCCCCAATCCCTCCATTGCAAGCCACAGCAGTTCTCCCAAAGTTGCTTATAAGGGTGAACTATCACCTCTAAAACAATCTGTCTACGTTTGTACATAATTGCCCCCTCTTTCCTCCAGGTCCAGTTCTCTCTTCCCCTCCATTTTCCTCCTCTCTCTCCAGGTTCCGATGGAGCTGGAATTCTTATCCTCTTCGTTCTATCACTACTCCCCCCAACTGGGATTATGGATCAAAATTGGTTTTGGGTACAGAAGGTAGGAGTTCTGGCTTCTGTAATTGCTTCTCCTCTGGACATGGGCATTGGCAGGTTGATCCATACCCCCAGCCTGTTTCTATCTTTTCTTAGTGGGATAGAGCTTTTGAGAGGCAAGATTCTAGGACACATTGGTGAGATCCCAGAGAAGTCAAGATGGAATCTTTTTTTTTAAATTTTATATCTTTATTGGGGAATTAATGTTTTACATTCGACAGCAAAATACAATAGTTTGTACATGCATAACATTTCCTAGTTTTCCATATAACAATACAACCCCTGCTAGGTCCTCTGTCATCCTTCTTGGATCTGTATTCTCCCCACCCAGCCACCCCAGTCTTTTACTTTAGTGCAATATGCCAATTCCAGTTCTAGTTCTACTTGTGTTTTCTTTTCTGTTCTCCTTTTTCAACTTTTGCCTGAGAGTGAGATCATCCCATAGTCATCCTTTCGTTTCTGACTTATTTCACTTAACATGAACTTTTCAAGGTCAGGATGGAATCTTGATAGCATCTGTAGTTTGACATCTGGAAGGAGGTAGGATATAAAGTGAGACAAAATGATTACTGTACAGGAATGAAAAAGTAGGAACAGAGCATATGAGATTAAGGATTTGCGGGTGGAAGAAAGCTAGGAAGTCCTTTTTAGGCATGTTTTTAGGGGCCCACAACTATAGTTTGTGCTTGAGTTTGATAGCTAACATGAAGTTGGGTAAAAATATTGTCTGAGAAAATGATATCAGAGTGGAGAAAAGGGCTAGGATGTTTGATTAGGGCATAGTAGCTCCCATTCTTGAAAAAATTCTATGGATAAAATTGATTATTTGTCTCCATCCACTGACCCAGCACACACACACACACACACACACACACACACACACACACATATATTTTAGCACTAGAGTCTGTGTAAGCTCTGAGTCCGTGTTGGTCTGAGCTCACCGCTCATAGTCACAGCTGTAAACATTTCAGGTTAACTCATTTCAGGAGCAGTCTTCCTCAGGTGATAGGGTAGGGTGACCCAGCCTCCTTTCAGAGACTGGAGCAGTCCCTACCCTACCATCACTGGTTTAAGGTGAGGGCAAGGTCCTGGGAAGGCCTGCAAGAGCATTTATGATGATGTTCCTGATGGAAGTGACCAGTGGTGGTGGAGAGAGGTGGAGACAGGGATCCATTAGAGGTCTAGGCCCATCATATTTATGTAGAATACAAGTATTCCCTGACTAGGGCCTCTGATGATGAGGTGGTGTGATATTGAACAAAGGGGCCATTATTAAGTGAGGGGGGGAAGGGGGATAGCATAATGGTTATGCAAACAGACTCTGATGCCTGAGGCTCTCTAGTCCCAGGTTCAACCTCTGCACCAAGATAAGCCAGAGCTGAGTTTAAAAAAAAAAAAGTTAAGTGATCCAGGTAAACCTGAATTTGTATCCAGACTTTGACAATCCCCAAACTTTGGTGTCTTGCTTACTTGGTTGTCTGATTCCTATTTTTAGATGTTAAGCAGAGATTATGCCTAAATTACTACCAAAAATGTGTTAATATTATTAATTATTTTATTATTTATCATTAATAATGATTAATTAATAATTAGTTATATATTATTGTTATTATGAAAATTGTGAGACTTCAGTGGTAGTTACCTGAGACTGAAAATGTTCTATAGGAAGCTGTTCTAATAAGGTCTTGACTATCCAGATAAATTCCTATATTATTATTATTATTATTATTATTATTATTATTATCACTACCTGAGGAGCCATTTGCAGGAAATTCAATGGTAAGATGATCTTATTGCAGAAATAACCGCTGCACGTATTATCCAGTGCTACAACTGACTGTGAATGCCTGCCTATCATAACTTGAGGCAGAATGTCTCAATGAGTATATACCCATCGTACAAAAGTATTTGATAAAGTGATCAAAGAAGTAATAAATGAAGCAATAATTTCAGACCTTCAAATGCAGGGCAGAATGAATCAGTCTAGGAAAGAGAATCATTGGAATATTTTTTAGCTTTTTTGGGGAGACAATTAATCAAAAGATTTGAATTTCAGAAATCAAACTTCAGACAATCTCTCTCATAGTGTGAAGTATGTATGTCAAACAATGTAAAAATTCCTCTTTTAATATATATGGGTATATGTTTCTACCTGTAAGTAGTTCCATGTGTTCCTTTGTTCATATATTCTACCAAACTATGAGTAAGGCTATTGATTTTTCTCCACAAGTCCCAGTGGTCAATAGTTTTATTAATTTGATAACTATTCACTGAGTTCCAGGCACCTCAGTAAACCAAATATTTACTCTAGTACAGATGCCAATTATCAAGATATTTTCAGAACTGCTTTCTCAATTGTTTTCAGGGCTTAAAGTCTGTTAGTTATATAACAACTTTCCTTTGTCAAGATAGTGCTCAAACACTGTCTAATCTAACCCTTGTTAGAACCAGGCAGTCATCATGATTTATGTGCAAGGAACATATCTGGCAAGAGCTCCCACAGGTTTGAATGAATCGCTGTTAACTATGTTTGACAAACAAATAAACAGAGACTTGAAGTAAATTACATTCATGAAGTCAACATCCCAAGTGTAAGAACAGAGACTCAAATTCTGGTCCCTAGCTCAGTTTTCAAAGTTAACACACCAGTATCTTCTCCAGTTACAAATCATTACAAATTGATAGATCATCTGGTATTTTGGAAATATTAAAAATTCATTGATAATTATAAATATGATGGACAACCTAACTGTATAATAACAGAAAGATTGTATTGTTTTGTTTTTAGTAAGACTGAGGTATTGGTTATAAAATAGTGACTCATATTGGGTGACTATAAGCTAACTCTGTAGATAATTCTGAGAAAATGCATTCTGAATTTTGTGAGCAGTATGACTGTCCCTAAAAGAAGCACATGTGTATTTCTATAGCACAAGTGGGATATTTTCATAGGATAGAAAAGAGTTCAGATAAGTCTTTCCTTGTTCCTGGTTCTTTCCTTGGCCATCTGCAGCACTAACTGTATGAGTCACTAACTTTGAAGAAAAAAAAACACCCACAATTTGAGGTTTAAGGGGCACACATATTTCATATGCACACACATACAAACACACACATGTACATATATATATATATGCACACACATATGCTTTATTTATGTATATATAAAACAAAAATAAAATACAAGTTATAATCAAACTCTGACCCAATCTAAAGGATAGAGTGATATCATAGGCCCAAGAAATTCTTTCCAAGTCTTCCCTTTCTAATGTTTATAACATAAGCACAAGAAAGAAGCTACTTAGACTAATTATACATAACATTTAACAGAAGTATAACTGGGGGTTGGGTGGTGGCGCAGTGGGTTAAGCGCATGTGGCACAAAGCGCAGGGACCGGCGTAAGGATCCCGGTTCGAGCCCCCGGCTCCCCACCTGCAGGGGAGTCGCTTCACAGGCGGTGAAGCAGGTCTGCAGGTGTCTATCTTGCTCTCCCCGTCTGTCTTCCCCTCCTCTCTCCATTTCTCTCTGTCCTATCCAATAACGAACGACATCAACAATGGCAATAATAATAACCACAACGAGGCTACAACAACAAGGGCAACAAAAGGGGAAAAATATAGAAGTATAACTTCAAAAAAAATTAATTCTTAAACTAAAACAGACAGCCCTGATTACGGTTTCCAGATTAGAGAAGTAGTAGCCCTCTGACCTCTGTGATGAGGCCAACTAGAGAATGTTACATAAATAAAGGCTTAGAGGGATTTGGACTTAACTATCTGGAGTTTGCCAGCTGACAAGACTGAACCATTTTATCCACAAAGATAACCACCACATGCAGAGGGTTGTTTTACAGTATGAACAGATCAAATCTATAATAGTTTATGTCTTAATTTTAACTTTTGTCAATGATTAAATTTGACACACTCTCAAGATTTCTATACCCGCTAACTATCAAGTAACAGTAAGCAATCCATGACTGACCATTTTCTAAGAGGAAGAAAATAGCTTACAGAAATATCAGAAGTAATCTTTGACTCTTGGCATTTTAGTGTCTATTTGTTTTTTCTCAGGTCACCAGCATTCAGATTCAATGAGAGGTTACACAGAGAGAAGGTCAGATGTCAGTTATATCATCGGGCAAGATTTTCTCATCTGTATTTCTAAACATGGAGGCAGATATTCAAGGGAATGGATAGATAAGAGAAAGCTCAATAAGGACAAAGTACTAGTTATCATCTGGCAAAATCTAAACTATGAAGCTATGACTATTGAGAAAATGCAGTTATTATATTTCAAGCTAGAGATAGATAACTGAAGACCAACATATGCTTAACAAAAAAATCAATGTAACATAGAGTTAAATGGAACACCAATGGGAGGCCAGAAATTTTGAAGGACCCAAATATATTCTTTATGAGCTAGATAAAATGACATATATTTCAAAAGGACTTTACCTTTTCTTTCTATAAAATATAAGATTCTAAAAACCAATGGATCATTTACTCATTCTTTTACTTACACAAACAATTACAGAGACAGTACCTACTATAACATAAGGGATCAAAAGGGACAGTTACAACATATAATGTGTAGAAATTTTTGTAGTTTGCTTTAATGAGAGGTCCACTCAGCTCTCCTTATGAGTTCAAAGAGTTTCTGTAAACTGATCACCTACTAGAAACACAGCACTGACTGAGCCCTTCCTCTTTAAAGTCCTGAGCTTGGGGCTAGGTGATGGCACCCCTGGTTAAGCACACACATCACAGTACGCAAGGGCCCATGTTCAAGTCCCTGGTCCCCTCCTGCAGGGGGGAGGTTTCATAAGTGGTGAAACAGGACTGCAGTTGCCTCTCTGTCTCTTTCCCTCTCTATCTCCCCCCGCAACTTCTGTGTCTCTATCCATTAAACAAACAAATCTCAAGGCCCTAGGCACATGGGATTAAACAACATGCTTCCAGGACCCTCTTACTGCTTTCCCAACCATGCTTACTCCAAGTGTAATTCTCTAGAAGACAAAACCACTCACTAGGAAAATAACACCTGGTTCCATCCCACAGCAACTGGCTTTGCTACTATGTACAAACACTTACCTTTTTCCTAAGAATGCATCCATCTGCTGGTCACTTATCACTAGTTTTACCATGTACAGTTCATGAAAAAGTTCTGTTGTTAAACCAACCTGTCTAAACCAATTCTTACTGCTGTTTGAACAAACTGAACCCAACGTCCCATCATTCTCATATCTCCTAAATACCCTGGCTGTGTTTTCTGGAACATAATTCTGTGAGATTCTATCTCACCTTCTTCCATCTCCTGGATTATCTGAAACCTGTTTCTCAGTGGGATCTACATTTCTCATAACTCTCAAACAGAGTTATTCTTTCTTCAAACTTTTATATAACTTAGAAGTGAAAAATGGAAACATTGTTCCCATTGAATTTCAATAGTACCCCATTGTCCTTTATTTAGTAGTTATAACTCTCCTCTGATTTTAAGAAGAAAAAGTAAGCATCTCAAAATTGAGACTCATCACTGAGCTGAAATAATCCTGTCTCCTCTTCATCTGCTGATCACATTATTTCTCATTTGTTATAGTCACTATACCTAAGCAGTTCTTCTCCACCCTAACATATCATCTCCCAAAGAAATTTTATCTTTTATATGGATGTTTATCTTTTATCTACTTCTCCAGTTCTTCCACAGAAGTAGCATCATCTTCCATGGTTGTTAACAATTTCTAATATAATTAATTGAAAAACCAAACTCTTCTTTATCCTCTAGTGAAATTATTCTTTTTGTTAAAGATATTTTTTCTCTTTAATCTCTTATTTATTTATTATTGGATAGAGACAGAGAAAAATTGAGAGGGGGAGAAGAAGATAGAAAGAGAAAAAGACAGAGAAACATCTTCAGACCTGCTTGACCACTTGTGAAGCTTCCCCCCCTACAGGTGGGGACCAAAGCCTTGAACCTAGCTAGGGTCCTTATACACCCTGTAATGTGTGCAAGTAACCCGGGGTGCCACTTCCTGGCCTCACTAGCTTATTCTTTAATCCATTCATCGCAGCAATTTCCCCTACACTTTACTTGCTTCAATAATTCCTTCATCATCCCTTTCTTTCCTATGTCTTCCCTTTTCTCTATTTATTAATCCCCTTTGGAATGTGACCTTTTGTTTAGCTGGCTCGGAATCTTGATGTTTGTTAATCATTCTTTTGCAAATAAGTCTTCTCTCTTCCATTGCAACTACCTGAGGGAAAATATTGGTTGATTCCTTTCCTCATTTTCACTCTTATAGCCCAAGTAATATTATTTATATATTGGGTGTCATATACCACCTCTACACTATAACTTCAAAATATATACCTCTATTTCATTTGTTTTTTCATATGCATACTCATCATATGCATAGTTAACTTCTTTGGACCCAAGATCTTTATGGGGAGCAGAAGATGGAAGGTCTGCCTTCTGTAATTGCTTCTCCACTGGACAATGGAATTGTCAAATCTACCCATAACTCCAGCCTGTTTTTATCTTTCCCTAGTGTGGTAGAGCTCTGGAGAGGTGAAGTTTAGGGACACATTGATGAGGTCACCTGCCAGGGAGATAAGGTGGTATCATAGTAAAGTCTTCAACTTGGTAGCTGAAAGGCAGTATGATATAAAGCAGGACAAATTATTTAATAAACAGAAACCCAAATGTAGTAATAGAGCAGATGAAATTAGGGGTATTCATGTGCGAAGAAGCTAAGAAGTCTATTTTAGGTATGTTCAAAGGGGCCTGTGACTAATAATTTTTGCTTGAGCCTTACAGCTAACATGCAGGTGGGCTAAAAGTATTGTGTAGGATGATGGTGTCCGAGTTAAGAATAGTGCTAGAAAGGTGGGTTAGGGAAGAGAGTAGCTCCCAAACATAAGGAAAGTATATAAATACCATTCACTGTTTATGCCATTGATCTGACCAAGGGTTCATATTGATAATCTTTAAAAGAAACAATATATAAAATTGGCCAAGAGATATACTGGCAAAAGTTTATACACACACACACACACACACACACACACACATATATCAACTAAAAGATAATTATTATCCCCTATGACAACCTTTATTATAATCATCAAACAAGTAAAATGCAGTAAAATTTAAGATTAGTTTAAATTTCACTTAAGCCCTAGGTCTATTCCCTCCCTAATTTTAGGCCAGATCCCATAAAACCAATACAGGTTTGGATACAACAAATGGCACTCAAGATAAAGAAAGTACTACAAAAGCTGGACAAGGGCAAGAGACTGGCTCACTTAACTATGATTGTTTTTTTTTTTTTTTGGTCAATACCAGGCCACTCATCATCTGGGGCCCTAGCTAGGGGATCCTTGGATTCCCACATAGGTATAATAAGCCTAGAATCTCTAGTAGATCCCTCTCTCTACCATCATTGGTCACCTTCATCATAAGCCCTCTTGTGGACCTCTCCAGGACCTTTCACTCACTCTAGAGCAGCAATGGTAGGGACTGCCCCACTTCCAGTGGGAGTCTGGGTCTGCTCACTCTGCCACTTGAAGAAGACCAGCCCTGAAATGAGTGCAGTTGAGAATGTTCCTATCTGTGACCACTGACTGTGAACTCAGACTGACAGGGATTCAGAGGTTACACAGACTCTTATGCTAAATAATTCAATATTCTTAATAAATGGTACCTCATCCTATATCTCATCTCTCTTGGCTTTCAGTCAGTCAGTAATGTCTTCTCCATTCATTGTCCCATTTTCTAAAGTCTGTCTACATATTTCAGCTTCTTCCTTTGTCCTGATAGCTCAAGAAGCCTTAGCTACGACGATAACTTTCTTGTCATTTTGCTACAGCTACTTTCTAAATTAATCCCAAACTTATGTCAAACAGTAGCCATAATAATGCCTTAAAATGTTGACTTTTATGTGTCAGTCCCACTTTACAATTCTTTTTTTTTTTTACACTCTACAAAGTTATCTTTTTAAAAAAAAAAAAAAAAAAACCAGTGCATTGCTTAGCTCTGGAGACCTGGGAGCCTCAGGTCTGAGAATCTTTTTTTTTTTTAAATAATTTATTTCTTTATTGGGGAATTAATGTTTTACATTCAACAGTAAATACAATAGTTTGTACATGCATAAAATTCCCCAGATTCCCATTTAATAATACAATCCCCACTATGTCATTCATCATCTTTCATGGACCTGTATTCTCCCCATCCACCCACCCACCCCAGAGTCTTTTACTTTGGTGTAATACTCCAATTCCATTTCAGGTTCGACTTGTGTTTTCTTTTCTAATCTTGTTTTTCAACTTCAGCCTGAGAGTGAGATCATCCCATATTCATCCTTCAGTTTCTGACTTATTTCACTCAACATGATTTTTTCAAGGTCCATCCAAGATCGGCTGAAAACAGTGAAGTCACCATTTTTTACAGCTGAGTAGTATTCCATTGTGTATATATACCACAACTTGCTCAGCCACTCATCTGTTGTTGGACACCTGGGTTGCTTCCAGGTTTTGGCTATTACAAATTGTGCTGCCAAGAACATATGTGTACACAGATCTTTTTGGATGGATGTGTTGGGTTCCTTAGGATATATCCCCAGGAGAGGAATTTCAGGGTCATAGGGTAGGTCCATTTCTAGCCTTCTGAGAGTTCTCCAGACTGTTCTCCACAGAGGTTGGACCAATTTACATCCCCACCAGCAGTGCAGGAGGGTTCCTTTGACCCCACACCCTCTCCAGCATTTGCTGCTGTTACCTTTTCTGATGTATGACATTCTCACAGGAGTGAAGCGATATCTCATTGTTGTCTTGATTTGCATTTCTCTGACAATCAGAGACTTTCACAGACCCTCAGCTATGCCACCGAGGTATAGGTCTTCTCCTGAGTTTCCCGGTTAGATCTTGGTCCCCTGGTGTCCCTCCCTGTTGCTGCTCCAGATTCTGAGGGTAGTAGCAATGGAGACTCAGAGTTGCACTTGGTGAGTCTCTGGGGAGTCCTTTCCTCCCTTCAGCTGTCCCCTTGTTGGTGGAGCAGACTGGAGGTGGTGTCTCCACTGATAAACTGTTGAACTGTTAGCAGTCACTTAATCTCTCCTTAGGCCCCTCTCTCCTCTCTGTCACCAGCCATGCGTGTTTGTACTCACAGGTGATTTACTGGGTTCCTGTGGTCATTCTAGTCCTGTCTTGTTTCGGTCCGGGTGGTCTCCTTTGGTATTCCTAGTTGATCCAGGAGAGGAGAGGAGAGGAGAGAAAGCGATCAGCTGCTCGTAGCTCCGCCTCTGGAAGTCGAAATCCTACAATTCTTTACTTTACAGTCCTACAATGATTCTATGCTCTTAGTGTGTTAGAGACAAATTAGTTCTAAAAACACCCTGGTGACCTAGTTTCAGTCACATGAATATTTTCTGATTTCATTACCCTCTGGCACAGAAAGAGAAAATGTGCCCTTAGAAAATAAATAAAGGGGGTTCCTGGAAGATGGCAGACTGAGAAGCTGCTAGTGGCTGAGCTCTGACCACATCTCCTGGAAATGGTAGGATTTTCTGCCTTTAGTAGGCCAGCCAATAAGGGGTCTTAGTGGTGACACCAAGGAGGTGACTATAACTTAATTTAGGTTAAGAATTAGAGTAGGAAAAAAGGGGAAACAATTTTTTTTTCTTCCTTTTAATTTCTAAGCATACCTCCTTCCCCCCCCCCATAACCAGTCCCTGGGGACCAGCTCCTAGCAGGATCTCCTGCTAGGAGCTCCTTTTCTTTATCAAATTCCTGTCCCACCAGGGAGTATCATTAATTCTAAGTCTATACCCTTCTGAAACCTCTGTCATTTTTTCTTTCTAAGTAGCCACCCCCCACCTCACCCCGCATAGCTAATTAAATAATTAAAAAAAACCTTTCCTTTCATTGCCCTTTTATGACTGTTCTTTTTCTTATCTTTTTCTTTTCTCTCTCTCTTTTTCTTTTTTCTTTTTCTCATTCTTGTCATCCTTTCTTCCTTAATCCTACAGCTTCCAAAGTCACAGCCACCAGCCCCCACACCACAAAACAGTGTGCTTTTTGAATTCACTGATACACATTTGGGAATTTCCTTTCACTGCTCTTTAATTACAGCTCTTTTTCTTATCTTTTCCCTTTTCTCTCTCTTGACTCTTTTTTTTTTATCTTGTCATACACTTCTTCCTTCTTCTTTGCCTTTCTGAATTTGTGAATTATTTTGGGGAAGAAATCTGACTCAGAGTGGACTCTCTATGTGTGTATCTCTGCTCTACTTCCCTTTCCCCTCCTGTTACCCCTAGAATATACAGTAGATAGTAGATTTGCATAACTGTCTATTCTTGCTATCCTTTCTTTTTCTCTTTCTTCTTCACTGGGATTTGGTTACTATTTATTCACGGACTAGAGAAATTGCTTGGCTAACTGGTAACGATTAAACTGCTTCAATACTTGCTTCAATTGCTACTGTAATTTCTGAGGTTGGTGAGTGCAATTGTCATAAAGGTATTTAGGACAGTGTTACTTGTACTCAAGACACAACAACTGAGGAACAACAGAGCATAAAAAAAGAAACACATAAATCAAAATAATGGGTAGATCAAAAACAAAACTGCTACTCCAATGAATGAAGACAAGAGCCCAGAAGAAACTACAAATCAGCCAGAAGTAACCATAGATGAGAAAAGTATGAAAGCAATAATAAACTTATTAATCACAGAAATGAAAACAACATTGGAGGAAAGGAATGGCAGTATTAGGGAAACAATAGTTGAGACCCCCAAGGAAAATACTGATTATCTTGAGGCAACTAGAGAACTGAAAGCTGAAATAGCTGTAATGAAGAAAGAAGCTGAGGCAAGGGAAAGCAGACTAACAGAAGCAGAAAACAGAATTAGTAAGACAGAAGATGAGTTAGAGAAAATGAAGAAAGAGGTGAAAGAGCTTAAAAAGAGATTGAGAGACACTGAAAACAACAACACAGACATATGGGATGATTTCAAAAGAAGTAACATTCGTATAATTGGCCTGCCAGAGGAAGAAAGAGAGGAAGGGGAAACAAACATTCTAGAGGAAATAATAGAAGAATACTTCCCAGACCTGAATAACAGAAAGGACATCAAGATTTAAGAGGCTCAGAGAGTACCAAACAGAATCAACCCAGACCTGAAGACACCAAGACACATCATAGTCACAATGAGTAGAAGTAAGGATAAAGAAAGGATCCTAAAGGCTGCAAGAGAGAAACAAAAAGTCACATACAAGGGAAAACCCATAAGATTATCTGCAGACTTCTCCACTCAAACTCTAAAAGCCAGAAGGGAATGGCAAGATATCTATCAAGCCCTGAATGAAAAAGGGTTTCAACCAAGGATAATATATCCTGCTAGACTTTCATTAAAACTAGATGGAGGGATCAAAACCTTCTTAGACAAATAACAGTTAAAGGAGGCAACCATCACCAAGCCGGCCCTGAAAGAGGTTCTAAAAGACCTCTTATAAACAAGAACATCACTATAATACTGGCAATATATCAGAGCAAACAAAAATTATTTTTTGAACAATGCCACTACAATACATTAAATCCATAATATCAATAAATAACAATGGCTTAAACTCACCCATCAAAAGGCACAGGGTGAGGGGATAGATCAGAAAACATAACCCAACCATATGCTGCTTGCAAGAATCCCGTCTGTCACAACAAGATAAACACAGACTTAAAGTGAAAGGATGGAAAACTATCATACAGGCTAACGGTCCACAAAAAAGGGCAGGAACAGCCATTCTCATCTCAGACACGATAGATTTTAAATTAAATATAGTAATAAAAGATAGGCAAGGACATTACATAATGATTAGAGGATCAATCATCCAAGAAGACTTAACAATTATTAACATCTATGCACCCAATGAGGGACTATGTAAGTACATCAAGCACCTACTGAAAGAATTTCAAAAATACATCAATAGTAATACAATAATAGTGGGAGACTTCAATACCCCACTCTCACACTTAGACAGATCAACAAAGCAGAGAACCAATAAAGATACAAGAGAATTGAATGAAGAGATTGACAGACTAGACCTCTTGGACATTTTCAGACTCCTGCACCCCAAAAATCTGGAATACACCTTCTTTTCAAATCCACATAACACATACTCAAGGATAGACCACATGTTAGGCCACAAAGACAGCATCAATAAATTCAAGAGCATTGAAATCATCCCAAGTATCTTCTCAGACCACAGTGGAGTAAAACTAACATTTAACAACAAACAGAAAATTATTAAAAGACACAGAATTTGGAAACCAAACAACATACTCCTTAAGAACCACTGGGTCAGAGACTCACTCAAGCAGGAAATTCAAATGTTCCTGGAAACAAATGAAAATGAAGATACAGCCTATCAAAATATTTGGGACACAGCTAAAGCAGTACTGAGAGGGAAACTTATAGCCATACAATCACATATTAAACACCAAGAAGAAGCTCAAATGAACAACCTAACTGCACACCTCAAGGACTTAGAGAAAGAGGAACAAAGGAACCCTAAAGCAACCAGAAGGACAGAAATCACTAAAGTTAGAGCAGAAATAAACAACATCGAAAATAAAAGAACCATACAAAAGATCAATGAAGCCAAATGTTGGTTCTTTGAAAGATTAAACAAAATTGACAAACCCCTAGCCAGACTCACCAAACAAAAAAGAGAGAAGACTCAAATTAAGAGAATTGTAGACAATGGAGGAGCTATCACAACTGACACCACAGAAATCCAGAGAATCCTGCAAAACTTCTATGAAGAACTATACGCCACCAAGATAGAGAATCTGGAAGAAATGGAACAATTCCTAGAAGCATATGCCCTTCCAAAACTGAACCAAGAAGAACTACAAAATCTAAATGCACCAATCACAGACAAAGAAACTGAAACCGTTATTAAGAATCTCCCCAACAACAAAAGTAATTGATATGCAGACTCTCTCAAAAGCCTAGACCAAGTAGATTAGAAGCATCCAATAGCACAGCTATATACAAGATACTGGGTACTGTACAGCAAACCATAACAAAAGGACTTTTCAAAGTTAACCCAATTACCAAATAATGTGATGATAACATTAACTATCGAATGTCTTTTTGAACCCTAAGACAGCAGGAACCTCATATCGCCATTATAGAGCCTCTACTTCCCCCAGTCCTGGAACCCTTGGATAGGGCCCACTTTCCCGTATGCCTCTCCCAACCCATATCAAATAATATTGCATCCGCCAATCACAGCCTAACCAACGCACCATTTGCCACCTCAACATGCTTCACCTTAGTCTGTGTCCAGAGACTTCATGTGTGGAATGACAACCCTTCAGCTTCATTACTAGGGTGAGACCTTTCCTTTTATAGTACACTCTAATTTCATCTCAGGTGGTTCACTTTCTAACAAAGTCCCAAAACCTAGATATACATCAGTTTCTGTGTGAGAGAGCTTATGTTCACACGTATCCATAAACTACTGCAAAATATATACCTGAAAGCAGAAGTACACTAGAGTTTGCAGTGAGTACCCCCCTAACACTTCCTCTCCACTATTCCAAGCTTTGGGTCCATGATTGCTCAACAATTTGTTTGGCTTTGTATGTTAACTCTCTTTTCAGTCACCAGGTTCCAGATGCCATCAGGATGCTAGCCAGGCTTCCCTGGATTGAAGACCCCACCAATGTGTCCTGGAGCTCAGCTTCCCCAGAGACACACCCTACTAGGGAAAAAGAGAGGCATACTGGGAGTATGGACCGACCAGTCAACGCCCATGTTCAGCAGGGAAGCAATTGCAGAAGCCAGACCTTCTACCTTCTGCAACCCTCAATGACGAGGGATAGAGAATGGGAATGCTATCAGGGGAGGGGGTGGGATGTGGAGATTGGGTGGTGGTAATTGTGTGGAGTTGTACCCCTCCTACCCTATGGTTTTGTTAATTAATCTTTTCTTAAATAAAAAAATTTTTAAAAAAAGAAAATAAATAAATGGAACTGGGTGGTAGTGCAGCCGGTTAAGCGCACATGCATAAAGTGCAAGGACCAGTTCAGGGATCCAGGTTTGAGCCCCGGCTCCCCACCTGTAGCGGAGGTCACTTTGCAAGCAGTGAAGCCGGTCTGCAGGTATCTGTCTCTCTTCTCTGTCTTCCCCTCCTCTCTTGATTTCTCTCTGTCCTGTACAACAACAACAGCAGCTATAACAACAATAACAATAACAACAGCAACAAAGGCAACAACAAGGGTAACAAAATGGGAACAATTGCCTCCAGGAGCAATGGATTCATAGTGCAGGCACTGTGCCCCAGCAATAACCCTGAAGGCAAAAAGAAAGAGAGAAAGAAAGAAAGTAAGGCAGAAAGAAAGAAAGAGAGGAAGGGAGAAAGAAAAGAAAAGTTAAGAAAAGAAGAGAAAAGAAAAGAAAAGAAAAAGGGGGCTGGGTGGTAGTACATTGGGTTAAGCATACACAGCAGAAAGTACAAGGACCCCTACCAGGATCCTGGTTGAAGCCCCTGACTTCCCACCTACAGGGGGTCACTTTACAAGCAGCCAAGCAGAGCAGGTCTGCCAGTGTCTCTCTGTCTTTCTCCTACTCTGTCTTCTCCTCCTCTCTCAGTTTCTCTCTGTCCTATATCAAAACAAAAAAAAAAAGAAGGAGAAAAGAAAAGCAGAAAAAAAAAAGAGAAAAAGAAAACAGGTGGTACGGGAAGTGGCACAGTGGCTAAGGCACTAGATTCTCAAGTATGAGGTTCTGAGTTCAATCCCCAGCAGCACACGTACCAGAGTGATGTCTGATTCTTCTCTCTTCTCTCCTATCTTTCTCATTAATAAATAAACAAATAAAATCTTTTAAAAAAAGAAAACAAGAATGTTCACAGGAGCAGTGGATTCATAGTGCAGGCACCAAGCCCCAGTGATAAACTTGGAGGCAAAAAGAAATTAAATAAAACACCTGAAGGACAGAGGATGAATAGAAAAGGGTCAGGTCATTAAAATAGACTAATAAAAAGTTCATCCAGGCCAAAAAAAAAAAAATTGGGACAAAAATCCAAAGAAAAATTAGCAAGCAGCCATTTTCTCCAGTGATGCTCACCTGTCTGTGCATGAGCTATGATTTTATGCTCTAAATAAATTTTGCTTTGCATGATTCATGGAGTCCCTTGATTTTTTATGGAAAAATTGTGAAACAGACACTTGGGTCTCTCTCAACAGGGCATAGCACCTATAACACTACTATAAAGTTAAAAATAAAAACCCTAGCATCTGGCTCTGCCTATGTCCTCAGTTCACCCTACAACATTTGTACACATTCATTGATTAACTGCACAGAGAACCACTGAACACTCCTCCCCCAAATTATGCTATGCTATGCTATTTCCTCATTTCCTCTTGCAGCTTCTCATTGTTTAATTAATGCCTATTTCATCCTTAAGATTTTCATCTTTGCTAAACATTCTTCAAGAAAATATCCCCTGATCTACAGAAATATTTTTCTTTGTTAGATTAATAAGAAAATTAATTACTTTAAATAAGGAAAAAAGAAAGCAAATTTTTAGTTTGAAAACCTGGTAGATGCTAGGCAAAGTGAGGCTGTTGACTTTAAGCCACAAAGCCTCTATCAATCTTCAACATATAACTTCTAGATTGAGCAATTGTTTTTAAAGGATATTCTTCTAGACTGTTACACAGCCTAGAAAAAATTCTTTGAAATTTCCCCTGACTGTTTACTTTCTCTCCACCTTTTAATACAATTTCATTATTAACTTCTTCCATTTCTGTGTTCCCATAACACTGTGTTCAGAACTCTTAGCACTTCAGATACTGCATTGTCCTTATAATGTATTTTTTTATTTACCCTTTGAACTTTGAGCTCTTTTCAGATAGAGAATATGAATTTTAAATTTTTCTATTTGAAATGCCTGGCACATGAAGTCTATCAATAAATAAATGAGAATAAAAGATAAAAGGGGAAGAGAGAGAAAAAAGACCATAAAATACATGAAAGAAGAAAAGAGAAAGCAGAGAGGTAGCAAGGCAGGTGGTAACCCTTTTCGGTAAGGAAACCATATGTAGTTTAAATATACTCACCATGCTAATTATGTCCAGTGTAGTGAATCTTTTAGTTGAGACTTGGTGAGCAAGCAATGGGAGAGAGAAATGAAGCAGAGGTTTGGGACAAACGTCTTCCTAATTTACCCTAAGTGTTTGCCACCTGCTGTCCTTACAGATATCTCCAAACATTCATAGTAGCAGTCTTCTCAGTTTCATTATGTTTAACCCGAAACTTGTTAGTAATAACTATTATTTAAATGCTAGGTCAGAACGTGTAGCTTTAATGAAAAAAGCTCTTCTGACCTTTCTTTTCCTAGTCTCTTCTGGGTGAGATAATAATCTTGGATATAATTATCAATCTGCCTATTTGATTACATAAAATAGCCTTCACAGACAAAATTAATTTATCTATAAAATGAAGAGGTCAGATTATGTTCTCTCATCAAACTTTAAAGCACTATCAATTTATAAATATACTTTGTTCTGTATGGTTCTGTCTATATTTCTATGAGCTTTCTTGTTCATAATCTAATGTGGGTGTTCTGAGTCTTCCCACGCATTTAGAGTACTCTAGATGTTTTTGTTAGAGGTATGGAGAGAAGGAAAGTTTAGACTGTATAAGATAACTAACTATCTAAATGAGGGCAATTGGTGACATTTTTAGGACTCCTTTTTTATAGAAGAAACATACAAATTATTCTGTAGAATGCAGTGGATCAGAAAGGCATAGAAAGGTTATCTACTGATTAAAGCCCAATTGCCCTTTTGTAGTTCATGGTGTTCATCTCATAAGGTAGGATTGTGAAATGCCCGTGTTCTCTCTGACTCATGATAATTAGTTAGTACACCTTGCAGATATCACTAATTAGACTCTTCAAGTTGTTAAGGCAAAAGAAAATAAGGATTTTTTTCCCCAATAGTATGAAAAGTGGGCAGACAAGATGTCCTAACTTAAAAGGCATCTACTTTTCCATGAGAGTGACCAAGTTTGAGTACACACTACACTGAGGGAAACTTTTGTGTTATGGGCTAATTCTCTTTCCCTCTCTTTCACTTACCTCCCACCTTCTGTCTGGAAAAATGAGCTCAGAGCACTGAAGCTGCACATATGAAAAAGAAATAGTGCAAAAGAAATTAGAGAAAGACTCAAATGAGTGCACTTGGAAGAAAATGTACAATAAAGAGACTAAAGAGAGTAATTTATCTCCATTACAAGCTCCAGAAAGTACATGTGCCTTTCTTTCAGAACTCAGAGCTGTCAGCTGCAGTCCTGATATTTATAAAGCAATGGCTCAAACTGTATTTGTGATGAGTGGGAGAAAATGAGATAATCAAGCACACGCTCAGATGCACACATAGCATAGCATATGCATGCATTCTAGAAGTCCCAGCAGTTGTAGCACACACCCTCTTCTTAATAAGACTTTGCTTGTCAATCTTTGTTTAGCATTTACATATAATGCTAATTTCACTTATTTTATAGATCACATAATTACTATTAAAAGGGAGAACAAAAGTTAGTCTAATTTTTATATTTTTACATATTTATAAATGTTCCCAAGTAAGTGATAGGATTATTAACATCTCATGTAAATTATTAAAGTTTTTTGAATTATATGTTCTGAAAGGCCTACCTTTTCCCGTCATACTTAGATTTCTTTTCTGAAACAGTATTAGATTAAACCAGAAGTATAGAAAAATGCATTAATAGCAGTAAATTCAGGTAACAACTTGTATCAAGTAACTTGGATTTTAGAACCACACAACTCCCTAAGAAAAGACCTATTGTGGTAACTAAATTATATAAAATTTGAAAGCTTTTAATAACCATGTAAATGTGATTCAGTTTTTTTATTGTAGAATTAGGATAGATTAGCGGGAGCTGGGCAGTAGCGCAGTGGGTTAAGCGCACATGCAGAAAGCACAAGGGCTAGCATAAGGATCCTAGTTCGAGCCCCCAGCTCCCCACCTGCGGGGGGGGGGGGGGGGGTCACTTCGCAAATGGTGAAGCAAGTCTGCAGGTGTCTATCTTTCCTCCTCTCTGTCTTCCTTTCCTCTCTCAATTTCTCTATTTCCTACCCAACAACAACAACTATAACAACTACAATAAGAGCATCAAAATGGAAAAAAATGGCTTCTGGGAGCAGTGGGTTGGTAGTGCAGGCACCGAGCCCCAACAATAACCCTGGAGACAAAAAAAAATTTTTTTAAAAAAAGAAAATATTGGTTAACCTGAAAAAGAGTAATAAGAGAGATAGAAATTTAATTAGGTTATTGTAATACAGATGAAATAGCAATAGCTAAAAATAAATTTCTATAGGCATGATGTACAGGGGATTTTGGATATAAAAAATATTAAGGAAGTAATGGCTCTAGGATTTGATTTCATGTGGATTAGAGAGTTGTAAGAGAGGAAGACATCCAGAATGATGCTGAGATTGCTAAACTGGAGAGTTAGTGAGAGTATTTCTGATGACACTAAAGTTCTAGACAGTGGTCTGGGTTTGAGATGTACATTTTAATGTCAGTATGATATGTATGTGTATGTAGTAGTTGGACTTGAGAGAAAAGTAAACGAAACAAGAATGATCAGTGAGGTAGTAATACATGATTAGATACTTTGATAAGCCTGTCATCCTACCCCATCAAGCTGAAATATCTCATATTTTCTGTTACTTTGTAAAGCAAATCTTTCATTGGAGGTTTCAGCTTGTAAAGTATAACCCTTCAGAAATGTCCAAAACCCCTAACCAGCAAAGTCTAACAGAGTAAATGAGGATTTCTTTTCTGAGCCTAGCAATTTTCTCAGTGAGAGAATTTAATTGTTATGTGGGTTCTAAAAATGAAGATAGGCTAGAATCTGCTTTATACCTCAGATAAGTAGTGATCCCAAAATAGCATGATTTCACAGCTAAAGGGGAAAAAATGGTTGAAAATGGAAAAGAACCATCTACTGCTAAGGTACTGTTTAGAATATACTTTAGGAGGAAGAACTTCTGACTCAGACACAATTCATTCATTGATGTTTGTTTGTTTGCTTGGGAAAAAATAGTTTTGGAGAGGATTTTATACATCTAATAACAGACTTTTTAAAAAAACTTGCTGAAGTGTCTTTAAATATCTTTCATTAATTTCTTGTCTCTTTACACTGAAAAGAGGAACCACAAAGTTATTCTTACGTGTTCATTTCTATCTAGAGATTAAATACATAAGTCTTACTTAATGAGTGTTTGGGGCATATCTAAAAATGTTTGTTTTCTAAGTTTAATAATGGTGTAGCCTTGTGAATGTAAAAATGATTAACCAGTTCAGTTAAGATAGACACACAAAGGCCTTTTGTATTCACAAAAAATTTAGCCACCAACAGCATGTAAAATGGTTTTCATTTTGTTCAATTTATTAAAAATTATGAATGAATATGGTCAAGCTGATTAACATAGTATTTAAATGGTATTTTTTAGACATTAGAATGAATTTTTTTCTGCATTCCAAAGGAAAGAACTTTTACCTATTCCAAAGTAAAAACGACACAGAAGTTCTTAGTGATATTCATCCAATCACACTTAATTTTCACCATTATTTTTGTAATAACCTAATAGCTGGAATACTTTCTAATAAATTTAAGAAAATAAAATATTTTATTCAGTTAAGCCAATTAATTTTAGCTATAGCTTGTAGCTTGAATACAGTGAAGTGAGCCAAGTTACAAACTGGGAGAAAACAGGAACACAAGAACAATAAAAACCAGTCCTGTTAACTATACATTGGAAAAAACTGGGTTAAACAGAGGTGAGAATATTTTTTTTACTCCAGTGCTTTTCCAAGCCATGTATACTGAATTGTAATTTTTGCAGTCTTCATAGATTGTAATCTTCAGGGGTAGGACATAGAAATGAGGCTCCGAGTTTGACCCTCAACTCCACATAAGCTACAGCTGGCAGTTCTTCTAGCGTTTGCCCTTCTTCCGTAGCCAGTCAACAGCGTCAGGTTGAAAGCTGTCAGGAGCTGCTTGTTGCTGGCTTTGAAAGTGACTGGGATCCATGTGGATTCAGTCAGCTAGGAAGGATCATCAGTTTCCCCAAGGAATGGGTACTCACAGCTGGCAGTGCTCTGATTTCTCTCTTACGAAAATAAACAAATGCACTTTTTTTTTTAAAGAGGTAGTTCAAGTATGAATTAGTATGACTATGGAAGCCTGTCTTGTGCCCCATCCCTCTGGCACTTTCATTCTGTCTGTGACTAATGAACCATATATATGCTGCTACTAGACAACTTTTAAGTCCTATTCCTGATATTTTAATTTAATTATTTATTTTACCTCCAGGGTTATTGCTGGGGCTTTGGTGACTGCACTAAGAATCCACTGCTCCTAGAGGCCATTTTTCCCATTTTACACAAGTGATGTGCTTTAGGCTTTTTTTTTTTTTTTTTTTGAGAGTGAGAGAGAGAGGAAGAGATGCCATAGCACTGAAGCTTACTCCGGAGTCATAGCATTTCTCACGCATTTCCATATTTCAAACATGTCTGCCATACACATGACAAAGGCAGGCACTCTACCCACTGAGCTTTCACTCCTGCTTCCTATCATTGATTTAAATAGCCCAGCACAAAGGTGCACATCAGAACCACCGTACATATCGCCCTCTAAGAAAATTTTTCTAATTTCTTTATTGGGGGATTAATGTTGTATAGTCCACAGTAAATATAATAGTTTGTACATGCAAACATTTCTCAGTTTTCCACATAACAATACAACCCCCACTAGGTCTTCTGTCATCCTTTTCCAGGACCTGTAATCTCCCCCCCACACCTACCCTAGAGACTTTTACTTTGGTGCAGTACACCAACTCCAGTTCAGGTCCTCCAAGATAATTTTTAATGAATTGGTTTTTGCATGATATAAGTACAAAATGTGGCTTTTAAAAATGTCTTTTATATGTGCCTATAATTTTGTAAGGATGCCATTAGGAACAATATATATAGTAAATCTTCCCAAGAAGGATTCATGGCCAAAATTTCTCTCAATACTCAGCCCAGAGAACTCTCCTTCACTTTGGTGCTGCATGTTTCTGTCTTTTGGATCCAGTTGGTTAGGTTTCCTCTAAACATTAATCTTAAGACTGGTTAAAGTCAAATGTATGACATGCCTCATGTACACTTGTTTTGAAATTCTCTTCATTCCTGACTTCTCCCCCCCCACTTTTATTAAGTTTTCCCTGCTATCTTGATTTCCACACTCACAAGATTCGCCTATGATGTGATCTAATCACACTGAATTGTATATATTTTACAAATGTTATTCAAAGCCTTTACATCTGGGAAAAAGTCTAAACTTGTCAAAGAAGGGGGCTACTGAAACTGGAAAAGGACACGAAACTGGATCACTTAATGATGACCATTTTGACCAATACCAGACCACCTCATTACCAGGGGACATATTCAAGGAATCCTTGGATTCCCCTTATAGATACTATGGGCCTAGACTTCTTAAGAGATCTCTCTCTTTACCATCACTGGTCACTTTTATCAGGAATGTCATCATAAGCCCTTTTGTGGGCCTCTCCAGGACCTTACTCTCACTGTAAACTAACAATGGTAAGGACTGCCCCCTTTCTGCAGGAAGGCTAGGTCATCTTACTCTGCCACTCGAGGAAGACTGGTCCTGTAATGAGTGCAGCCTAAAATGTTCCCAAAGAAAGTTGGGTACTATTTTGCTTATATGAGAAGGAAGAGAAAAAATAAAGGACACTCAGAAGTAGTAATAGGTGAAGGTGTGACTTTAGAAGGAAGTGAAGGCAGAGCAGTATAACTGAATAAAAATGGGCAAAAAAAGATGATAGATCGATTGATTAATTTAGATATATAATCAACCCATATCTGTTTCCTTGGGAGAACTGTTGAGGTTTCTGCTGGAGGTAGGGGAGAATAGGGACAAAGAACTCTGGTGTTGGGAATGGTGTGACATTATACCCCTATTACATTATACTTTTATAAATCACTATTAAATCACTAATATTTTTTTATTTTATGCATTTCCTTTAAAGTTTTTGTGTAGTCTTTATAGAGAAAGGGGTCAGAATAAGAAGCTTTTGGCAAGAGACAAAATGGAAATTAAATAAATATCTTTTCATATCTTTTATGTATTTTTCAGATTCATCCTTCTTGCATATAATCAAAATCTTGAAATAAAATAATATACTCTTGCTCCCTATCTGCAGGGAGGAGTCTTCAAGACTGATGAAGCAGGCCTACAGGTATGTGTGCCTCAATCTCTACCTGTTTATTATCCCTTCCCAATTTCTCTCTGTTCAATCAAAAACAAATGAACAACCACAACAAAAAACAAATAAACCTAAAATTTTTTTACAAATTATACCTTTTAAGGAAATTCTGGTTAAATGGAGGTCTGTTATTACTAAGACTCATGTAATAGATTAAAATAAGCATTAAAAGAGGTATTAAGTAAAGTTCATTGTCTATAAAAGGGAAGATACCATTTGCAACAGTGAAGATCAAATATTTGTGTTCTGTATAGGATGTCTAATATAGTAGATTCATAGATGAGAACAAGAGATTGGTAAGAGGGGGAGTGGTAGATCAGATTATTAGAACA
Source organism: Erinaceus europaeus (assembly GCF_950295315.1). Taxonomy (NCBI): domain Eukaryota; kingdom Metazoa; phylum Chordata; class Mammalia; order Eulipotyphla; family Erinaceidae; genus Erinaceus; species Erinaceus europaeus. Next base: position 169,372,981 of record NC_080162.1, on the reverse strand, counting down.
CCAATTCTAATAATTGAGGCCCCCAGAAGCTACAAGTTCAATTCCTGGCACCACCTTATGCCAGAGTTGAGCAGTGGTATGATTTCCACCTCCTTCCTCCCTCTCATTCTTTTTCATAGTAAAAAAGAGACTTAAAGGAGAGAATTAACTAGATTTGCAAGACAGCATTTTGACAGAACAAGAAGTGGGAATGAGGCTAATGAGAGGAGCAATGGCATGATCAAATAACATCTCTGAGTCAGAGTTCATTGCAATAAGAAATTTCAAAGAACAAAGAAGTAGAACACTCTATAGAAATCATGACTCACTAATATATAATTTGTGTTTACCCCACTTACATCTAACTTGTAATTCCACTACTGCTATGTCATTCTTTAACATCACTACCTTCCCCTCCACTGTAACGAGGGAAGGAAGCACTGCTCCTTTAAGCTATAATTACCTAGGGTTTCACCAGACTCTACTTCTATACTGAGCTGAGACAATGATTTATAAATGTGGTAAAAGACAAGATAAAAGCTTAATCATGCAGAGATTAAAAGAATAAAACATATAAATCTTAACACCAGAAAGAATTCAAGCAGTCACCTGAACCAAACTTTCGGAATTACTATAAGAAAACCCAGCCTCCTTCCTTCGAAAAGTGACTTGATATTTACCCAACTCATAAATTGAGCACAAAGCAAATAAATGACAAATCAAGCTGATGGATAAAATGTATTTGGATCTTAGAAATGAGGACTCAGTGTATGAAGAAACTGAGTTGAGGGTAAGTGATGAGAAACTGTACCCATGTATTAACAACTGGATAGTAAACCATATCTCCCCCAATAAAATAATTAAATAAAAAAAAACAAACCTAGATTCAAGTTCACAGAGAAGGCTTGCAGAACCAAGCCTAGTGGAAACCTATCAACTCATTCTAGATTCACTGCTAGCCACTTCCTCTCTTTACTACATCTTTTTCCTTGAGGCCCCTACCTACCACCTGTGATGTGTATACTGCTAGCCACTTCCTCTCGTTACTACATCTTTTTCCTTGCAGCCCTTACCTACACCTGTGATATGTATACCACATGCTGCACATCACACTCATGCCTTGGACTAATTCTTACATTTCAGCTCTGTAATGTTCCCACTCGCCCCTGCCATCAGCCTTAGTGAGACAATCTCTCCGTAGTTCCCATCGCTCCACTCTGCACACTGCACAGTGATAGAGAGCATGGACTCTCACATTGTCTGCATCTGTTCCTATATGACCTTGAATAAGACATTTAATCCTCTGTTCCTCAGTTTCTGTACCTGTGAAATGGGAATAATAGTGTGTTTAACTTCAGCAGAATACTGTTATATATTTAAAGCATATGTTATATTGTTATATTTATTATGTTATAAAAATCATTAAAATTTCTAGATACAAAGTTCTTTAGAAATCTACTGCTATACTCAATAAATATTAATGTGGGCTGTATGGTGGCACATCCATTTGCATGCACATGTTACAGTGCACAAGGACCCAGGTTCAAATCCCCTGTCCCCATTTGCAAGAGAAAAGTTTCACAAGTGGTAAAACAGTACTGCAGGTGTCTCTCTGTTTCTTTCCCTATCTTCCTCCTCCCTCTCAATTTCTCTATAGCTAAGAAGCAAATAAAATATTTCAAATAATAAAAAATAAATACTATATTAGCCACTAATATGATGATTCTATTTCTGATGTTACCAAAATATTAAGAAATTCTTTGAGACTAGAGAAGAACTGAGCTTTATTTTTAGCCCTTAGCAAAAACTATGGCACATTTTAAATAATCAGTAGATCAGTCATATAAATCACTAGTTAATTAATATGAGAGGGGGAAAATTAATTGTATGTCTTGAAGTTTTTCAAAACACAGACTGAATCTTTTTAATATATAGGCTGTGTATTCGATAGGCGGACTCTCTCAAAAGCCTAGACCAAGTAGATCAGAAGCAATCAATAGCACAGCTATATACAATATACTGGGTACTGTACAGCAAACCATAACGGAGGGACTTTTCAGAGTTGACCCAATTACCAAATGGTGTGATGATAGCATTGACTATCAGTTGTCTTTTTGAACCCTAGGACAGCAGGAGCCTCACATCTCCACTGTAGAGCCTCTGCTTCCCCCAGTCCTGGAACCCTTGGATGGGGCCCACTTTCCCGTATGCCTCTCCCAATCCATGTAAAATAGTATTGCATCTGCCGATTGCAGCCTAGTCAGCGCAACGATTGCCACCTCAACATGCTTCACTTCAGACTGTGTCCAGAGACTTCACGTGTGGAATGACAAACCTTCAGCTTCATTGCTCGGGTGAGATCTTTCCTTTCATAGTATACTCTAGTTCCATCTCAGGTGGTTCACTTTCTAGCTGTTACAGAGCAAAAATCAAATCTCTATCCACTGCAAGGAAGCAAAAGATGTTTATTTACGAATTGCAATCCGGGCCGAGTGGTGACTGATGTTAGTCTACCAAGCTCGACTCTGAACAAGGCTCAAACCACACAAGTTATAGGATTCCAGAGTATATTCTGGGTGGGGAATATGCAAAACTAGAATTTTAACACACCCTCAATAGCATTTTACAGAAAACGCAGGATCTAATCATTTCAGACATTGTAATACCCTAACTAACTTAAAAACTGATGGCTCTTCACCATCATGACTAGCCAATCTTTGCCCCTTTGCCTGTTTGACTGCCCCAGTTTTTATGTTCTAAAATAATCCATGCTGTAATAAACCTCCCATTTGTTTAAACCCCAGCCAAAGCCTGTGAGAAGTTTCTTGTTTTTTATTTTTTAATTACTATATATTAATATACTTATGAAATTATGGTTAAAATGAAGGCTGAAATTGATGGATTACATTTTGTGGCAGATCTATCTGCTTTTCTATAAGAATTTTGTAGATTTCTATGAAATATTCTCTTTCCTACAAATAAACCTTTAGATATTATAGAATTCAATTACTGGTTATAACAGAAAAAGGAAGGGATATAATTTAAACCAATTTTATCACAATGGGCCTGTCTCCTCTTTTCATATCATGCCTACAAATTCTCTATAAAATATCTCATTATTTGGGAGTTGGGCGGTAGTGCAGCGGGTTAAGCCCACAAGGCTCAAAGCGAAAAGGACCAGCTTAAGGATCCTGGTTCTAGCCCCTGGCTCCCCACCTGCAGGGGTGTGGTTTCACAAGCAGTGAAGTAGGTCTGCAGGTGTCTATCTTTCTCTCTCCCTCTCTGTCTTCCCCTCCTCTCTTTATTTCTCTCTGTCCTATCCAACAACGACGACATCAATAACAACAACAATAATAACTACAACAATAAAAAAACAAGGGCAACAAAAGGGAATAAATAAATATATAAATATAAAAAATATCTCATTATATTATTGTTGACATTTTAGTGTTGATTTTATCAGTGGTATTATCAAGAGATTATCTTAATAAAGGTTAATTTTATATGTTAATTAATCTATCCGATTATTATTAATTTTGTGTTGATATTCAGCATTAAAAGACAGTTTAGGAATGATATGTTTTAAATGGAACTAGCTTTAAATGCAAGTGGGAAACCTCCATGTTTAGCTAAAATACTTCTCATTGGATGGTTTGAATGTACGTTTATCAGCAGAAATAAAGGCACGACAATGAGAATAATCTATGTTGTGTGCTTCATCACAATTTAAAAAGGAAAAAAAACAGTTTCTGTATTCATTTGCAGCTCTGGCACTGTTTCATGAATGAACTTTTGTCCTTCCCTGGGTATTGTTTGGTTTGTATATATGGGGCCTGATGCTTCTGTAACCAGATACAGAAAGTTTAGCGATCATGAAGATTAACACTGGTATACATGCTAGTGTCTGACAACACTAACAAAGAACAAAGGAAAGCATGTCTACTGTGACTGATAAGTTGAGAAATGCAGTGTAAAATTGTAGTTTATCTTGTCTTCACTAAGCTTGAGTATTGTTTTTTTTTTTAACTAAAATTCTCTGTAAATCATTAGCTTGATTTTATCTTGTCAAGCACAAAGTTTTAAGTTGGAATGGAGACTCTACTAGTGATAGCATGCAATTTGTAGGTCACTGACCTCCAATTTTGTAATTGCTAGTCTACCTCCTGCTAAAATTCTGGTTCTATTCCATCCATCTCTTAACCTTCTCTTGGAAGGCAAATGTTCTGGTCTAGAGTAACCACCCCAATTTGGTTCTTCTTTAGTAGAGGAGATGGGGGGTGCTTCTTTATTCAGACCCATGATGAGCCTAGATCTGGGGGAAAAGAGACTTGCTGAAAAAAGCTCATCACCAAATTTATAAGATTGATACCCATACAAAGAAATGTTGAAATAATGCATGACATTTGATAAATAAAGATTGTTTTCATGGAAGTTGAGAAATGTCTTGAGTCCCTTTTGATCCTCTGAGGATTTCTTGGGAACATCAAGCAAGGGTTTTCCCAACTGTCCCCTTAGCTCCTCTACATTTCAATTATTCAAACTTCTTTTACCATTCTCATCACTTTCACTAGAACTTCCATTATGTCTTCTAAGTTTTACATATGTGTAACTGTGTGCCATATGGAATGCTATTGAATAGTATCTTTCTTTTTAATTTTTGTGTAATTTTAATATTGACCATTTTAGCAAAATATCAATCTTTAATATCAAAATTAATTAAATGATAATTCTTGTTAACAATGTTAGATTTGTCATATAAGCAATAAATGCTCTATAAGAAACTAGACATAAAATATTCCTTAAACATCTCTATGTACTAGCTTTTATAAAAATAGCACTAGGGAGGGGAAGGTGGAGCTGAGGTACACCCCACTGAACACACATATTACCATCTTCGAGGACAGGGGTTCCAGCCCTTGCTCCCTACCTGCAGTGGGGAAGTTTCATGAACAGTAAAGTAGGTCTGCAAGTGTCTTTTTTCTCTATCTCCCCTTCACTTCTCAATTTCTCTCTGTCCTATTTAATAAAAATGAAACAAAAAAAAAGGAAAACGGGAAAATCACTGCCAGGAGCAATGTATTCATGGTACCCCCACCAAGCCCAAGCAATGACCTAGGTGGCACAAAAGATAGTGATCTTTTGTTCCTGATATAAACAATATCCACTTTTCCCCAGTGCAAGTTGAATTATGCTGGAGTATCCCAGAAGCGTAAGAGAAGCACATGATCTAATAATTGTGTGACAAGAAAAAATTTGAGTAATGACTTCTGGTCAAACTAAGAACTGTAATCAGTGTATAAGTGTTCATAGAGTAATCATCAGGAGACTATTTACTGAAATGTACATTTGTCCAAGAAAATATTGAAAAGTTTGTTCATAATAGTGATTTTATTATTGAGAATTGTGAAAACAACATGTTAAAGGTATGGGTAATAACTAAGTTTCAGGATAATGAGGTTTTATTGTATGACAAGGTTTGACTGAAATGTTTTCTTACAAACAATGTTATATTACCTTAATAAGAAAGGGATGGTGGATAGGAGCTTACAGTGACTGGATAGTTCCAACTGTGCAAATCAATATTTAAACCTTTATCTTATCTAATAATTACTATTTTGTCTGAGGAACAAATGATTTAACTATTACAATTCATTTTCAAAATCAAATAAGTATTAGGTGTGTTTTTAAGTAATGTTAGCAGTAAATTATTTCACAGGATTTTTCAAGGGTTTTAATGACTCATCATGTTTTTCAATTTGTGTGAATTATAACTAGCTAGAATAAAGATTGGAATGATGACTTCATATTTGTAATCAAAACTGGACTTGTAGCAAAAATTTTCTGAAAATTTTTGGTTAGATTTCAATAAATTCAAGGCAATTTTACCACTTTAAGTCTTTTAGGATTAACAGCCTTTTCTCCTGTGTTGGCATGGTGTTTATTCCATTTAGAAAGTTTTTCCTGTTTCTAGGTAATTCTGACCTTTCACTGTATTCAATATTGATTTTAACTGGCTTTAGCAGATCAACAGCTTGCATTTTAGTTAAATTGGATACCAATATGTATACATGCTCTTATTCCACTATTCCCCCCATTACAAAGAAGGTATAAAGAGTCTTTTTTTACTTTCAGCAATCAATAGGAGACATTCAGATAAAAGCACTGCACTATCAGAGCTGGTTTACAAACAGAACAAATGAAGCTAAAAGAATGGTTGGTTCAAGTTTGCTGTAACACAGCTAAATAGAGGTGTACCTCTGAGGAAATGCAGCTAGAGCAGAGAATTTAATAGTCCTTGCCAACAAAATCACATATTCAGATAAATAGAAACCCAACTTCCGTATAGGATAAAGGAGAAAATTAACATTTGAAGACAGAAAACCCAGGTAGTTTGACTCAGAAGTTACAATCATCTGAATTTACTGAAAGCAACAGTTAGCCCTCTTGGTAGTTTTCCATGGAGGTGTTCCATTCAGATTTCACCTACTGACATTCTTTGAACTTGCTTTCCGTTCCCTTTCATTAAACATTGCATGTTGTACCTTTTCCCAACTGCTATTCTAAATAGCAAGTTACTTTTCAAAATGTCTTTGGGAAGGTTGAAGAGTCCTTTTTCCCCATAACATTAGTTTTTTGAGTTCTGAGCTTAACATTTGAGTCCTGTAGAATGAGTCTAAGACCACAAAAAAGAAAAAGAAAGAAAATTTTGCTTCCTTCCTAATAAGTTTTTCATAGTGCTACAGATACAACAACACCCAAAAACAATTTTGTGTTTGTTATTACATCGAGGAATTGAGAAAGAAGTAAAAAGCAAAGATCATTGTGGAATTAGAATGAAATTAGAGATATCCCTGCAAACTCATCATTACTGACTGGTGTTTTCATAATATACTTGATTATGTCTTTCACTCCTCATACATACATGCCAGTCTGCCAGAGAAAGTGAAAGAAGCTGTGTCTTTCTAATTCTGAATTTTGAGAACCAATAAGTTGACGAAAATTTAATGCTGGATTTGTGGTAAAATATGACCATTAAATTTGGGGTACTTCGGGTTGGGACATAGTTTTTCTGTAAAGTATACATATTGCTATGTGCAAAGACCTGGGTTTGAGACTCAGTTACCACATGGGATTATGTGAACAAGGGAAGCTTTACAAGGGGTAAGCAATGTTATGATGTATCTCTTTTTTGTGTGTGTCTCTCTCCTTTTCTGTCTCTTTTTGTCTCTCACACTCTATTTTAAAAAAAAAAAAAAAAGGAAAAAAAATCTCCAGTGTAGACTGTGGAATTGTGCATGAATTTTCTTTAGTACAGCTCTATTTAACACCAGACAAATGACTTTGTTAAAGTGCTTAACTTCTTATCTGTGAAGTAGGTCAGTAATGCATATCTTATAGGATATCATATCCAATGTGATAATGTATATAAAATGTCCAATAAAAGTAAGGTTAAATCATGACACATAGTTAATATAATGCAAAATATGAAACACACCTACAATATAAACAGTGCAGCAAAGATTAATGCTAGGAATGAATCAGGGCTTGAAAAAATATTAAGAGCAAATAAAACATTGAAGAGGAGACAAAAAAATAAAAAATAACTGATGAGTTGGATGAGTGGACTCACATTAATAAGTGAAAAAGTGAAAATATTCTAATATCTTCTCTGCTCTGTTGCAGAGATTATCATATTAAAAGTAAAATTTTAAATGATGTAATAATGAACAACTGAAAGTATTTCCTCTAAGACCAGAAACAAGTTTGCCCATGTTCATCACCGTTGTTTAATATAATGTTGGCAGTCCTAGAAAGGGTAGAGAGGCAAGGGTATAAAAGGAGGCCAAACTGGAAAGAAAGAAGTAAAAATATAAATATTTTCAGATGACAAATTAAAACACATAGAAAATTCCAAAGACTCCAGTAAAAATCTGTTCAAAACAATGAATAAATAGATTAAAGTGTCCGGCTATTGCTCAACAATTTGTTTGGCTTCGTATGTTAACTCTCTTTTCAATCACCAGGTTCCAGATGCCATCAGGATGCCGGCCAGGCTTCCCTGGACTGAAGACCCCACCAATGTGTCCTGGAGCTCAGCTTCCCCAGAGACACACCCTACTAGGGAAAGAGAGAGGCAGACTGGGAGTATGGACTGACCAGTCAACGCCCATGTCCAGCAGGAAAGCAATTACAGAAGCCAGACCTTCTACCTTCTGCAACCCTCAGTGACCCTGGGTCCATGCTCCCAGAGGGATAGAGAATGGGAAAGCTATCAGGGGAGGGGGTGGGATATGGAGATTGGGTGGTGGGAATTGTTTGGAATTGTACCCCTCCTACCCTATGGTTTTGTTAATTAATCCTTTCTTAAATAAAAAAAATTAAAAAAAAAAAGAAAGTGTCCGGCTACAAAATTAATATACAAAAATATGTTGAATTTGCCTATGAAAGTAATGAGCTACCAGAAAGAAGGCAGTACTATTTATTTAAATCACATTAAAAATTAAACATCTTGGAATGTATTCAACTAAAGAAATTAAAGATCTGTACATGAATAAGAAAACATTATTGATAAAAGAATATGCAATGAGTCAAAAAAGATATTCTGTGTTTATGGATAAGAAGAAACAACTTTTTCTAAAGGCAAAATTACCTAAAACAATATAATGATAGAAAAAGACAAAATTTAATGAGGTAGATAAATATAAATTCATAAACAAACATATAAGTAGGAAACTTGTTTTAGTATTCTATACACTACCAATAGGTAGCACATAAGTAATGTATAGATGTTATATACTATTATAATGATATTTGATTATATAATAAAACATAACTGAAAATGTTTTCCATTAATTAGCATAGATTAGGAATAAGTGACTCTAGTTACGGAGCTGACAACACAAAAATAAATTTGATTTTTTTAGCTGCCATAAAAACTTAAACACAATAAATTATTTGATGTGACTGGACCTCCCAATTAATAGTCTAAGTTATATACATAAAATCTTATAAATCAGGGTGGGGGGTAGCGCAGCGGGTTAAGCACACGTGATGCCAAGCGCAAAGACTGGAGTAAGAATCCCGGTTCGAGCCCCCATGAAGCAGGTCTGCAAGTGTCTTTTTCTCCCCTTTTCTGTCTTCCCCTCCTCTCTCCATTTCTCTCTGTCCTATCCAACAACAATGACATTAGTAACAACTATAATAACCATAACAACGATAAAACAACAAGGACAACAAAAGGGAAAAAATAGCCTCCAGGAGTAGTGGATTCATGGTGCAGGCACTGAGCCCTGGAGGCACACAAAAAAAATCTTATAACTCAAGACAAGGGAAACAATTTTTCCCTTCACTTATTTGTGTACAATTACATGACCATTAAATTTCTATATATATTCACGGAGATACACCTGAAGGTTTATTTAGCAAATTTTAATTTTAGAGGACAGTAAAAAAATGCATATTATGTTTTGTGAATAACAAAAGTCTTTGAATAAAAAAACGCTATGCTTCAGGGATTTATTATTATTATTATTATTTTACAAATGACTGGATTTGGAATTGCTGAAGATGGAAAACTTACTTTGCAATTTCACAGACCAGAAATGGAAAGAATAAGTGGAAAGTTATTTCCACACATAGACTAGGTAGTTCTCTCTTAGCACAGATTCTGAAATTGACCAGTCATCTGTTACATGGTAGCCATTGCTGCTCTTATGTATAATTCTAAAGAAATAAGTAAAATTATTTTAAAAGTCAGTAAAAATAAAAGAATAGGAACGCTATCAGGGTAGGGAATGGGATATGGAGTTCTGGTGGTGGGAATTGTGTGGAGTTGTACCCCTCTTATTCTATGGCTTTTGTCAGTGTTTCCTTTCTATCAATAAAAATTTAAAAAAAAACAAACCTTACTATTGCTGCTATGGTAATCATAAAACTTTTCCCAACAACATTTCTCCCAGGAGGTTTTTATTGCCTTTTGTTCATTCTTCCATCAGAGATCCTAGCTGAAAAGAAGCAATTAATCAGATTTTCTTTCAAATGAAAAGAGCTGTTCTATTTTATCATTCTTGTTTTCCTAGGTTTACCTCTGGAAGCTATGTTACACACTGTAAAGTGATGTTTCTTTATTGAAGGAAATACTTGACAAGACAGCCCTAGGCAAATTTGCTATACTTAATCATGTAACCTAGTAGCATGTCTCTGATGCTTACATATTTCTGATAGAAAGCATCACTGAACTGTTGTACCATTTGGTTAATGAATAAATATAATAGTTTACCTTTCCTGAAGTAACTGCCTTGCATTAAAATGATTCCCGAGTCATTAAGTCGCAAGGACATTCACTTACTCATTTTTTTGTAGTAATCATTCAAGGGCACCTGTGACTTTTTCCACAATTAAAAAATATGAAAATACATAATTCAAATTTATGCTGAGACTCATATGTATTGTACCAATAAGCAAACTTTTAAAGATATTTCAGTAGCATAATTTATCATTAAAAGAAAGAGAAAATAATTAGAAATGATGAATTGTTAACATAAGTCACATTCCAGTTCATTCTTTCTGTGGAAACCTGTGAAACGTTGTAAGGAGTTTTTTGCTCTTTTTCTCCATATTCCTCCTTTGCTTTCTTACTTTCAGTTTATTCACTCACCTTGTTTTTATCTCCCACTGTTCCTTAAGGAAAAAAATCAGTTAATATATGGAATATCAACATATAGCGTGACTGGGGAAAAAAAAGAAGTGGTCTTTATTACTGATTCTGACAGTTCCCAGTTCAAGACACAAGCTCTTTAAACCTTTCAAATTTCCTTAGTGGTCAGAGTCTTTCACTAAAAGCCCCTTTTGATTATACCCACTTACAATGAGATGACAGGATGGGATCCCTAGATAAGCTCAAATGGGGCCTGGTCACTGGTTCCAGTGATTAGAGGGCTAGTATTTTCAGGTTTATTCACCCAAATCCTGGGAGGTTAGGATTCATTGGAGACTGAGTATTATAAAAACTTGTGAATAATGAGGTTCAATGACCTTCTAAGGTGGTAAACACAACAAAGCTCTGGAAAAGTGGAGAACTTGATAATGGCATAGACATTCTGCACTCCATACCTTGTCCTCTACACCTCTCCTGTCAGTATGTCCCTGATTTGTATCCTTCATCATCAATTAGAAAATTAAAAAAAAAGGAACAGCTTTCCTGAGTTCGGTGAGTCATTCTGGCAAATTCCAGAACTTAAAAAGGAATTTGTAGAAATGCATAACTTATAGCTAATTATAAACATGGCTTACTTTTAAAAAATAAATAAAATGGAAATATTGCCAAGACTATAGGATAAGAGGGGTACATTTCCACACAATTCCCACCCCCAGAACTTATAATAGCCTCCCTATTGTTTATCCCTCTGGGAGTATGGACCCTGGGTCATTATGGGGTGCGTAAGGTGGAAGGTCTGGCTTCTGTAATTGCTTCCCCACTGAACATGGGCGTTAGCAGGTCAAGCCATACTCCCAGCCTGTCTCTCTCTTCCCCTAGTTTACTTACTTTTTCAAGTGTGACAGCCTGTTAAAGAGGAAGTAGTCTCTGAGACTGAGCCCTTTACTGTGGGATCTGACAGATAATATCAGAACTGAATACATTTTAGACACCCAGTCGGTATGAGAACTAGAGGACTGGTTAATGTTAGAAAATAAACTGTAAATGCTTCATGATGAACAGCTGACTAGGTAACTAGCTGACTGTGATAATTGGGTCTCTGTTTATTAACAAAGTATTCAAGGGCTATATTTATATTTTCATTTTATACTCAAAAGCTGAATAGTATATAAAACAAAAGTCCTATTTATAGTATCAAAACAATGTAAGGGAGCAAGGAAAGGTTATAGACCCCTGTCTGTTCATCACTCAGACCAGCTTTCCACGCTCATGTACGCACCAAAGAACAAAGGGAGGTGATTTGCATGAAGCAACCTGCCTGACAGCACATAGCTGCCACTGGGAGGGAGCCTTTAAAAAGAAGCCAAGGGACAATGTCAGAGAGAATGATTTGAGAGAGATAAACCACATCCTCCCCCCTTATTCATTCTACAATACTTTATCTTTTTTAATAAACTATCTTTCTCTACCACAAATAATGTTATAGACTACTATGAGGGCAAATGGATTAAAGATGATTATTTTGGGCTTTAATTCAACAAGAGATAAAATCATTAAAAATAAACAATAGAGGCCAGCTGGTAGCTCACTTAATGCTGGATAGTTGGGGGTGTTTGTTTTTCAGGCGCCATCCCCACCTGCAGGAGAGAAGCTTCTCAAGTGCTGGGACAATGCTGTAGGCACCCCTCCTCTCTCCCTCTCTCTCTCTCCACCAAAAGAAAACTAAAGTGGCTGCCAGGAAAGATGACATATTGCAGGTACTAAGCCACAGAGATATCCCTGGGAGCAAGGAAAAAAAAAGAGGAAGGAGGGAAGGAAGGAAGGAAGGAAGGAAGGAAGGAAGGAAGGAAGGAAGGAAGAAAGGAAGGAAGGACCAATAAAAAATGAAGTTAGATGAAGATTTTTTTCTTTTTTTATTTAAGAAAGGATTAAATAACAAAACCATAGGATAGGAGGGGTACAATTCCAAACAATTCACCACACCCAATCTCATATCTCACCCCCTACCCTGATAGCTTTCCCATTCTCTATCCCTCTGGGAGCATGGACCCAGGGTCATTGAGGGTTGCAGAAGTTAGAAGGTCTGGCTTCTGTAATTGCTTCCCCGCTGAACATGGGCGTTGACTGGTCGATCCATACTCCCAGTCTGCCTCTCTCTTTCCCTAGTAGGGTGTGTCTCTGGGTAAGCTGAGCTCCAGGACACATTAGTGGGGTCTTCAGTTCAAGGAAGCCTGGCCAGCATCCTAATGACATCTGGAACCTGGTAACTGAAAGGAGAGTTAACATACGAAGCCAAACAAATTGTTGAGCAATCATGGACCCAAAGCTTGGAATACTGGAGAGGAAGTGTTAGGGGGGGTACTCACTGCAAACTCTAGTGTACTTCTGCTTTCAGGTATATATTTTGCAGTAGTTTACGAATACATGTGAACATATGCTCTCTCTCACAGAAACTGGTGTATATCTAGGTTTTGGGACTTTGTTAGAAAGTGAACCACCTGAGATGGAATTAGAGTATACTATGAAAGGAAAGGTCTCAACTGAGTAATGAAGCTGAAGGGTTGTCATTCCACAAGTGAAGTTTCTGGACACAGTTTGAGGTGAAGCATGTTGAGGTGGCAATCGTTGCGTTGGTTAGGTTGTGATCGGCAGATGCAATATTATTTGATATGGATTGGGAGAGGCAAACGGGAAAGTGGGCCCTATCCAATGGTTCCAGGAGGAGGGGAACTAGAGGCTCTATAGTGGAGATATGAGGTTCCTGCTGTCTTAGGGTTCAAAAAGACAATCAATAGTTAATGTTATCATCACATTATTTGGTAATTGGGCTAACTTTGAAAAGTCCTTTTGTTATGGTTTGCTGTACAGTACCCAGTATCTTGTATATAGTTGTGCTATTGGTTGCTTCTGATCTACTTGGTCTAGGCTTTTGAGAGAGTCTGCATATCAATTACACAGCCTATATATTAAAAAGATTCAGTTTCTGTTTTGAAAACTTCGAGATATACAATTAATTTTCCCCTTCTCGTATTAATTAACTAGTGATTTATATGACCACATTTTACTAGGAGTGTACATAAACATCATTCCCACCACCAAAAGACTGTGACCCATCCCTCCCACCCACTCCCACCCCCCACTGGCCCAGGAAGCTGCATGTCTACCACGCACCACAGGGTTTTTATTTTGGTGCCCTACTTACAATTTGGTCAGGTCCTGCTTTTAGTTTCCCTTTCAGATCTTCTTAGTCAACTTCTGTTGATGAGTGGGATCATCCCATATTCATCTTTATCTTTCTGACTTAGCTCACTTAACATAATTCCTTCTAGCTCTGTCCAAGATGGGTCATAGAAGGTGGGTTCATTGTTCTTGATAGCTGCATAGTATTCCATTGTGTATATATACCACAGCTTTCTCAACCACTCATCTGTTGTTGGGCACCTGGGTTGCTTCCAGGTTTTAGCTATTATGAATTGTGCTGCTATGAACATAGGAGTACACACCTCTTTTTGGTTGGGTGTTATGGAGTCCTTGGGGTATAAGCCCAGGAGAGGAATTACTGGATCATATGGAAGGTCCATGTCTAGCCTTCTGAGAGTTTTCCAGACTGCTCTCCACAGAGGCTGTACCAGTTTACATTCCCACCAGCAATGTAAAAGGGTTCCTCTGTCCCCACAACCTCTCCAGCATTTGTTGCTGCTGTCCTTTTTGATGTATGCCATTCTTAGAGGAATGAGGTGGTATCTTAGTGTTGTCTTAATTTGCATTTCTCTGACAATCAGTGACCTAGAGCAGTTTTTCATATGTTTGTTAGCCTTTTGGATCTCCTCTGTAGTGAATATTTTGTTCATATCCTCTACCCATTTTTGCATGGGGTCATTTGCTTTTTTGGTGCTAAGTTTGCTGAGCTCTTTATATAGTTTGGTGATTAGTTTCTTGTCTGATGTATGGCATGTGAAGATCTCCTCCCATTCTGAGAGCAGTCTCTTTGTTTAATAGTTTCTTTGGATGTGCAGAAGCTTTTCAATTTGATGTAATCCCATTGGTTTGTTTCTGCTTTAGTCTTCCTTGCAATTGGGTTTGATTCATCAAAGATGTCCTTGAGGTGTAGGTGGGAAAGTGTTTTACCAATGTTTTCCTCTAAGTATTTGATTGTTTCTGGTCTGACATCTAGGTCTTTGATCCATTTGGAGTTGATTTTTGTTTCTGGTGAGATAAAGTGGTTCAATTTCATTCTTCTGCATGTTACAACCCAGTTTTCCCAGCACCATTTATTGAAGAGAGCCTCCTTTTTCCATTTAATCCTTTGGGCCCCCTTATCAAAGATTAGATGTCCATAGGTATGGGGATTTATTCTGGGCTTTCAATTCTGTTTCCACTGGTCTTTGTGCCTATTTTTGTTCCAGTACCATGCTGTTTTGATGATGATGGCTTTATAATATAGTTTAAGGTCTGGCAGTGTGATGCCTCCATTTCTGTTTCTTTTCCTCAAGATGGTTTTGGCAATTCTAGGTGTTTTCAGGTTCCAGATAAATGATTGTAGTGTTTGTTCTATTCTCTTAAAGAAGCTTGGTGGAACTTTGATGGGTATTGCATTAAATTTGTATATGGCACTGGGGAGAATATTCATTTTGATGATATTTATTCTTCCAATGCATGAGCATGGGAAATCTTTCCATTTCTTTGTATCAGTTTCTATTTCCTTGAGTAGCAACTCATATTTTTGAGCATAAATGTCTTTCACTTCTTTGGTCAACTTTATTCCTAGGTATTTGATTGATTTTGCTGAAACAGTAAATGGGAGTGATTTCTGGATGTCTTCTTCTTCAGAATTAGTGTTTGCATAAAGAAATGCCACTGATTTTTGTACATTGATTTTGTAGCCTGATACCTTGCTATATTGCCTAATAACTTCCAGTAGTTTTCTGCTTGATTCTTAAGGTTTTTCTATGTGTACTATCATATCATCTGCAAATAGTGAGAGCTTGATTTCTTTCCTTCCAATCTGTTTTCCTTTGATTTCTTTCTTGCCTGATTGCTATGGCAAAAACTTCCAATACTATGTTGAGGAGTAACGGTGACAGTGGACAGCCCTGTCTAGTCCCCGACCTGGGGGGGGAATGCTTTCAGCTTCTGTCCATTGAGTATGATGTTGGCTGTAGGTTTGCTATATATAGACTCCACTATCTTGAGGAATTTTCCATCTATTCCCATTTTTTGTAGAGTTTTGAGCATGAATGGGTATTGGATTTTGTCTAACACTTTCTCTGCATCTATTGAGATAATCATGTGGTTTTTGGCTTTGCTTTTATTGATGTGGTGAATGACATTGATTGAGTTACGGATGTTGAATCAGCCTTGCATTCCTGGGATGAATCCCACTTGGTCGTGATAAACAATCTTTTTGATATGTTGCTGTATCCAGTTGGCCAAGATCTTGTTTAATATTTTGGCATCTATATTCATAAGCGATATTGGTCTGTAGTTTTCCTTTTTTGTTCTGTCCCTATCAGCTTTTGGTATCAGGGTGATGTTGGCTTCATAGAAGGTGGAAGGGAGTATTCCTGTTTCTTCAATCTTATGGAAAAGCTTAAGATATACGGGTATATCTGTTTCCTGCAAGTTTTGTAGAATTCATTTGTGAAGCCATCTGGTCCAGGACTTTTGTTGTTGGGGATATTCGTAACAACGGTTTTGATTTCTTTGTCTGTGATTGGTGCATTTAGATTTTGTAGTTCTTCTTGGTTCAGTTTTGGAAGGGCATATGCTTCTAGGAATTGTTCCATTTCTTCCAGATTCTCTAACTTGGTGGTGTATAGTTTTTTATAGAAGTTTTGCAGGATTCTCTGGACTTCAGTGGTGTCAGTTGTGATATCTCCTCCATCATTTACAATTCTATTAATTTGAGTCTTCTCTCTTTTTTGTTTGGTGAGTCTGGCTAGGGGGTTGTCAATTTTGTTTAACCTTTCAAAGAACCAACATTTGGCTTCATTGATCTTTTGTATGGTTCTTTTATTTTCGATGTTGTTTATTTCTGCTCTAACTTTAGTGATTTCTGTCCTTCTGGTTGCTTTAGGGTTCCTTTGTTCCTCTTCCTCTAAGTCCTTGAGGTGTGCAGTAAGGTCGTTCATTGGAGCTTCTTCTTGGTGTTTAATATGTGATTGCATGGCTCTAAGTTTCCCTCTCAGTACTGCTTTAGCTGTGTCCCAAATATTTTGATAGGCTGTATCTTCATTTTCATTTGTTTCCAGGAATATTTGAATTTCCTGCTTGAGTGAGTCTCTGACCCAGTGGTTCTTAAGAAGCATGTTGTTTAGTTTCCAAATTCTGTGTCTTTTAATAATTTTCTGTTTGTTGTTAAATGTTAGTTTTACTCCACTGTGGTCTGAGAAGATACTTGGGATGATTTCGATGCTCTTGAATTTATTGATGCTGTCTTTGTGGCCTAACATGTGGTCTATCCTTTAGTATGTGTTATGTGGATTTGAAAAGAAGTGTATTCCAGTTTTTTGGGGTGAAAGAGTCTGAAAATGTCAAAGAGGTCTAGTCTGTCAATCTCTTCATTCAATTCTCTTGTATCTTTGTTGGTTCTCTGCTTTGTTGATCTGTTTAAGTGTGAGAGTGGGGTATTGAAGTCTCCCACTCTTATTGTATTACTATTGATGTATTTTTGAAATTCTTTCAGTAGATGCTTAATGTATTTAGATGGTCCCTCTTTGGGTGCATAGATGTTAATAATTGTTAAGTCTTCTTGGCTGATTTATCCTCTAATCATTATGTAATGTCCTTGCCTATCTTTTATTACTTTATTTAATTTAAAATCTATCGTGTCTGAGATGAGAATGGCTATTCCTGCCCTTTTTTGTGGACCGTTAGCCTGTATGATAGTTTTCCATCCTTTCACTTTAAGTCTGTGTTTATTTTGTTGTGACAGATGGGATTCTTGCAAGCAGCATATGTTTGGGTTATGTTTTCTGATCCATCCCCCCACCCTGTGCCTTTTGATGGGTGAGTTTAAGCCATTGTCATTTATTGATATTATGGATTTAATGTATTGTAGTGGCATTGTTCAAAAAATAATTTTTGTTTGCTCTGATATATTGCCAGTATTATAGTGATGTTCTTGTTTATAAGAGGTCTTTTAGAACCTCTTTCAGGGCCGGCTTGGTGATGGTTGCCTCCTTTAACTGTTGCTTGTCTATGAAGGTTTTGATCCCTCCATCAGTTTGAATGAAAGCCTAGCAGGATATATTGTCCTTGGTTGAAACCCTTTTTCATTCAGGGCTCCATAGATATCTTGCCATTCCCTTCTGGCTTTTAGAGTTTGAATGGAGAAGTCTGCAGATAATCTTATGGGTTTTCCCTTGTATGTGACTTTTTGTTTCTCTCTTGCAGCCTTTAGGATCCTTTCTTTATCCTTACTTCTTCTCATTGTGACTATGATGTGTCTTGGTATCTTCAGGTCTGGGTTGATTCTGTTTGGTACTCTCTGGGCCTCTTGAATCTTGATGTCCTTTCTGTTATTCAGGTCTGGGAAGTATTCTTCTATTATTTCCTCTAGAATGTTTGCTTCCCCTTCCTCTCTTTCTTCCTCTGGCAGGCCAATTATACGAATGTTACTTCTTTTGAGATTATCCCATATGTCTGTGTTATTGTTTTCAGTGTCTCTCAATCTCTTTTTAAGCTCTTTCACCTCTTTCTTCATTTTCTCTTACTCATCCTCTGTCTGACTAATTCTGTTTTCTGCTTCTGTTAGTCTGCTTTCCCTTGCCTCTGCTTCTTTCTTCATTACAGCTATTTCAGCTTTCAGTACTCTAGTTGCCTCAAGATAATCAGTATTTTCCTTGGGGGTCTCAACTATTGTTTCCCTAATACTGCCATTCCTTTCCTCCAATGTTGTTTTCATTTCTGTGATTAATAAGTTTATTATTGCTTGCATACTTTTCTTATCTATGGTTACTTCTGGCTGATTTGTAGTTTCTTCTCGGCTCTTGTCTTCATTCATTGGAGTAGCAGTTTTATTTGTTTTTGATCTACCCATTATTTTGATTTATGTGTTTGTTTCTTTTTTTATGCTCTGTTATTCCTCAGTTGTTGTGTCTTGAGCACAAGCAACACTGTCCTAAATACCTTTATGACAATTGCACTCACCAACTTCAGGAATTGCAGTAGCATCTGAAGCAAGTATTGAAGCAGTTTAATCACTACCAGTTAGCCAAACAATTTCTCCAGCCCATGAATAAATAGTAACCAAATCCCAGTGAAGAAGAAGGGGAAAAGAAAGAAGGGATAGCAAGAATATACAGTTATGTGAATCTACTATCCACTGTATATTCTAGGGGTATCAAGAGGGGATAGGGAAATAGAGCAGAGATACACACATAGAGAGTCCACTCTGAGTCAGATTTCTTCCCCAAAATAATTCAGAAATTCAGAAAGGCAAAGAAGAAGGAAGAAGTGTATGACAAGATAAAAAAAAAAAAGAAAAAAGAAAAAAGAGACGAGAGAGAAAAGAGAAAAGATAAGAAAAAGAGCTGTAATTAAAGAGCAGTGAAAGGAAAGGTTTTTTTTTGATTATTTTTAATTTAATTTTTTTAATTAGCTAGGAGGAGGTGGGAGGGGAGAGTCTGTAGAAGAGGTAGGAGTAACAAGACAAGTTCCTCCCCCAATAGATAAGATGCCCACTTCCCTAGCAATGAAAGATACCCTAAGAGTTAATTCTGATCAACCTAAAGCGGGGGAAGATATATGCCTTTATATAATATTAATAATAAAATAGAGCAGGGTAAAAAAAAGCCCTGTCCCAGATTACCTCAAACCTCGTGATCAGAGGCAGCTGATTGTTAAGAAAGAGAAAAAAAAAAAAAAAACCTCAGGACTAGACAAAGGATAGCTGAAATAGACAGTTATGCAAATCTACTATCCCTTGTATATTCTAGGTGTAGCTAAAGGAGGAAGGTAAGTTGAACAGAGCTACTCACAGTGAGAGTTCAACTCTGAGTCAGAATTCTTCCCCAAAATAATTCCCAAATGTGTATCAGTGAATTCAAAAAAGCACACTGTTTGGTGGTGTGGGGGATGGGGCCTGTGGCTTTGGAAGCTGTAGGATTAAGGAAGAAAGGATGACAAGAATGAGAAAAAGACAAAAAAAAAAGAAAGAGAGAGAGAAAAAAGAAAAAGATAAGTAAAGAACAGTCATAAAAGAGCAGTGAAAGGAGTTTTTTAATTTATTTTTAATTATTTAATTAGATATGTGGGGTGAGGTGGGGGGGTTGGCTACTTAGAAAGAAAAAAGGCCAGAGGTTTCAGAAGGGTATAGACTTAGAATGAATGATACTCTCTGGTGGGACAGAAATCTTGGTAAAGAAAGAGGCTCAGCAGGGGAGCCTGCTAGGAGCTGGTCCCCAGGGACTGGTTATGGGGGGGGGAGGGGGAGGAAGTGTGATTAATAATTTAAAAGAAAGAAAAAAATTTCCCCTTTTTTTCTACTCTTTTTTAACCCAAATTAAGTTATAGTCACCTCCTTAGTGTTACCACTAGGACCCCTTATTGACTGGCCTACTAAAGGCAGAAAATCCTACCGTTTCCAGAAGATGTGGTCAGAGCTCAAGCCACTAGCAGCTTCTCAGTCCGCCATCTTCCAGGAACCCGCTAGATGAAAATTTTTGTTATAAACTTCCAATCTCTAAAAAACTAAGAACTGAAAAAAAAATCTTGATTTCTTTTTGATAGGTTTGCTTTTCAAGGTCGTATATGTACAGAAATCCTGAAACAATTTCCCACGTGTTATTAGAACAACTAAGAAGGGAAAGGCAGACAGGGGAAAACATTGTGAGACTTGTATGAAATTAGAGGTTTCAGCGAGAACTCATCATTACTGATATAAATAGTAGCCTGCCTCCAGAGATTGCTACTGTCAACTTCTTCCTTGCACACTATTCTGTCTTAGAGACTACATCTGTTTCTCCAATTGTTTGAATCTAGGATTGTTTCTGAGTCCTGGGAGTTACTTATACTAATATATTCTTTTTACAACAATATTTATAGCTGTATACTTTCCATTAAAAGATAGATAGAAAGAAAATCACAGAAAAATATTAATTTATAAAAAACAGGATACATTTTGGAAGCAAGATAATATACAGTGCTTTCAGAATTTTAACAGGAACACCATCTTATCTGACAATTTGGAGAGTTAGGGTATTATCTTAAAACAGTATTCCAGACAACAAGACCTTACTTTTAAAGAACTTTTTAAAAATAATTGTTTTTTCCCAAAATTTTCACCATTATTAGGGTACACTTCTATATATCATCTATTCATTATACTTCAGCTAGTATTATTTGGGTTTTATCTGTTGGGACCATGAATGCAAGACCACTGTTCAATTATTATTATTTAATAAACTATTATTAAAAGGCAAGAATGCCCATGATTGAGAAATAGCCTATGGGTTTCCTGATAGAATTGCATATATTTCAACCTGAGCCCTGCCAATGGGCTTTGTTAGCCCTGAAAATCATTTATTATTATAAACTATCCCATATGTAAAAACTCTGAGTTAAATGTCATTTTCCAAATACTCCCACATATGGTAATCTCTACCATCAAATTCAAGAGCTAATCCTTTCCCTTCCTCTACTTGGCATTGGAAAAAATAAGAACATTGATAACAGTCTTATCCAAGCATGTTCACTATACCTTCCAGACAAGAGGATTTATGTGGATCTCTGATAGAAGCATATGAACAAACATGAGATATTTGTTGGCTCTGCACTGAAATTTAAGTTGAAAAAAAATCATAAAAATAGATATTTAAAAAGGAAGAGACAGAAAGTAACTTACAAAGAAAACCCTAATACTTCTTGACTACTGTATTTGGGATACTGCTGCTTTGTAGAAAAAGACTAAATTCCTTAACATGCCACATGAGGATATTTACAGTCTGTTCACAATTTGTTCACCTAGTTGTCCTCCTCATTGTTTTTCTCATGCCTCCTGCAGTCCTGCCACTAGAGATTAGTCACCATTCTCTGACACACTATCACACATCCTTCCCTCTGTTGCTGTTTTCTCTAGCATCTCTATTGAGAGGGGAGATGAACTTCACACAGATATTCACTCAGTCTTTAAGATTTTAATCCAAAGTTATCTTTCCTGAGACCTTTCTCCTCTTATCACCAGTTAGTTATTCCCCTCTCTTAGAATATGTTGTGATCACAGAACAGTAGAGGTCCCCAGAGAAATCTTTGTAAATTACAACAAGCCTATAAGTCACAGGCATCTATGAACTGCTTTACAAAATGTTAATTGAATAAGGCCAACCTTTTTTTTTTTTAAATCTTGTCCTTTGCCTGATTTCTAGCAACTCTCAGGGGTTCAATCAAAATTTATTGAAGGGAGGCCAGGCAATGGCATACCTAATTAAGTGCACACATTACAGTTTGCAAGGACCTTGGTTCAAGCCCCTGTTCCCCCATATACAGGGACAAAGCTTCATAAGTGGTGAAGTAGGGTTGTAGGTGTCTCTCTATCTCTCTCCCTCTCTATGTCCCCACTTCCCTCTTGATTTCTCTCTATCTCTATCCAAATAAATAAATATTTTTAATGTAAATTGTATAAAAGATAAAATGAAGTAATAAATATTTATTGAAGGTTGGAAAGGTAGCTCACCAAAGAGTGGACATCCCATGTCATGTGTGAAGCCCAGATTTGAGCCCGGACACCTCATGGGAGTGCCATGACAATGGAGAAAGCTCTGGTGCTGTGCCATCACTCCCTCTTTCAATCTCCCCACCTGAATGAAAAAAGTCATCCAGGAGTAATGATATTGTGCGTGTCTGTGACTCTGCAAAATAAGCAAGTAAATGAATAAATTTTTACTTACTGAATTTAGTTTATTTGGAGAAACTGCATCTTATACTTGATACATTCAAAAGTTGATATTTTCTAGTGACGTTGTGATAGAAGAGATCCATTCTCTGGAATGAAGACAAGCAAAACTAATATTTAGTCACCTTATATATATATGGAATACTAGCTCTTCTTTAGGATGGCTATTATGTCGAAAGTGTCACACAATGGTCCAGGAGGTGGCACAGTGGATAAAGCGCTTGACTCTCAAGTGCGAGGTCCTGAGTTCAAGTCCTGGCAGCACATGTACCAGAGTGATGTCTAGTTCTTTCTCTCTCCTCCTATCTTTCTCATCAATCAATAAATAAAATCTTAAAAACAAAAAGTGTCACACCTAATATCTTCTCTTGGTAGCATGCTCCAAAGTATTATCCTAGCAATATGACTTCTGTAAGGTATAAAACAAAATAGTGATTAATAGTTACATGTAACTGCTTCACTTAATATTTAACTAGATAAAATTAATAATAACAAAATTCAGGAAGTAAGTATGAATATTAATCTTTTTTTTCCTATATCAGTTTTAGTTCTTCTGATTCATGGTGATTATGACAGAAGATCTCATGCTATTTTGTGGGGAATTCAGGAGTGGTGGTGATTCAATCTGAAGTTCCTGGTTGTTCCAAAAGACTATTTAAGTACTTCAGAGAAAAAAAAATTCCCAAATCCTGGGTGCTTCTGAATGACACTACAACACAATACTAGAAAGGAGATGTTGTCTTTGTGGTTATAATTTTGTGCCTTTCTGTATACAAAAACAATGGTCCAGGAATTAATAAAGTGCTTTTTAAAATTTTTTATTAAGTGGTTGCTAAGCTAATGGTAAAAGTAAAATTACTTTAAGAACAGTGGGAAGTTCTGGAAGAGGATTTTTACCTATTTCTATGGTGAGGTTTCTTGAGAAGCTAAGCAAATTAGTCATATTATCTACATACAAATATGTCATGCTCTTGGGGAAAACCTAGATCCTTTAAGATGCCAGCCTAAAAGATTCTCGGGCCTCTTTTCTCTCCCAAGCATGAAAAATTGTCATTATATGCATGTTCATGCTTTTCCAGAATTACCCTTGGGGCATTAAAGAACTTCTTGCTCTACAAATTAAATCAATGTCTCTAGAAACATTCTGGTAGAAACATTAAAGTTCAAGAATCAGTCAAATTTCCAGAGTTTTAACAAAGCATTTTTAATATAAATAAACAGAATATGTTGGATAATAAAGTTTAGGTGTTCTAAGTTAACCATTCTAATAAGATGAAGAAACCATACAGTTTTAGCATATCATAGAATTAGGTCAACTTTCTACATGTTAAACTTATGTTCACTGAAGTCATCAGTCAGTTAAAAAAATCCATGGGGGTAGAGATAGAATACATAAAGTTTATGCAAACAGATTTTTATGCCTGAGGCTCTAAAATTTTGGCTTCAATCTCCCACACTACCATAAGCCAGAGCTAAGCAGTGGTCTAGTAAATAAATAAATAAATAAATAAATATATCCACAAATTCCTAATTATATGGACAATATTGAAAGCTTATGTGATTGTTCTAATACATATCATTTGCTTTATTAAACCTAGGACAGCTGAAAAACAAAAAATTCTATAAAAAGCTCTTCTTTATAATGATGGATTCACTAATGACTAAATTTTCAATAGGAGGATAGAAGAGACCACCTGGGACTGCAACAAGACAGGACTATAACGACTTCAGGAACCCACCAAATCACCGGTAAGTGCAAAAACGTGTAGCTTGCTCATGGACAGAGAGAAGCCTAGGGAGAGATTAAGTGGCTGGTAACAGTCCAGTGGTTTACCAGTTGAGACACCACCTCCAGTCTGTTTCACCAGCAAAAAAGATGGCTGAAGGGAGGAGAGGACTCCACTGAGACTCACTAAATGCAACTGTGAGTCTCCATTGCTACTGCCCTCAGAAGCTGGAGCAGTGGCAGGGAGGCCCTGTGCTGACACCAGGGGACAGAAAACTAACCAGGAAACTCAAGAGAAGATATACACCTAGGTGGCATAGCAGTGGGGCTGTGAAAGTCTCCTTGCATAATCACTGGATTATCTCTGCCACACCCTGCTTTATCTCTTGGTCAGGAGTCAGTGATTAAGTTAAGATGCCTACTTATAGTTTCAAAGCCCTCAGGCTTCCATAGTGTACAGGGAAGAAAAAGAGCAAAAGAGGCTTTTAAGCCATTGTGCTCCAATTCAGGGATTAAAATATTGTTGAAACAATTATCAATTTCCACAACTGTTGTTATGCTTCTAAAACCCCCTTCTGTTTCATTAATCTCCCCTGCTTAACACTATTCTATTTATATAACCACTTCATTCTATTTATATAACCGCTGTTAACAAGCACCACCCTCCCTCCAGGGCATTGGTGGTTCAGTGGTAGAATTCTTGCCTGCTCCACCCCATCTCCTTGTCATACCCTGATTTTCACCAGTCACTTTTCTCTCCACCCTCTCTGTGTCGCATCCTGTTCCCACCCTACTGGGCTAGTATATTTATAAGGACAAGATTGTTTATAGTTTTTAGTTTAGCTTAGCTTGGTATAGATTGCGCTGCGTCCTGCATGAATAAAGAGATACTGCGTACAACCCAGCCATGAGTCCCGGGTCGTCTGTTTCCCGCCCATGAAGCCAGCCCATCGAAAACAACACACAACTGTGAACCCTTAAATTACCTTACTTAGACACAATTCAATCCAGGCAATAGTGATCAGTAATTTAAAAAGTACTGAGAGAGGGACCTCATAACATAATATATAAGATGGTTAAATCAACAAGAAGAAATATTGGAGAAATGAACCAGGAGTAAAGTCCAGTTAAAAGGCCCCAAAGGTTGAAGCACAAAATAATGAGATCAACATCCAAACACTAGTTAAGGAAATAATCACAGGCGTGAGTAAAGAGTTTGAAAGAATTGTCATCAGAAATACAGAAACAACAAATGAGACCCTGGAAGAAAACACTAATTATCTCAAGGTTATTAGAGAGATGAAAGCTGAAATAGCTAAGGATAGAAAAGAAGTGCAGGCTATGAAATTCATCAATATAATTAATAGCTATATAGCTGAGGCAATTATTAAAAGAAAGTTTTTGTTTTTTTTTTTTTTTTAGTTTGGAACTCAGAATAGAATGACAGCCTTGCATCTGAGGTATGGCTTTGGTTATTTCTCTTTTCTTACCTTACCTTTAACTTCCCTTTAACTCAGCCACCCACTTTTTAAATTTTCAGTTAACCATGGAAATATTTCAAGCCTGGATTCAACAGGATCTGATTTAGGGAACTATATAAAGAAAATACAACAAGAATTAAACCAAGGGATTCTAAGATATACATAACTGACTTCTTCAAAAACTTAAAATATGGGAAAACTGGGGCATCTCGAGCAGTTTTCCTATTCCTGTGTCTCATCTGTGATATACTAAAAACTTTATAAACATAAAGCTGGTATGTGGCTAGCCAAAGTCTCAGAGGGCAGGTTATTTCTTACTGTGCTTCTTGTTAGGACTTTGATCTTATCTTCCTGCTTATCCCAAACCAAACTCCTGTTGTCCCAACAGTTACTCCAGTTTTGACATTGTGCAAAATAGCAGCACTCTGGAGAGATTATGACTGGAGGATGGGTGTGGGAGAGAAGCAAAAATACAGAAAGCAGGCTGAGTGATGGGGTGAGCCACAGACTTCCTGTTCCCAAGAGCTTTGAGAACTGTCACTTTAAGTTAGGGTGCTGTGGGAAACTGTGTATTTGACCACTATTTACACACAGTGACATAAAATTAAACTGTAATAAATCACTACTTATTAAGAAGACTGGTTTACTATAAAACCTTACCTACAAATTAATGTCTTAAATCATATGAATAGACAAGATCTAGATATGCAGATTTTAAATTAATATACATATTTAAGAATCAACTCTAGCTATCAGATGGAAACTAGAAACTAGTTGATCTGAATGCAAAACTACCCATTATCCAGATGAATCTAACAGGTAAACCTGGGATTTCTGGGAGGGTCAGAACTGATCGTCCTCAAAACAACAAATATTTACAACTATCAAACTCATCAAAACTCACCAACTATAGTTGAGACATCTGAAGAAGCACTGCAGCCTCAGGTGTGTGCTTGTGTATATGGTTGGGGTGGGGTGAGAAGGGATGTGGAGAAGGAAACCAAACACAAATAACTAAGAGAGCCAGCAGAGGACTGCACCAGTGTCCCCCTGTGTGAAGCAATACTCACAACACCACACAGCACTGGGGGTGAGAGAAGGGAAACTTTCAACTTTTAATCTATTATGAGAGGGATATTAGCCTACTGAATTATAGGCACAGACACACCAAAAAAGCAGAAAGCATTTGTAAGCAAAAGAAATCCTGTCTATTGCCCAAACATAAAGGTAATATGCAGCATATGGCAGTTAAATAGTAAGGTGAGTCCTGATTTTCTGAAAACAGCTGCAGCTTAGCAGCAAACTCTAACTTCAGGTTATACTACAAAGCAATAGTAGTTAAAACAGTGTGGTATTGGAACAAAAGTGGACATATAGACAAATGGAATAGGATAGAGAGCCCAAAACTAAGCCCACAATGCATAGGTACCTTATAGGAGACAAAGGGTCAAAAACTACTTAATGGAAAAAGAAGGTCTCTTTAATAAAAGGTTCTGAGAGAATTGGACAGCCACATGTAGAAAAATGAAACTATACCACCAATTAACACCACGCACCAAAATTAGCTTAAAAATGATGAAATATCTGGATATTAGACCTCAAAGGGGGCTGAGTGGTGATGCACTTGTTGAGAGTACATGTTACAATGCTCAAGAACCTGGGTTGGAGCCCCTAGTCCCCACCTGAATAAAAGAACACATTGGTGAAACATTTCATGACATTAACACTAAAGATTTATTTAGATACTCTACCCAATAGACAAGGGAAACAGAAACAAGATTGAACAAATGGGGCTTTATCAAATTAAAAAGCTTCTAACATCAAAAGAAAATTCCATAAGGATAAACAGGAAGCCTAACAACTAGGAGACATATTTACACACCATACTTCAGTCAATTGGTTGATATCAAACATTTATAAAGAACTCATACAGCTCAAGAAAAAGAAAAAGAACAACCCAATAAAAAAGTGAGCAAAAATTATGAATAGTTCTCTAAAGAAGAGCTACATGTGGCTCACAGACCATGGAAATACTCCAATTCACTCATCACCAGGGAAATGCAAATTAAAACCACATTGTGATACCACCTCACACCTGTGAGAATGGCCTTCATCAGCAGAACAGGAGAGGATAAGTGTTTGAAAGGATGAGGAAAGAGAGGAACTCTATTATATGGCTGGTGGGAATGCAAACTGGTACAACCACTATGGAGAACAGTATGGAGAATTCTTAAATGCAAATGGAAATACCTTATGATGGAACAATTCCACTTCTAGGCATTTATTCAAAATAGATAGCAACACTAATTTGAAGGGATATTATTTACCCTCAGATTCATAGCTGAATTATTCACTATAACCAAAATATGGAATGCCCTTCAACAGGTAACTGGTTGAAAAAGTTATGGGACATAAACTCAATGGTGTATTACTCAGCAATAAAAAAAATGATATTGTATCTTTTGAGATAAAATAGATGGAATTGGAGAATATTATGTCTAGTGAAGTAAGTAAGGGCATAAATAACAACTACAGGATGGTTTCACTCATATGCAGAAGTTACAGATTTGAACACAGGAACCTGATAACAAACAAACAAGTCATCCCATATCCAAGGCTGGAAAATTATAGTGGTTATCTAGAGGAGGTGGGCAGTGAGGAGTCACAGACTTCTGGTGGTAGGAAAGCCTTCATATTTAAAATTTTATGTTTATTAATTATACTTAGATATGTAATATTTTTAATTTTCTATGTAATAAATAAATGATGACATTTGAAGGTACTTTAAAGAGATTTATTCATTTATTAATGATAGATAGAGGTGAGAGGGAGAGAACCAGAGAACCACTCTTACATATATGATGCTGGGGATGAAACTCAGGACTTCATGCATGTAAGTCTCTCATTCTAGACACGATATCACCTCCCAGTGACAAATGGGGAAAATACTGGATGCTATTTTTAAGCAGAAATGTTTATATTTAACTAGTGCCAGAAAAAAAAGTCATTAAAATTTCATTACCCATTTGGCATAAAGAAAAGAGAAAAAGAGTGCTGAAGTTCATAAGTAGATCAGTTTTCCTGAGCAGAAAACAAAGCACACACACACACACACACACACACACACACACACGCACGTATTGAAATTACAAGAAAATGAATTCACTTTAGAACACCGGGAAATGTGTTAGGAAAGTTGCAGTCTTCTCTCTCTCCCATTCCTACCATAACCATTGCTCAAGAGGAGAACGCATGTTATTGGCGAGTAAACTATTTGAGACTGGATCACAGCTTCACTCAGACTGGACAAAGGTCTGACCACTATCTCTGCTTGCAGTCCTCACACAACAGAAGCCTGTGGCAACACAGACACCTGCTGGACAGCTGATACTAACAACAATATAGAACATTTCTGAGAATACATGCTTCTTTTAATGCTTAATGAGGTACAGACTAATATGAAAAGGTCATGAGTCTTTAGATCATAAATCACTTTACAGTGAGAGTCATTTAAATAATCTAATTTAAAATCTCCTTTTTCTTGTTTATTTTTCTCCACTTTACTGGGGGGTGGTGGTTTACAGTACACCTGTTGATAGATGGGTACCATTTCTCATCTGCCCATGATAGGTCTCTGCAAGATCCTCTCCTACAACACAGGCAGTGGCACACCCAGTTGAATGCACACATCACTATGTCCAAGGAACTGGGTTTGAGCCCCATTCCCACCTGCAAGGGGAAACTTCACAGTCTTCTTCTTCTAGCGTTTGCCCTTCTTCCGTAGCCAGTCAACAGCGTCAGGTTGAAAGCTGTCAGGAGCTGCTTGTTGATGGCTTTGAAAGTGACTGGGATCCATGTCGATTCAGTCGGCTAGGAAGGATCGTCAGTTTCCCCAATGAATGGGTACTCACGGGATGCACCACGAGAAGGTCGATCCAATGCATCCCATTCACAAGCAGTGGAACAGGTCTATAGTTGTCTCTCTTTCCCATTCTATCTCCCCCCCCCCAATTTCTTTCTGTCCTATCTAATTAAAAGAGAGAGAGAGAGAGAAAAATAAATACTAGGAAAATGGCTGCCAAGAGCAGTGGATTCATAGTGTGGCACTGAGCCCCAGTGTTAACCCTGATAGCAATGAAAGAAAGAGATAAGGAGGCATCTATTTAAGTAATAAGGCAGCATTAAGATTCTAAGGGGTCGAGTGGTGGCACGCCTGTTAAGTGCACATGTTACCATGCCCAAAAACCCAAGTTCAAGTGCCCAGAACCCACCTGCAGGAGGAAAGTTTCACAAGTGGTGAAGCAGTACGGTTGGTCTCTCTTGTTCTCTCTCTCTCTCTCTCTCTCTCTCTCTCTCTCTGCTTCTTTTTCTGCTTTTTTCCCTCTCAATTTCTCTTTGCTGCTATCCACTTAATAATAAATAAAATATTAACAATATATTCAATCATTTATAAATGTTGTCCTAGGAGTTTAGTGTCTCATGCACCCAAAACATATTTTCTTGAGTGTTTATATTGGGTAAATAAAATGAATCAAAACTTAACTGACTAAATTGTTATTTTACTTTAAAATTTATCTTTTAAAATGTTTTTTTATTTTTAAAAAAGATCATGTAACTATGATGATCAAGAGACAACTCACCTGGTAGAGCATTTCAGGTCTTCTTATGCACAAGACTTTGGGTTGGAGCCCACCACCATATGGGAGTACCAAGGATCTTCATGGATGGTGGAGCAAGGCTGTGGCATCCCTCTCTGTTCTCCTAAAAAAAAATTAAAACCAACTGTTAGGTTACTCAGTGCTATTAGGCTACAAAACATCCTATTCTTTCTCCATTGTGATATAAAAATAATCATGTTATTATTAGCACAGTTACACTAATAGAATATAATTTCAGAGATGCAGACCTAGACTAACCCTGATCATATACTGTACATTTTAAATATGTATACTCTATTTTATATAAACTATACTAAATAATTCCACTAAAATCAGAGGTATCTGTGAAACTAGGTTGATATAATGAAACACTCTAGTGGGAAAATAGTATTATTTAAGGGAGAATGTTCTAGAGAGTTTGATATTACTTTAATCACAACTTCAAATCTTTTATTCAGAAATCCTTTCTTACAGAAGCAGTGGTGATGAAAGGATAACAACACTAAATGACCAGCCAAATTAGAGACAATTATAAGGTTGGTGAATACTGACAATAAAATTATAGTTGCAGTTGCTACAAATCTGGAAATATTGCAAAAGTTTTGCTAAACTTGGGTGGCAAATTCAAGACAGGTATCAAATCCTGTAGACTCTAAGTCTTCCTATAAAAAACAAATTTAACAAATAGCAAGCATATTTTATTTAAGCTTCACAGTGCTTTATCAAAGAATTCAAACATATTGGCTATTTTATTATTGTGGGCAAAAAATTCTTTTAACAAATAAAATTTTAATTAGTTCCTTTCAATAACTTTCTGTTTAAAAGATTGAATTTAAGTTTAAACTCTTCAGTTTCCTTTATTTCTAAAAAGTTTTCTCAGATAATATTGAGAAGAACATACCAGGGAAAAAATTACGTTTGAATTCAGTGTCATTCTAACAGGAAAGGATATTCTAATGTACTCTTCTACCCTTTGACTTTTTAAATATCACAAACCAAACACTGGGTGGTATAGTGTAACATGGGAGGAGAAGGATTATATGAACAGTTAATAAGTCTGTTGTTTGAAGAATGAAACTCAATGGGAGATAAAAATAAAGCAATAAAAAGATAAAATATCTAGAAGTTAAAAATAATCTTGATTTTTTGCACACATACACACATGTAATCATGCATAACATGTGATTTCAAATACCAATAAAAGCAGAAAAAAATATGGTGCATTGCACCAAAATAAAAGACTCTGAGGTGGGGCGTGGGGGGGTCAGTACTGGAGCACGATGGCAGAGGAGGACCTAGAGGGGTTGAATTGTTAATGTGGAAAACTGAGAAATATTACACATGTACAAACTACTGAATTTTACTGTCAGCTATAAACCATTAGTCCCCCAATGAAGAAGAAAAAAAACAGTAAAAAAAAAAGCATAAAAATATACATTTTTATTTTATTTTATTTTGTAAAGACCTCCAAGGTGACACCTTGTTGAACTCTGTGTGAAAGAAAATGAGAACTGTTTGTTGAGGGTGGCTCAGAGTGAAATGAGTGTTTGTATGCCATGCCCAGGCCTAATGATCTTGAATGACTGACACATCCACCAGAATTCTGGCAGACTAAGAACTGTAGTTATCTAAAGGGAAAGTTGGTAAGGAGGCAAATAGACTGGCTTATTTTTACACAACCATAACCCAAGTGTATTAATATGATATTGTTCAAACTTTTAGCAACAAATTATTTTAGTCTATGTAGCTGGTGGAGAGTACAAACAATTTTATTTTTTTTAAATGTGAATACCACACTATTCAACCCTTGCCTCTCAATTTCTCTCTTTCACCCTCAAATACTTTTTTTAAAAAAAGTAGCCTGGTTTATTTGTTTTGTGAAATATGTTCTTCTTCTCTCCATTACCAAATAACACTTCCCAATAAATAATATGTGTGCACAAAGTAGAAATGGTATGATTTCTTATAATGACTACACTTAAGGATTAGTTTTAAATGGTTTGATTTTGGTGATTAACAACAATAATAAAATGATTTATCCCCAAAGCATTTGGGGTAGGAACAAAGCAGATGAAATTAGAGGTCTTAGGGTGGAAGAAAGCTCAGAAGTCCATTTTAGGCATGTTTCCAGGGGCTCACGACTATGATAGTTTTTGCATGAGTTGATAGCTAGCATGAAGTTGGATAAAACCAATGTCTGAATAAACGGTGTCGGAGTAAAGAAAAGAGCTAGAGAGTTGGATTAGAGCAGAGAGTAGCTCCCATTCTTGAAAAAATCCTGTGAATAGAATTAACTACTTACCTCCATCCAAGGACCATTTATATATGTATATTTAGCACCACAGCCTGTGTAACCTCTAAGTCCCTACTGGTTTGAGCTTGCAGCTCATGGTCACTGATAGGAACAGTGCATGCTGCACTCATTTCGGGACCAGTCTTCCTCAATTGAAAGGTCAGGATGAGCCAGCCTTGCTTCGGAGACTGGGACAGTACCTACTACCAGAGCTGCTCTATGGTGAGGGCAAGGTCCTAAGAGGACACAGAAGAGGGCTTGTGATGATGTTCCTGATGGAAGTGGCCAATGATGGTACAGAGAGGGAACCATTAGAGGTCTGACCCATCATATTTGTCCCTGACTAGGACCCCAGATGGTGAGGTGGTGTGATATTGGTCAAAGGGGCCATTATTAAGTTACTCTTCTTTTTTTCTTATTTTTTAAAGTATAATCACCTGTCTCCTCCCATTATGCCCCACAGGACACAATATTATCTTTTTTAATTGCATATTAGTATTCCCTGGGGTTTATATCCCATAACTTATTTTTAAATTTTTTATTATCTTTATTTATTTATTTATTTATTGGATTGAGACAGCCAGAAATTGAGAGGGAAAAGGGTGATAGGGAGAAAGACAGAGGCACCTGCAGCACTGCTTCACCACTTGCAAAGCTTTCCCCTTTCACGTAGGGACTGGAGGCTGGAACCAGGGTCCTTGCACATTGTAGCATGTGCTCTCAACCAGGTGTACCCAGTTCCTATACCATAAATTCTTCTTAAAATATTTCATTTACTTCAATGAGGGAAAAAGAGAGAGATCAGAGTACTGTTCAGCTCTGGCTTATAGCAGAGCTAGGTAAGGATTGAGCCTGGGTCCTAGGAGTCTTAGGCATGAAAGTTGTGTGTATAACCATTGTACTATTTTCCCAATCCTATACCAAAACTTCTTTATCCAACCATTGTCAGTAGGCATTTAGGCTGCTTCCAATTTTGGGCTACTGTGAGTAACGCAGCTATGAATATAGAGGTGCATATGTTACTTCGAATTAGTGTTTGCAAGTCCTTTGAATAAATGCTTAAGAGTGGTACTGTTCGGGAGTCTGGCGGTAGCCCAGCAGGTTAAGCGCAGGTGGCGCGAAGTGCAAGGACCAGTGTAAGGATCCCGGTTGGAGCTTCTGGCTTCCCACCTGCAGGGAAGTCGCTTCACAGGCAGTGAAGCAGGTCTGCAGGTGTCTATCTTTCTCGCCCCCTCTCTGTCTTCCCCTTCTCTCTCCATTTCTCTCTGTCCTATCCAACAATGACAACATCAATAACAACTACAATAATAAAAAAACAAAGGCAACAAAAGAGAAAATTTAAAAAAATTATAAAAGAGTGGTATTGCTGGAGCATAAAGTATTTCCGTTTTCATTTGTTTAGAAATTCTCCATACAATTTTCCAAAGGGGCTGCACCAGTTGCATTCCCTAATACAGCAAACATACCTTTTAAAAATATGTATTGACTTATTGTTGTTGTTGTTTTAATAAGAGAATGAGAGAGTGAGACACTAGAGCACTCTCAGCTCTGGCATATGAGTGGGATTGAACATTACGCCTCCAGTTCCTCAGTAATGCAAATCAATTGCTTGTTTTATTACCTATAAAATGTGTAAGTTGGATTGAATCAAGTATATTTTGGCTCAGTTTAACTCTGCTTGTCCCAAATTTGTTCCTTTTTTTCTAGCAGTCGCTCAATCTTGGGCAACTTATCAACCTAATTTTTTTTCCATCAATGTAATGTAGAGAATAAAGTACATGATATGATTTTATGAGAGTTAATGTAGGAAATATTTTTAAAGAACAATTAATGACACATGACAGAAACACAATAGGACAAAGATATTGCAACTCTGTGAAATTAGGAAAAGGATAAGCCTCTTTCCCAAGTTTTCCCAGAAGCAGAACTAGATAACTAAAGAGAAATCTGTCTTGAGGTAGAATGACAACCAGAACTATGGGTTAAGAAACTACTATTGTACTGAAAAATTATACTATCCTTGAAGTAGATAGAATTAAAAGAAACATTCAAATATCTGCCGATCTTCTAGCATAGGAATCATATGAAATACAAAATATGTTCAATGATAAATATCAAGGTTTCAAGAAAAAAAAGATTTATTTTCTAAAATATATTTTATTCATTTTTTTTGGATGGAGACAGAGAGAAAAATCAACATGTGCACAGCCCAGGCCTTGAGCTAGCGAAATGCAAGCTTTGCACCAAAGCTATCACAAGCTTTGAGTCAGGACATAATCCTGTCCTGACAAAAATCAAATAAAGTAGAAAAAAAAAGGGTAAGGTAGTGATGCACCTTGTTAAGCACATACATTATAGTACATAATGACCCAGGTTCAAGGCCCTGGTCCCTACTTAGAGGGGGAAAGTTTCATGGGTGGTTAAGCAGTGTCGCAGGTATCTCTCTGTCTCTTTCCCTCTCTATCTCCCCCTTCCTCTCAATTTATCTCTGTCTCTATGCAATAATAAATAAAAATATTTAAAAATTTTTTTAAAAGAAATAAATCAGTAGGGAAGGTAGAGAGAGCGAGGGGGAGAGACCTTGGTCTTTGCATGTTATTAACACATGCACTTAATTAGGTATATGCCACTGTCCAGTCACTCTCCTCCCCCACCACAAAAGCTTTAAAACATTTATCATTCCAGGGTCCAGGCGATGGTGCACCCAGTTAAGTGCACATATCACCACACACAAGGACCGGGGTTCTAGCCTCGCTTCCCACCTGCCATAGGGACACTTCATGAGTGATGAGGCAGGTCTGCAGATGTCTATCTTTATTTCTATCTTCCCTCATCTCTCAATTTTTCTCTGTCCTGTCAAATAAAATGGAAACAAAAAATGGCGACTGGGAGATGTTGATTTGTATTGCTGATGCAGAGCCCTAGCAATAATCCTGGTGGCAATTAAAAAAAAAAATTACCATTCAGTCTTCTATCTTGCCCCCTGTTTTCAGTTCCCAAACAGACAGTAATGTTTCTGTCACAACAGCTTAGCTTGATTTTTCTCGACACAAGTTTAGATTGTCTGTACTCGTTAGCAGGAACAGGTCTCCCAGAGTCCTTCCCCAACTGCTGCTAAATGCTTAGAATTCCATTTTCAGTACATTAGCCCCTTACAGTGGCTATTTTATACCACAAATCCCTTTGAAAGTCTCATAGATTACTAGGTAATATTCCAGAAAAAATAACAATCTTCTTTTTCTGTTTTCCTTTTTTTTTTCACCAGAGCACTGATCAGCTCTGGATTATGGTGGTGTGGGGGAATTGTGTGGGATTTAGGAGCCTCAGGCATGAGAGTCTCTTTGCATAATCATTATGCTATCTACCCCACCCCCCATAATCTTCTATGTATACTTCCACAAAATGTTACACGCATTCTTGGGGTGTTAGGGAAAAGAGTTTGCTTTACTGTAAAGCTTTTATGGCTGCCAAGTATAAGATCAAACTAAACATTATCACAGCAAAGCTGTAAAGGCAAGAAAAGTCAAGGTTCTGAAGAGCTATGCAAACACATTTTGTGTTGACCAGAAACTCAGTAGCTTCCTTCTTAGCATTAAACACAGGAGAACCAACTTTCTTCTATTCTATTTATTCTTTGTTTAATTCCTCTACTTCGCTTTTTATCCATGTTCTTTGAGAAGGAGGAATTCTTGCTTTACCACAGAAACTCAGATTAAACAGCTGAATTTCTAAATTTCTGAATTTTATACCTTTTCTTATCTTTCTCATAATTTTGTATTTACTAAAAACTTCCTTCAGCAACTGAGGGGAAGATCTGATACTTATGTTCTTTTCAGTCTATGAATTATCACACACAACCCTATATTAATGATGCTACTTCAATGTTTTGCTTAGAGGATTAACAATTTAGCTATAGTTGAGATCAGTTTACATGTATTACTAGAATACTTCTTGTATCTATAGTCCAGGAGTATAATTTATATATTATTGAAATATTAAGTTAGATGTGTGTTCACATAAATATATAATATACAAATAATTTTATACATGCACATTTTTATATATGCTTAACTATTTGTGGACAATTTTTTTAATTTCTTTTTTTTAATTTATTTATTTATAAAATGGAAACACTGAAAAGACCATAGGATAAGAGGGGTACAACTCCCACCACCAGAGCTCCATATCCTATCCCTTCCCCTGATAGCTTTCCTATTCTTTATCTTGGAAGTGATGTCTGTAACTATATGCAAAAAAATCCTATCAGATTATAACATTATTGGGAATATTTCAAGATAGTTCATTTTATGCTGAACTGATAACCCACATGCCTAGGTAACTGAACAATATGGTGGAGTCCTCTCCTGAAAAACTGGGGTGTGGGTCCTATCTCTGACTGTGCAACTAGTATTGGTGTCTGTAACCCTGAGAAAGTTTATTCACTTTCTCTGTCTTACCTTGCCTACTCACAAAATCTGGGGTATGGATTAGATTGCAAATAAAATCTTTGTTTCTATAATGAGCTGTTCCTTAGTTCCTATTAGCTTAACAATACTTACACACCAGTAAGCATGAAAAATTTAGCCCTGAAAGAAATAGTTGAAGAAAAAAAAATTAATAATCATATCCCATTTGTCTAATGAGCAAATTTCAATAGATAAATGCCATAAAAATCAAATTATATTGAACTTCTAGCATTTGCATAAACTTTATATAATGATGCCTATATAAGGGTAAATTTTAGATATCTAATACATACTTTCAAAGACTTTTTAACTGTTTATCAAATGTTTTACTAAACTTAGTGAAGAAATATTGAGGTAATGGGAAAATATTTCAAAACAACAAAGAAACACAAAATAAAAAAAGAAATGGAGTTGAGAGAAAGAGAAATAATTTACAAAATGGAAAATGTCTCTTGTAAATATATGCCTGAATATATCAAAGATGAAAAAACACAACAAAAACAAGCAAGTTCTTGAAGAATAAATCAACTATTTTGGTTACTAAGGTATTTTGATTGCCTGTCTAATAGGCTCTGAGACTTGTGTTCATACTACAGTTTAATCTAGGCTTTATTTTTATGCCAGCACTCTTTTTTTATTTTTTTTTAAGAAAACAGGCTTTGTCTAGATGATCTGGGAAATGCTTATTTTTCTATTCCTACTCCCATTTCATGCTCTTTTCTATTTCCTTTTGTCTGAAGCCCATAGGGACAAACAAGGTACAGTAGGAAGTTAGGGAAGATATCTATTCTATTGTCTCCTTTACATCATTACCCATCAGATCAGCTCCTCCAAGAACTAAAGGAGTGAGTGGCAGCCTCACTCTATCACTCATAGTTCCCGGAGTATAAGTAATGGGTCAACTAGTCTGATAATTTCTCAGTTTTCAGCTACCTGATTGCCTCTATTATATTTTTTCTGTGTATAGATATCATTTGTGTTACTCTTAAGTAAATAAATATTTATCTTTCATTTTTTTAATGGAACTGGGACTTCAGATATGCATGATTTCACTGCTCTAGGCCACATTTTTCTTCAGATAAAGAGACACACAGAGAGAGGGAGAGACACCATATCACCAAAGTTTTCTCAGTTGCCATAGCACTTCTCATGTGGTGCTGGGTTTTGGAGTCAGGCCCTGGTCGTGGCAGTGTAGGCACACTCTTCAGTGAGTTATCTCTCTGTCTCAGAACTACTTTTTTTAAGTGACTTAGTTTTCATTCTATTAATTTTAAGCAAATAAAAGATATTTCACCCTGAACAAGATACTCCTTACAGAAAGCGAGATCTTTACATGTCATACATCAGACAAGAGGCTAATAACCAAAATATATAAAGAGCTCAGCAAACATAAATAACTCAACCCAAATGTGGGAAGAGGATATGAACAGAATATTCACAACAGAAGAGATGCAAAAGGCCAACAGGCATATGAAAAAATTGCACCAGGTCACTGACTGTTGGAGAAATGCAAATAAAGACAACAATCAGATACCACCTCACCCCCATGAGAATATCATGCATCAAAATAACAGAAGCAACAAATACTGGAGAGGTTGTGGGGACA
Source organism: Erinaceus europaeus (assembly GCF_950295315.1). Lineage (NCBI taxonomy): Eukaryota > Metazoa > Chordata > Mammalia > Eulipotyphla > Erinaceidae > Erinaceus > Erinaceus europaeus. The sequence continues at coordinate 169,334,222 of NC_080162.1, read as the reverse complement.
AAGGAATCCTCTTGCACTTCTAGTGGGAATGTAAATTTTTCCAGCCCCTGTAGAGAGCAGTCTGGAGAACTATCATAAGGCTAGAAATAGACCTCCCATATGACCCAGTAATTCCTCACTTAGGGATATATCCTAAGAACTCAATCACACCCATCCAAAAAGATATATGTACACCTATGTTCATAGCAGCACACTTTGTAACAGCCAAAACCTGGAAGCGACCTCAGTGCCCAACAAAATATGAATGGCTGAGGAAGTTGTGGTATATATACACAATGGAATACTACTCAGATATTAAGAATAATGTGTCCACCTTCTCTGACCCATTTTTGATGTCGCCAGAAGGAATTATATTAAGTGAAATAAGTCAGAAAGACAAAGATGAGGATGAGATGATCCCACTCATAAACAGAAGCTAAAAAATCAGAACAGAAAGAGAAATGCAAAGCAGAATTTGATGGAGTTTGGAGTATTGCACCAAAGTAAAAAACTCTGGGGAGTGGGTAAGGATATATTTTTAGCTGCAATATAGGGGCATGGGGGGTAGGGACATGGACATTTGATGGCAGGAATGGTGTTAATATATACTCCTATTAATGTAGTCTTATGAAGCACTATTTAATAAATATGAGGGGAAGAATAGAATGAATGTCTCGAGCTTTTTAATGCATAGAATTCAGCTCTGAGTATATATTCCTTTGATCTAAGCACTTAGGGTTTCAGATTAGTAAACTGATTGAATTTCAACACAGGGCTTAAGTTGTGAATGCATTTCCAATAATGACATATATATATATATATATATATATATATATATATATATATATATATATATACATATATATATATACATGTGATCTCCTACAATCTTAGACCAGGGAGACCAGAAGCAACTGGTCATGCCAGTATATATGATAAAATTATTTGTAAATAGAATAAATCATATATCATGGTAAGGTCTTATATGGAACCTCTTAAGCTTTTATCATTTTCCTTCATGCTTTTTTGGATCCATACCATTTAATACTACATAGGCTGATCTCAACCAAATCAATGCAGCCAGTACCACCTTGACATGTTTTACTTCAGACTGTGTCCAGAGACAGCAGGTTTGGGATGTTAACCCTCTAGCTCCAATACTAGGGTGAGACTGTTCCTAGTTCATAGGACTCCTTAGTTCCATTCCGGGTGGCACACCTCCTAACAAAGTTATAGAACCTAGATATAGACCAGGACCCATGAGATAGGGCACATGTATCCATAAGTTAGGGAGAAATATATATACCTTAAAGTAAAAGTGTGCAATGGTCTAGTGACTCAAAAAAAGTGCAGCAAGCAAGTAGAAAGACCTAAAACAAGGCAACATAAAGTACTTAATCAAATATTTTCTACTTAGACCTAAATACCCCCATCACATACTTCCTATTTCACATCCTTCAATCACTCTCAGTCTAACCCTGTCTGATAAAGTAAGGACTATAAAACTACAAAAGCTGAATAAAGGCAAGAGACTGGCACACTCTAATGATGGACTTTTTTAAATTTTTGCTGGGGCTCAGTGCCTGCTCTATGAACTCATTGCTCCTAGTGGAGCATTTTTTTCAGTCTTATTTTATAGGACGGAAATAAATTGATAGAGGAGGAGGGGAGGGAATTGATATAGAAAAAGAGGGAATGAGAATAGTAGACACCTGCAAACCTGCTTCCCCACTCATAAAGCTTCCCCCTTGCAGGTGGGGGGAAAGGGGCTATCCTTGCACATGTCCTTTTGCATCATACTATGTGCACTTAACCAGGTATGCCACTGCCCTGCTCCTTAAATATCATTGATGGTCCTTTTGGTCACTACTAGACTACCCCATCATCTGGGGCCCTAGACAGGGAATCGTGGGATTCCCACACAGATATGATGAGCCTAGACCTCCAACCCATCCTTCTCTCCACCATCACTAGTCATCTCCAATAGGAACAACATCATAACGCCTCGTGTGGGGCTCTACATGATTTGCACCACTCTCTGAAGGGAGGCTGGGTCAACATACTCTGTCACTTAAGGAAGACTGGTCCTGAAATGAGTGCAGCCTAGAATGTTCCCAGCTATGATCATGGAATGTGAGCTCAGACCTACAGGGATGCAGAGGTTACACAGGTTCCTGTGTTAAATATGAATAGGCATGGGTCTTAGGTCAGATCAATGGGGCTTACAATTAATAGTATTTATACACTTGTCCCAAATTTGGGAGCTACTCTCTGCCCTGATACAGTTTTCTGGTCCTATTCCCAATTCAAACACAATCCTCCCAGACAATAATACTTCTAGACCATCTGCATGTTAGTTATCGGGCTCCGGCAAAAAATTAGTAAAGTCATGGACCACTCTGAATATACCTAGACTTTCTAGCTTCTTACACCATGAAGACTCCAAATTTCATCTGCTTTATTCTTATCTTTAGGTTCCTAATTATTAAACAATTTGTTCTGTTTTATATTTTAATGCGTTTCAGCCACCAAGTTGCAGAATACCAGGACACCAACCTGACATTCCTGGACAGATGACCTCACCAGTGTGTCCTGGAATCCCACCTCCTCAGAGCCCTATCCCACTAGGGAAAGATAGAAACAGGCTAGGGTTATGGGCTGACCTGCCAGTGCTCATTTCCTGAGGAGAAGCAATTACTGAACACAGACCTCCCACCTTCTGCATCTCATAAAGATCTTTGGTCCATACTCCTAGAGGGATAAAGAATAGGGAAGCTTCCAGTGGAGGGGATGGGATGTGGAACTCTGATGGTGGGAATTGTGTGGAATTGTACCCCTTTTTTCCATAGTCTCATCAATAATTATTTACTAGTTAGTTGAATTTAACAAAAGTAGAAGTCATAACATAGAAATATGTACAAAGAAAACAATCATATATTAATCCCCACCCAATATTTTTAGCTGCTAAAATTGCAGTTTTATCCCAGAACACTCTTTGCTAGCAAAGATTACTGAGATGAGAATATCTCATTACATTGAAACCTGAGATGCCTTTTTCTGACATAGTCTATAATTGAAAAGGAATAGTTTTCTCCCTTTATAATTGAAGGTTATTTAATATCCTACCTATACTTTGTTAATAACTTTTCTGTTGAAGTTATACAAAGACAAAAATCCATTTTTCTATAAAACTCACACATTTTTAATTGATTATATTTAAAGCTATCTAGTTTTCCTAAAAGTATTTGATTTTAATTTGCTTTAATACCTCAAGAAAATTCTAAAAACATAAATACACAAACAACAAAAAGTCTTTGTCCTTGATAAGTAATTTTTGTGTTTCATTTATTAGATATGAGATAAAGAACTTCATATGAGAGAGGGTTGGGCAGTAATACAGCAGGTTAAGCACACATAACACAAAGCACTAAAACCTCACTGAGGGACAGAACACTCAGGTGCCATGTTGCTGTGTTTTAGCATTTCTAATAAATGTTGTCTGGAGTTGAACTAAAACAAGAATAGCCCTGCATCCAGTGTATCCAATTCCTCTGAAAGTCACTGTAGACCTAAGTCACTGTCCTATGTACTCTTTTATCCAATCTGGTCCAATTTCCTAGCTTCACAGTACCTGAAAACCCATGGTTTTTAAATTTGTTTTAATTATCTTTATTTATTTACTGGATAGAGACAGGCAGAAATTGAGAAGAATGGGGAGACAGAGAGAAAGAGATACGCCTGCAGCCCTGCTTCACCATTCAAGCAGCTTTCCCCTTGCAGGTGGGGACCGGGGGCTCGAACATTATAAAGTGCGCTCAGCTAGGTGCACCATCCAGCCCAAAGATCATGTTCTAACAAATTAAAGTGAAAGACATGGCAAGAAATATGTAACAGTCAACCTAACATGATTTCTAGGTCAATTTTCAACCAGAAAAAAATTAATTAATTTTAGAAAAGGAAATACAAGCAAATTACAACTATGTGAACACTTAGAGAATGTGTCCATTTGTCTATTTTAGGTGGCTATTATCACCCTGCAGAAACCATAGTAATCCTGCTAGACTGAGAGACTACCCCTGTAGCTGCTATGCTTCCCAAAAACCTGGCTTCAGATATAGTTTACAGAGGCTATTAAATATAAAACAGCTTGAATATGCATGCCTCCGGAACTGTCTTTAAATCTGAGTGCTTGCATTTGCATCTAATATACATTTGTGTGTAATATTTAAAATTAATCTATTCATTTAATGTTCAAGCTGCAAAAATCAGAGAATACCATGTCTGATAGAGAAAAGAACTCTCACATAAGCAGCTGTTTAACTTTATGAAGTGAATAAAGTCAGATCCGATGATTAAGCCTGCCAATACAAAGAAATGACTGAGGAGTTTTTGCAAAAATACCACAGTGGAGTCCTACCACAGATAATTTAATTCAGTTTTTTTTGTGTGTGTATGTGTGTGTGTGTGTTTGTGGGTTTTTTTTTTTTTTGTGGGTTTTTTTTTTTGCCTCCAGGGTTATCGCTGGGCATTAGTGCCTGCATCGACCTTCTCGTGGTGCATCCCGTGAGTACCCATTTATTGGGGAAACTGATGATCCTTCCTAGCCGACTGAATCCACATGGATCCCAGTCACTTTCAAAGCCAGCAACAAGCAGACATCAGGCTCAACCTGACGCTGTTGACTGGCTACGGAAGAAGGGCAAACGCTAGAAGAAGAAGTGCCTGCATTATGAATTCACTGCTCCAGAAGATCAGTAGTCCCATTTTTGTTGCCCTTATTGTTGTTATTATTGTTACTGTTGTTATTGGATAGGGCAGAGAGAAACTGAGAGAGGAGGGGAAGAAAGAGAAGGGGAGAAAAAGATAGACACCTGAAGACTTGCTTCATGGGATCCTTATGGGAGCTTCTCGCCATGTGTGCTTAGCCCACTGTGCTACCGCTCAGCCCCAATTCATAATATTTTATATGGGACCTTAATGTTGGTGATTTTATAAATTTCCCAGGTGTTAGTAAGCAAGCACAGATTCCATCTTCTCCTTCTCCTCCTTCTCCTTCCTTCTCCTCCTCCTTCTCTTTCTCCCCCCCCCCGCTTTCTCTCTGTGTATATGTGTGTATTTCTTCCATACTCTCCCTTTTGCACTTTTCCATTGTCTCTGAATACTAAACTAGGAACCTGTAGCCTCCAAGAAAAAATAAACCTGTCATGAGACCTCCAGGTAAATTTTTACAGACTGCTGTTCTCCAGTGATTCTTTCTTTGACAGGTATCTCTTTCAGTTTAACAGCTAGCTATGTGGCAGAATTCTCTACAACAGTCAAATGGCCATGTGGCTTGACTTCTCCACCACTAACCTATTACCTTTTATATACCCCAAACTTTAGTCTAAGCATAAAATGCTTTCTCAGTACTTAAGTTTGATAATTTTTTAAAATTTACTTATGAGTGCACTAAAGCATCATTTTGGCATGTTTGGTACTGGAGATAGAATTCAGGACCTCATGCTTGCAAATCTTGTGCTCAACTACTGAGCCATCTTCTGGGTTGCTGTGAGGTTTCATTAGTGAAACTTATTTCGACCAGTATTCAAGAACTATCATGAAATGGTGTATATGACACAAAAATTGAGACCTGAAAGGATAAATAACTCACACAAGGGACAAGACTGGGTCACCTGCCCCTAACCCAAGGTGCTTCCTAGGCCATTAAGAATTTGTGAAGCATCCTTCCTGCAAGTGAAGAGCCAGGGCTCAAACCCAGATCCTTCCAAGAGTCCTTGTACTATGTCTGCTTAACTGGTTGTGCCACTGCCCATCCCCCCCCATTCATTATTCTTTAAAGGGATAAGATGAAATTATTGGTTTGGAAAATAGCAACAACAAAAAGGCAAAAATTAATTTTAGTCAAAAATAATTTTGAAAGACCAACTGTTTCTCATAATTTGTTTTTCTGAGAAGATTAACAGATATTGTGGTGGTTTCATGTCAAAAACAGGGACTTAATTAAACAGCAGTCTGACTTAGTAAGAAAAGCACATTGACTGCTTTATATGCATATATTGTAGTGAACACTTAAACATGTTGTTTGCCGCTTTTCGCATGCTGTAAGTTCAAGAGATAGACTTCCCAGGCTGAGGAAACAACACAGTGGTTATGCAAAAGACTTTCATGTCTGAGTCTCCTATTTAAAAAAAAAAAAATAGGCTTCCTAAGTTTAGAATTCTCACGAATGTTTAACTCTGGAGTCCAGTACTCATACATTTAATTCCTTAGGCCATATTCACCAATACCAATTTTATCAAAAATAAAGTTATAGTATATTTCTATGGGTTCTATTATTTCTTATTTTGATTAGTGATTTAATATTGATTTACAAAATTATAAAATAATAGGGATATAATTCTGCACTGTTCCCACCACCAGACTTCTGCGTTCCCATCCCTCTTAGGCAGAAACTGCAATAGTTTTCCTTACATTATAGATATGGGTTGACTCTATATCTGTATCTGTATCTGTATCTGTATCTGTATATTACATTATAGATATGGGTTGACTCTGTATCTGTATCTGTATCTATATCTGTATTATGTCTTTCTCTGTATATATGTAATTTGCCAGTTTTTGTTCACTTCTACAGTCCTACCTTCACTTCCTTTCTAAGACACACTTATGCTTTTTTTTTTCAATGTTTTTTTTTTATTGTTGTAGTAGTTGTTATTGTTGTTGGATAGGACAGAGAGAAATGGAGAGAGGAGGGGAAGACAGAGAGGAGGAGAGAAAGATAGACACCTGCAGTCCTGCTTCACTGCCTGTGAAGCAACTCCCCTGCAGATGGAGAGCTGGGGACTTGAACCGGGATCCTTATGCCAGTCCTTGTGCTTTGCGCCATGTGCACTTAACCCGCTGTGCTACAGCCCAATTCACACCTATGCTTATTCCTACTTCTCAGTATCCTTTCAGTTTCCTCTTCTCTCTCAGATAAGGAAAACATTGCCTGACTTCTGCTGTTCTCCAGATTTGCTTCCTTTTCAGTGATGGTATAAAAACAAAGCTTCTTGTTTATTTGAGCTTTTTCTTTCTTTTTTTCTTTATTGGGGATTAATAGTTTATACTCAATAGTAAAATACAGTAGTTGTTACATGTGTAACATTTCTCAGCTTTCCATATAACACTCTAATCCGCCACCGAGGTCCTCCTCCTCCATAATATTCCAGGATGTGAACAACCCACCACCCCCACCCCACCCCAGAGTCCTTTACTTTGGTGCAATACACCAAACCCACTTCAAGTTCTGCTTTGTGCTTCTCCTATGGTTCTTATTTCTCAACTTCTGTCTCTCAGTGAGACCACCAGTTTTTTAAGAGGTTGAATAAAAGCTACAAACATTTGTCTGGACCTAGAAGATACCTAGAATTATCAAAATAATATTTTAAAAAGAAGAACAAAACTGGATATATCACATTCCCAGATCTCAAAGTATATTATAGTGCCACTGTAACTAAAACTGCCAAATACTGAAACAAAAATATACACATTGACCAAAGGAACAAAACTGAAAGACCAGAAATAAGCCTCCCCCTACATATATGGGCATCTAATCTTTTACAAGGGGGCCTAAATTAGTAATTGGAGGAAGGAGAATCTCTTCAACAAAAGGTCTTGGGAAAAATGAATTGAAACATATAGAAGATTGAAAATGAACCATTACATTTCAATATACCAAAGTAAACTTCAAATGGATCAAGGACATGGATGTTAGACCAGAAACTATCAAATACTTAAGGAAAAATATTTACAGAACTCTTTTCCATGTAAATTTTATAGTCATGATCAATGATAGGAAACCAAGTGCAAGGAACACTAAAACAAAATCAAGCCAATGGGATTACGTTAAATTGAAAAGCTTTTGTACAACTAAAAGAAACCACCAGTCAAAACAAAGAGACTCCTTACTTGGGAGAAGATCTTTACATGCCACAAATCAGACAAGAGGTTAATAAAATATATTATATAAACCCATTCTTGTAAACAATTCAAACAGTCAGGAAGCACAATTACCACCTTCCTCCACTGCTTCTTCCTCTCCCTTCTTCTCTTCCTTCTTTTTTTTTAAATTTAATTTTTTATTTATAAAAAGGAAACATTGACAAAACCATAGGATAGGAGGGGTACAACTCCACACAATTCCCACCACCAGATCTCTGTATCCCATCCCCTTCCCTGATAGCTTTCCTATTCTTTATCTCTCTGGGAGTATGGACCCAAGATCATTGTGGGTTGCAGAAGGTGGAAGGTCTGGCTTCTGTAATTGCTTCCTTGCTGAACATGGGTGTTGACAGGTCGATCCATAACCCCAGCCTGCCTCTCTCTTTCCCTAGTAGGGTGGGTCTCTGGGGAAGTGGAGCTCCAGGTCACATTGGTGGGGTTGTCTGTCCAGGGAAGTCTGGTCGGCATCATGCTAGCATCTGGAACCTGATGGCTAAAAAGAGAGTTAACATACAAAGCCAAACAAGTTGTTGAACAATCATGGACCTAAAGACTGGAATAGTGCAGATGAAGAGTTAGGGGTCCCTCCATTTTGTAGAGAGCTAGTAGGCATATTTTAGTTATATTCCAAAGGGCCTGTGGCTATACTAGTTTTTTTTGTTTTTTTCCCTGAGCCTGAAATCTGATATGCAGGTGGATCCAAGTTATTTTCTGGGAGATGATGTCATGGCTGGAAAAGGAACAGAAAGCTGGGAGCTACTCTCTTCCATGATCCAGTTTTCTTTCTTCTTTTACCAGACAGAGCACTGCTCTGCTCTGGCTTACGATGGTGGCAGGAGATTGAATCTGGGATGTTGGATGAGACTGAAAACTTCTAATAACATTTCAGAACAATTTTGATTTGGGGGGTTATGCCAGACCTTTAAACATAATTTTTTAAAGATATATACTAACATCTCCAGTGACTATAAATGAGAAATCAGAGGAAAAGAGAAGAGAAATATTCAGCCCACAGTCATAAAATATGAGATGACTCAGCTTATTGAAACTGGTCTTTGTTTTATTTTTTTTCCTTCTGAAATCTTTTTACCCATGGAGTTTCATCACCTCTGCCACAGTTATGTGCTGCCCACACATAGTTCCGGTTTGTCTGTAGCTTATGTTGCTGTAAGTTTGGTACTTTATTACTTTATTTCAGGTTCAGCATTTCTGAAACTGTGATTACTAGCTTTAAATTGGCATATGGGGAGATGATGCTCCGTTTAACAATGTCAAAGAGTCTCCCAGTCTTGTGGTTTTGTAGAAAGAAGTTTTGATAAGCTTACACATTTTGAATCACTAAGAGTTTCACAAATTTTTTTATACAAACTTCCTGGAAGTGTGTGGGTATATGTGTGGTGGGGGGCACAAGGATGATTGAGAAGTGTGGAGTAAAAAAACATTAGTGATTTCAAGAGTCGCTGATTCAACCTTTAAAAAGTACTGAAGGTCAAATGTAGCATTTATATTTTAATTTGAGACAAAATTTTGATGGCTTCACTTGAAAATAGCTAGAGCAATTTTGTATGAAATACTAGAGAGAGCAAATATCACTAAGAAGGAGTTCTGCCATTTTGGAATTAAATTCTTTCTTTAATTTGCCTTTCTGTATAGTTCCAGATAAGTGGCATTACTGGTAGGTGGGGTGGGGTGGAAAAAGACTGGTGAAATAAAAAATAAACAAATAAACATGGGCTTACATGTGAGGTGCTTAACTCTAAAACCTAGGTTGAAAAACATTTGTTATTTCTCCTCATAGGAAGGCTTCTTATCTCTAGGAGTAGCAAAGAGGGTAAAATTCAACCATATTTTTTTTCTTGTCTTAATAATAATGATCTAGGTTACATTTGATCATTTTTACCTGTAAAAAAATCAGTAACTTAAGTAGTAACACAAATTTGAAATAAAATAATGGCAATCTGAAATTGCCCTGCTGGAAATCTGGTAAGAAAAGACTTCCTCTTATGATGTCATGTCTGGCTTTTGAAGGCAGAGAGGAGACATAGACAGTATATTCTTTTATTAGTAGTCCTCTGATTCTCCCTCTAATAAAATTCAATTCTATAAACTACAAACATCTGAGAAGATTCTAACTGCCACTTATAGAAGATATTTGCACTTTTGATATATGAAGTTTCAAAAACAGAATATCAAGGTATGCAATTAGTCTTAACCTTTGACAAACATGGTATAAAGAAACTAAAATTATTTTTTTATATGCAGACAGGTGTCAGAAGAACATTCTATTAAAAAAAAAGTAGTTTATGGATACGTGTGAACATATGCTCCCTCCCACAGAAACTGGTGTATATCTAGGTTTTGGGACTTTGTTAGAAAGTGAACCACCTGAGATGAGATTAGAGTATACTATGGAAGGAAAGGTCTCACCCGAGTAATGAAGCTGAAGGGTTGTCATTCCACACGTGAAGTTTCTGGACACAGTCTGAAGTGAAGCATGTTGAGGTGGCAATCGTTGTGTTGGTTAGGTTGTGATCGGCAGATGCAATATTATTTGATATGGATTGGGAGAGGCGTACAGGAAAGTGGGCCCTATCCAATGGTTCCAGGACTGGGGGAAGTAGGCTCTATAGTGGAGATGTGAGGTTCCTGCTGTCTTAGGGATCAAAAAGAAAGTCCTTTTGTTAGGGTTTGCTGTACAGTACCCAGTATCTTGCATATAGCTGTGCTATTGGTTGCTTCTGATCTACTTGGTCTAGGCTTTTGAGAGAGTCTGCATATCAATTACACAGCCTATATATTGAAAATATTCAGTTTGTGTTTTGAAAAACTTCGAGACATACAATTAATTTTCCCCCTCTCGTATTAATTAACTAGTGATTTATATGACCACATTTTACTAGGAGTGTACATAAACACCATTCCCACCACCAAAAGACTGGGACCCATCCCTCCCACCCACTCCCACCCCCCACTGGCCCAGGAAGCTGCATGTCTACCCCTCACCACAGGGTTTTTACTTTGGTGCCCTACTTACAATTTGGTCAGGTCCTGCTTTTAGTTTCCCTTTCAGATCTTCTTACTTAACTTCTGTTGATGAGTGGGATCATCCCATACTCATCTTTATCTTTCTGACTTAGTTCACTTAACATAATTCCTTCTAGCTCTGTCCAAGATGGGTCAGAGAAGGTGGGTTCATTGTTCTTGATAGCTGCATAGTATTCCATTGTGTATATATACCACAGCTTTCTCAGCCACTCATCTGTTGGTGGGCACCTGGGTTGCTCCCAGGTTTTAGCTATTATGAATTGTGCTGCTATGAACATAGGAGTACACACCTATTTTTGGTTGGGTGTTATGGAGTCCTTGGGGTATAACCCCAGGAGAGGAATTACTGGATCATATGGAAGGTCCATGTCTAGCCTTCTGAGAGTTTTCCAGACTGCTCTCCACAGAGGCTGTACCAATTTACATTCCCACCAGCAATGTAAAAGGGTTCCTCTGTCCCCACATCCTCTCCAGCATTTGTTGCTGCTGTCCTTTTTGATGTATGCCATTCTTACAGGAGTGAGGTGGTATCTTAGTGTTGTCTTAATTTGCATTTCTCTGACAATCAGTGACCTAGAGCAGTTTTTCATATCCGTAAACTACTACATATCTGTAAACTACTGCAAAATATATACCTGAAAGCAGAAGTACACTAGAGTTTGCAGAGAGTACCCCCCTAACACTTCCTCTCCACTATTCCAAGCTTTAGGTCCATGATTGCTCAACAATTTGTTTGGCTTCATATGTTAACTCTCTTTTCAGTCACCAGGTTCCAGATGTCATCAAGATGCCGGCCAGGCTTCCCTGGACTGAAGACCCCACCAATGTGTCCTGGAGCTCCGCTTCCCCAGAGACACACCCTACTATGGAAAGAGAGAGGCAGACTGGGAGTATGGACCGACCAGTCAACGCCCATGTTCAGCGGGGAAGCAATTACAGAAGCCAGACCTTCTACCTTCTGCAACCCACAAGGACCCTGGGTCCATGCTTCCAGAGGGATAGAGAATGGGAAAGCTATCAGGGGAAGGGGTGGGAAATGGAAATTGGGTGGTGGGAATTGTGTGGAGTTGTACCCCTCCTACCTTATGGTTTTGTTAGTTAATCCTTTCTTAAATAAAAATGAAAATTTAAAAAAAGTGCCTGGTAGACATCGATGAAAAGGAAACAATCAATAAAATTTCTTTTTTAATTAATTAATTAATTTTATTGCTATTAATTTATTTATAAAATAAAAAATATCAACAAGACCATAGGATAAGAGGGGTACAATTCCACACAGTTTCCTCCACTAGAGTTCTGTATCCCATCCCCTCCCTTGAAATCTTTCCTATTCCTTGTCCCTCTGGGAGCATGAATCCAGGGTTATTAATGGGGTGCAGAAGGTGGAAGGTCTGGCTTCTATAATTGCTTCTCTGCTGAACATGGACATTGGCAGGTTGATCCACACTCCCAGCCAGTCCCTATCTTTCCCTAGTGGGGCAGGACTCTGAAGAGGTGGGGGTCCAGGGTACTTTGGTAAGGTCCTCTTGTCGGGGGAACTCAGATTGGCAACAGGGTAGCATCTGTAATTTGGTGGCTGAAAAAGCACTAAGATATAAAGCAGAGCAAATTGTTTAATAGTCAGGAACCTAAAGTCAAGAATATAGCAGCTGAGTTTTGGGATCTGCATTTTGGGAAAAGTTAGTAGGTCTATTTTAAGTATATTCCAAAGGGTCTATAACTTTACTAATTTTTACCTGAGCATGGCTGCTAACATGCAGGACCAAAGGTATTGTCTGGGGAGATGGTGTCAGAGTTGGAAATAGAACTAGAAAGCTGTATCAGGGAAGAAATTAGATCCCAAATACTGGAAAAGTATATAAGTACCATTTTACGGTGTTTTTTTTTTTTTAATTTTTATCTTTCTACTTGCTTGCTATTTTGGGTCACTGCAAACTATTGTGTACTTTTGCTTTAAGATGTCTATATTTCCCCTAACTTATGGGTACATATTACTGATTTAATACTGATTTACAAGGTTGTAAAAGGTATAATGGTAATAGAGGTATAATTCCATGTAGTTCTCACCACACGAATTCTATGTCCCATCCCCTTCATTGGAAACTTCCCTGTTGTTTATCCCTCTGGGAGTCGGGGCCAAAACTCTTTTTTTTTTAAATATTGTTTGTCTATTTTTTTTATTATTGGATAAAGACAGAGAGAAATTGAAAGGGGAAGATAGAGAGAGAAAGAGACAGAGACATCTGCTGCCCTGCTTCACCACTCGTGAAGCTTTCCCCTTGCAGGTGAGGACAAGGGACTTGAGCATGAGTTCTTGTACACTGTAATGTGAGCACTTACCCAGGTGCACCACCACCTGACCAAAATTATTTTTGAGGTGCAGAAGGTGAGAGTTCTGACATGTTATTATTTCTCCACTGAACATGGGTGTTGGCAGATTGATCCATACCCCCAGCCTGTTTCTATCTTTACCCAGTGGGGTAGATATCTGGAGAGGTGAGGTTCCAGTAAACATTGGTGAGATCGTATACCTAGGGAAGTCAGCATGGAGTGATAGGAGAATTAGAATTTGGTGGTTGAAAGTGGTATGATATAAAGCTGGACAAAAATATTTAATAAACAAGAACCATAAAGTAGGAATAAAGCAGATGAGAGTAGAAACCTTAGGGTGGAAGGAAGTTAGGAAGTACAGTTTATGAATGATCCTAGGACACTGTCTTAATAATCTTTGCTTGAACTTGATAGATAACATGGGGATGGATCAGAAATATTATCTGGGAAGATGGTGTCAGAGTTGAGAGTAGAACTAGGAAGCAAGATTAAGGCAGAGGGTTGCTCACAAACTTGAAGATCTATAAACGCAATTAAGTGTTTACAGAGACCATATCCATTCATATTTAACATAGGAGCCTGTACAACATCTGAGTCCCTTACAGACCGAGTTCATAATCCACAGGCACAGCTGGGAACATTCTAGGCTGCGCTCATTCAGAGCTAGTTTTCATCAAGTGGCAGACTAAGATGACCCAGGCTCCCTTTGAAGAATATAGTACTCCCTACCATTACTAGTTCATAGTGAATGTATGGTCCTGAAGAAGCCCACAAAAGGGCTTAAATAATGTTTCCAATGGGTATGAGCACTGATGGTAGAAAAAGGAATCTATTAGAGGTCTAGACCCATATTATCTACAGTGGAATTCAAGAACCTGTGGCTGAGAGAGAGAACCTATGAGCTTTAAATCCATGACCTCAGGAGTGTTAGCCTACTGAACAAGGACATAGGACATTTCTGATGAAAAGCAGTCTGTTCTGTTGCCAAACTAAGGCAGACATATTTAAAAGAAATTTGTGGCAGCTGGCTGCTAAATGGTAAATTGAGCCTTGCCTTTCTGAACTCAGCTATCATTGAGATTTGGTTTCAGACTGAAATCATACAGAAAAAACACATACACACCACACAGCTTAAGGAAGTAACAAGAAACATAACCTCAGCCTCCAACCCCTCAGCATATAAACAAAGGGAATCCCAGTGATCACAATAGCACCGCTTTCTGGCCTTCAAACACACTTTCAGATATGAAGAAAACAGATAGAATTGAAAAAGGACTCCAGGAAGTTACAGGCATAGAGGGACTATTAGAAAAATGACTTCAGAAGGCTTATTATGAGCACTCTCTGTCATATGCTTTACATTGGTTTGTTCAAGCCCTCCCCCGCCAAGAGAATTGGATCAGTCCCATTAATTTCACGGGCCTGCTTGGCCCGCCCCAAGGAACCCCGGGAGAGGGTTCCTAAGTTCGAGAGTGCCAGAGTTCCTGAGTTCCTGAGTTCGAGAGTTTCTGAGTTACAGAGTAAGAGAGAGTTCCACAGTGGAAGAGTTGCAGAGGGTTCCCCAGTACAAGAGTTCCAGAGTTCCAGAGTTGGAGAGTTCCCGAGTTACAGAAAAGGAAAGAGTGCTTGCGCAAAGAGACAGCAGAGTTCTGTTTGGTGATTAGTTTGTCTTAGTTTGTGAATCGTTGTTCCTGAATAAAGAAATACAGCTTCCCTGCCCAGCCATTGTCTCCGCGTCTCTGTTACCCGCCGTGAAGCAAGCCAGCCCGGCCAGAGCCAACAAATTTTAACAACAACTCTCCAAGAATTAAAGCATAGTATGGAGAAGCATATTCAAGATATGAAAGAATATTTCACTAAGGAGTAAGGAAACACAAAAGAACAGCCTAAATGTTAGCATGCACAGTGACTTAGATTCAAGCACCTAGATCCCACCTGCAGGAGGGAAGCCACATGAGTGGAGAAGCTGTGCTATAGGTGTCTCTCGTTCTCTCTTCCTCTCTATCTCCCCTCCCCCTCTTGATTTCTCTCTGTCTCAATACAATGAGAGGGTTGGGGTGTTGGTCATGATGCCAACATTACATAGAAGCCAGTAATTTCAGCAATACATATATATATGTATATATACATAGATATATACATATATATGTTCACGTAATCTTTCTTTAAATAAGAGTTTGGAAGTGCAAATGTATAGAACCTATGGTGAACGACCCAGTGAAACTCAGATGTCATGTTATTCATAGAAACATTAATTAGATGTGTACAGAATCCCAAAAGTTGAAGTGGTCCAAAAATGGGAGAAATTTCAGAAAATTCAAGACAAAATCTTTAAAGTAATCTACAAAGCCATAGCAGATGGTATGTTTGTGGTTTTTGCAAAGTAGTTTTAGGCATATTTGGAAATCCATTCTAAACTTGACCTTCAAATGCTGCAGGGAGTCATTTCCCAGTTCAGTGCCGTTGAGTTTCTAGTCTGAACATAACATACGCTCTGAAACAGCATGATGAGACAGGCTCCTACTGCCAAAAATGCAGACCTGGCAGAAATTCTCACTGTCCCCTAAGTCAATTTTATTCAAAGTCCAATCTATCCTAAGGTAATTGATTTGAAAGAGTTTGTCTTCATTTACTACACTTATTTGTGTGATTTTTTTCCTAATAGAAAAAGCATTAGGCTTTATAATAAGTAGAGCACTTTAAATTTTTCTTACGCATCTACAAGCTGGGTGGTTCGAGGCACATTACAAATCTTTCTGGACACTTAATTTTTTTTATAAAGTATAGGTAACAATGTTATAACTTAAAGGAATATTAAGAGGGGCTGGATGGTTGAGCATACATGTTATAATGTGCAAGGACCCAGGTTCGAGCCCTTGGTTCCCACCTGCACCAAGAAAGCTTCATGAGTGGTGAAGCAGAGCTGCAGGTGTCTCTCTGTCTCTCTCCCTCTCTTTCTCCCCCTTCCCTCTTGATTTATGGCTGTCTTTATCCAATAAAAAAGAAAATAAAAAATTTAAAAGAATATTAAGAATGAAAAGTATAAAACAATTATGAACCCAATAAAATGCTTAATTAACAATAGATATTACCAAAATATTTATTCAAATTTGAAAGTTTTATAGTACTTTTTGTTCAAGAACTTTTTAAAAATTTATTTATTTGTTTGTTTGTTTAACAGAGATGTCCAGTAATTGAGAGGAGGGGGAGAAAGAGAGGGAAAGAGACAGAGAGAAACCTGCAGCACTGCTTCAACACTCATGAAGCTTTCCCCCTGCAGGTGGGTACCAAGGGCCTGAACCTGAGTCCTTGTACATTGTAACATGTACTTTCATGTACTGTCAGGTACCACTACCTGGACCCATAAACTTCTCCTGTTTATACTGAGAACTATCTAAGAAAAGTATTCTGTTTATTTCTTCTCAAAATTTCAGAATAAGAACCCTTCATTAAAGAGGCAGACAAAGAAAGGGATGGTAATCATCTATTTTCATATTACTTAAAATAATGAAAATAACTGTAATGGAAATTTAGATTTTCATGACAGATATAAAAAAATTTTAAGTAGACTATTTAAACATCATGTGGGGCAATCACCTTTTTTATATAAAGTAGAAATAATCACTAAAATTTTGTTCAAGAACCAGAGATCACCTTAGTTACCATAGAAAATACAAAATCTTGGAGTAGGGTACCAAAGTAAAAATCTCTGGGTTGAGGGAGAGGGCAGAAGTTTGGCTTCACTGGGGTGGAGGTTGGGGAGAGAAGGAGATGGAACATAATCTTTTGGTGGTGGAAATGGTGTTTATGTACACTCCTATTAATTTGTAGTCATATAAATCACTATTTAATTAATATGAGAGGGGAAAAATTGAACGTCTCAAAAATTTTAATGCACAGGCCATAGGCTGAGTCTTTGATATGTTGACTCTCTTAAAGGCTTAGACCAGGGAGAGCAGAAGCAACCAGTGGCACAGCTATATACAAATAATGTCAAAGGATATAAATTATGGTGATGTTGTGTATGATACAGCAAATCCTAACAAAGGGATATTTCAAAGTTAACCCAATTTCCAAATAATGTGATTATAACAATAACTATCTATTTCCTTCTTAAACCCTAAAACAGCAGGAACCTCCCTCTTCCTCTATAGAGCCTATATTTCCCCCAGTCCTGGAACCTTTAGGATGGAGCTCACTTTCCTGCATGCTTCTCTCAATGCATACCAAATGATACTGCATCTGCTGATCACAACCCAATCAATGCAACGAGTACCACCTCAGCATGTTTTTGTTTTTTTAACTAATATCACATCATTATAGAGGCAATATCTGAGATATAAGAAAAATTTAAATACATAGTGTTGATATATGCATAGAACTTTCCTTCCAAGGGTTAGATTTTCATTACTAAGGCACAAAATATGAAGAAATTTTCATTAAACCCCTCTCAGAATTATCTCACGAAGATTGATTACCCATATTTGGAAACAGAATGCTTTGGAAAACTGTCAACAAGATTCCTCTATTTTTGTCTTATCAGCAAAGAAATCTAACTTGGCTTTTTGTTGTTGTTGTATTGCTGTTTTACTGTTTTATTTTCCTTTTTCCTGGTTCAGTCTTCAAAATCACTTGCCAAACTGAATTTATATTTAAAAAAAACAGAAGTATTCTCTGCTCAAAGTCAAATTTCCTCCTTTTTATTTTCCATTAACTTGTGATTATTGATAGGTGTTTAAAAGCTTAGACCATGGATTTTTCACTTTGCCCACACTTCTTTTTAGCACTGAAGTCATTTAGCAGAAGGTAGCAAATGTTTCCCACTGATAGAACCTACTCCTTTTGACTGGCTTACTAATCATAGCTATAGATACCACTCAGGAAACCACTTTAGACAACATAATTTTTGAAAGTGCCTTTTATACACAGAAAAATTACATATAAAAGTAATTTATCCTACTTAATAATTGTCACATAGGTGGCAGACTGAGAAGTAGCTTCTGGTCTGAGTTCTGACAACAATTGCTGGAAATGGTAGGATTTTTTGCCTTCAGCAGGACAGTGAATTCGGGGTTCTAGCTGTGACACCAAATGGGTGAATATAGCCCAGTTTTTGTTAGAATATAGAGGAAAAAAGAAAGGAAAATTTTTTTATCATTCCCAAAGCGCACCCCTGCCCCCCAACCCCAACCAGACCCTGGGTGCCAGAGAGCTGCTCCTAGCAGGCTTCCCTGCTGAGCTTCTTTCTGTATCAAGATTCCTGGCTCAACAGGGGTTCCAGTCCAAGTCTATTCCTTTCTGAAACCCTGCTAGACTTTCATTCAAACTAGGTGGAGGGATCAAAACCTTCTTAGACAAACAACAGTTAAAGGAAGCAACCATCACCAAACCAGCTCTGAAAAAGGTTCTAAAAGACCTCTTATAAACAAGAACTTCACTATAATGCTTGCAATATATCAGAGCAAATAAAAATTCATTGAACAATGGCACTCCAATACATTAAATCCATAATATCAATAAATGACAATGGCTTAAACTCACCCATCAAAAGGCACAGAGTGGGAGGATGGATCAGAAAACATAAGCCAACCATATGCTGCTTGCAAGAATCCCATCTGTCACAACAAGATAAACACAGACTTAAAGTGAAAGGATGGAAAACTATCATACAGGCTAATGGACCACAAAAAAAAGCTGGAACAGCCATTCTCATCTCTGACACAATAGATTTTAAATTAAATAAAGTAATAAGAGATAGGCAAGGACATTACATAATTATTAAAGAATCAATAAGCCAAGAAGACTTAACAATTATTAACATCTATGCACCCAATGAGGGACCATCTAAATACATCAAATACCTACTAAAAGAACTTCAAAAATACATCAATAGTAATATAATAATAGTGGGATATTTTAACACCCCACTCTCACATTTAGACAGATCAACAAAGCAGAGAATCAACAATGAAACAAGAGAATTAAATGAAGAGATGGTCAGACCAGACCTCCTGGACATCTTAAGAGCCCTTCACCCCAAAAAACTGGAATACACATCCTTCTCAAATCCACACAACACATACTCAAGGATAGACCACATGTTAGGCCACAAAGACAGCATCAATAAATTCAAGAACATTGAAATCATTTCAAGTATCTTCTTAGACCACAGTGGAGTATAAATAACATTTAACAACAAACAGAAAATTATTAAAAGACACAGAATTTGGAAACTAAACAACATACTCCTTAAGAACCACAGGGTCAGAGAGTCACTCAAGGAAGAAATTCAAATGTTCCTGGAAACAAATGAAAATGAAGACACAACCTATCAAAATATTTGGGACACAGCTAAAGCAGTATTGAGAGGGAAACTCAGAGCCATACAATCACATATTAAACAACAAGAAAAATCTTAAATGAACTACCTTACTGCACACCTCAAGGACTTAGAGGAAGAGGAACAAAGGAACCCTAAAGCAACCATAAGGACAGAAATCACTAAAATTAGAGCTGAAATAAACAACATCAAAAATAAGATAACCATACAAAAGATCAATGAAGCCAAATGTTGGTTCTTTGAAAGATTAAACAAAATTGACAAACCCCTAGCCAGACTTACTAAACAAAAATGGGAGAAGACTCAAATTCATAGAATTGTAAAAGATGGAGGAGATATCACAAATGACACAACAGAAATCCAGAAAATCATGAAAAACTTCCATGAAGAACTATACGCCACCAAGCTAGAAGATCTGGAAGAAATGGAAGAATTCCTAGAAACATATGCCCTTCCAAAACTGAACCAAGAAGAACTACAAAACGTAAATGCACCAATCACAGACAAAGAAATCGAAACTGTTATTAAGAATCTCCCCAACAACAAAAGTCCTGGACCAGATGGCTTCACAAACGAATTCTACAAAACCTTCAGGAAACAGTTAGTACCCATACTTCTAAAGCTTTTCCATAAGATTGAAGAAACAAGAACACTTCCTTCCACCTTCTATGAAGCTAACATCACCCTGATACCAAAAGCTGATAGGGACAGAACAAAAAAGGAAGACTACAGACCAATATCTCTGATGAACATAGATGCCAAAATATTAAACAAAATCTTGGCCAACCGGATACAGCAACATATCAAAAAGATTGTTCATCATGACCAAGTGGGATTCATCCCAGGAATGCAAGGCTGGTTCAACATCCATAAGTCAATCAATGTCATGCACCACATCAATAAAAGCAAAGCCAAAAACCACATGATTATCTCAATAGATGCACAGAAAGCCGTTGACAAATCCAACACCCATTCATGCTCAAAACCCTACAAAAAATAGGAATAGATGGGAAATTCCTCAAGATAGTGGAATCCATATATAGCAAACTTACAGCAAACATCATACTCAATGGAAGATGAAAGCATTCCCCCTCAGATCCAGGACTAGACAGGGATGTCCACTGTCACCATTGTTCTTCAACATAGTATTGGAAGTTCTTACCATAGCAATCAGGCAAGAGAAAAGAATCAAAGGAATACAGATTGGAAGGGAAGAAGTCAAGCTCTTACTATTTACAGATGATATGATAGTACACATAGAAAAACCTAAAGAATCAAGCAGAAAACTACTGGAAGTTATTAGGCAATATAGCAAGGTATCAGGCTACAAAATCAGTGTACAATAATCAGTGTCATTTCTTTATGCAAACACTAATTCTGAAGAAGAAGACATCCAGAAATCACTCCCATTCACTGTTGCAGTAAAATCAATCAAATACCTAGGAGTAAAGCTGACCAAAGAAGTGAAAGACTTGTATACTGAAAACTATGAGTCACTATTCAAGGAAATAGAAACTGATACCAAGAAATGAAAAGACATCCCATGCTCATGCATTGGAAGAATAAATATCATCAAAATGAATATTCTCCCCAGAGCCATATACAAATTTAATGCAATACCCATCAAAGTTCCACCAAGCTTTTTTAAGAGAATAGAACAAACACTACAATCATTTATCTGGAACCTGAAAACACCTAAAATTGCAAAAACCATCTTGAGGAAAAGAAACAGGAATGGAGGCATTATAACCCCAGACCTCAAACTTTATTATAAAGCCATCATCATCAAAACAGCATGGTACTGGAACAAAAATAGGCACACAGAGCAGTGGAACAGAATTGAAAGCCCAGAACTAAACCCCCACACCTATGGAAATCTAATCTTTGATAAGGGGCCCAAAGTATTAAAAGGAAGAAGGAGGCTATCTTCAATAAATGGTGCTGGGAAAACTGGGTTGTAACATGCAGAAGAATGAAATTGAACCACTTTATCTCACCAGAAACAAAATTCATCTCCAAATGGATCAAAGACCTGGATGTCAGACCAGAATCAATCAAATACTTAGAGGAAAACATTGGTAAAACACTTTCCCAGCTATACCTCAAGGACATCTTTGATGAATCGAACCCAATTGCAAGGAAGACTAAAGCAGAAACAAACCAATGGGACTACATCAAATTGAAAAGCTTCTGCACAGCCAAATAAACTATCACACAAACAAAGAGACTCCTTGCCGGGATAGCCTGAGGGTACTTCTTCCCGAGCTAGTGCTCTCTGGGTTGGAGCCAATCTAGGCTGCTGCGTGGGAGAGGGATCAGGAACTCATGCCGCACTAACTTCGCAGGAGATACACTCTGGAACTCTCGGAGCCGGAAAGCAATTTCCAAGTGTCTTTAATCAGAAGAGCAGCTGTTTTTATACTCTCCAAGTAGGGTGGAAACAGGATGTGATATAGAGAGGGTGGAGAGAAAAGTGACTGGTGATAATCAGAGTGTGACAAGGAGGGGGTGGAGCAGGTGAGAATCCTATCACTGAACCACCAATGCCCTGGAGGGAGTGCTTTATGTACATGTAAAAGTGATTTATGTAAATAGACCAAAGCTTTGAATGGGATTAAATCTATCCCTATATAGGCATATGGTTAAGCAGAAGCCAGGGGGAGCTGGCATACTATCCAACAACTCCTCACAGAATGGGAGAAGATCTTTACATGCCATACATCAGACAAGAGACTAATCATCAAAACATACAAAGAGCTCAGCAAACTTAGCACCAAAAAAGCAAATAACCCCATCCAAAAATGGGCAGAGGATATAAACAGAACATGCACTCCAGAGGAGATCCAAAAGGCTAACAAACATATGAAAAACTGCTCCAGGTCGCTGATTGTCAGAGAAATGCAAATAAAGACAACATTGAGATACCCCCTCAACCCTTTGAGAATGGCATACATCAAAAAGGACAGCAGCACAAATTCTGGAAAGACTGTGGGGACAGAGGAACCCTTTTGCACTGCTGGTGGGAATGTAAATTGGTCTAGCCTCTGTGGAGAGCTGTCTGGAGAACTCTCACAAGTCTAGATATGGACCTTGCATATGATCCAGTAATTCCTCTCCTGGGGATATAACCCAAGGACTCCATAACACCCAACCAAAAAGAGGTGTGTACTCCTATGTTCATAGCAGCACAATTCATAATAGCTAAAACCTAGAAGCAACCCAGGTGCCCAACAACAGATGAGTGGCTGAGAAAGCTGTGGTATATATACACAATGGAATGCTATGTAGCTACTAAGAACAATGAACACAACTTCTCTGACCCATCTTGGTCAGAGTTAGAAGGAATTATGTTAAGTGATCTAAGTCAGAAAGATAAAAATGAGTATGGGATGATCCCACTCATCAACAGAAGTTGACTAAGAAGATCTGAAAGGGAAACTAAAGGCAGGATCTGACTAAATTGAAAGTAGGGAATCAAAGTAAAAACCCTGTGGTGATCGGGAGGGTGGACATGTGGCTTCCTGGGCTGGTGGGGGTGTGGGGGTGGGGGTGTGTGGGTGGTATGGACACAATCTTTTGGTGATGGGAATGTTGTTTATGTACATACCTATCAAATTATAGTCATATAAGTCACTATTTAATTAATATGGGGGGAATTGTATGTCTAACAAAGGGACTCTTCAAAATTAACCCAATTACCAAATAATGTGATGATAACAGTAACTATCCATTGTATTCTTGAACCCTAAGTCAGCAGGAACCTCACATTTCCACTACAGAGCCTAAACTTCACCCAGTCCTGGGACCCTAGGGTAGGGCCCACTTTCCCGTATGCTTTTCCCAATTCTTATCAAATAATATTGCATCCGCTGATTGCAACCTAATCAACACAACGAGTACCACCCCAGACTGTGTCCAGAGACTGTGTCCAGAGACTTCAGGTATGGAATGACAACCCTTCAGCTTCATCACTCGAGTGAGACCTTTCCTTTCATAGTATTCTCTAATTCCATCCCAGGTGATTCACTTCCTAACAAAGTCCCAAAACCTAGATATAGACCAGGTTCCAGCAGATAGAGCATATATCCACACATATCCATAAACTTGGACAAAATATATACTTGAAAGCAGTAGTACACTAGAGTTTGCAGTGAGTACCCTCCAACACTTCATCTCCACTATTCCAACCTTTGGGTCCATGATTGTTCAACAATTTGTTTGGCTTTGTATATAACTATATAACTCTCTTTTCAGCCACCAGGTTCCAGATGCCATCATGATGCTGTCTAGGCTTCCCTGGACTGAAGACACACCAATGTGTCCTCGAGCTCCGCTTCCCCAGAGACCCACCTTACTAGGGAAAGAGAGAGGCAGACTGGGAGTATGGATCAACCAGTCAACGCCCATGTTCAGCGGGGAAGCAATTACAGAAGCCAGACCTTCCACCTTCTGCAACCCACAATGACCCTGGGTCCATACCCCCAGATGGATAGAGAATGGGAAAGCTATTGGGGAGTGGAGGGGATATGGAGATTGTGTGGCAGGAATTGTGTGGAGTGGTACCCCCATCCTATGATTTTGTTAATGTCTCCTTTCTTAAATAAATAAATGAATAAATAAATAAATAATTGTCGCTTACAGCTATTAGTCCTTTATAACAAGCCATTCTCCCACCCTTCTGTCAAGTAGGAAGAAAGAGAGCAATTGGTGACCACCATAGTGATGGCTTTAGTTACTGGGCTTCTTTCTCTGTGGCTACAAGACACCAGACCTGGCAAATTATAAATTTACATTACAGGATGGTAGTGGAGGTAGGTAGCATAATGGTTATGCAAAGAGACTCTCATTTCTGAGGCTCTAAAGACCCAGGTTCAGTCCCCTGCAGCACCATAAATCAGAGCTGAGTAGTGCTCTGCTAAAGAAAAAAAAGGGGGGGGGAGATTTTCATTACAAAAGGTCTATTAACTGTTTAAAATTAACGTTTTCTGTATAAATTGTTTTTCTGGATGTGGGGGGTAGATAGCATAATGGTTATGCAAAGAGACTCTCCTGCCTGAGGCTCCAAAGTCCTAGGTCCAATTCCTTGCATCACCATAAACCAGTGCTGAGTAGTACTCTGGTAAAAAAAAAAAAAAAGCTTTTTTTTTTTTCTTCTGCAGTGAGTGCTTTTAGTCTTCATCAGCTATTTAAAACAGATTTATGCTCTCTGATTTACTAAGAACCATTATTTTCACTAGCTTTCCATTATAGAGCATATAGCATTCTTGAACTCAGACTGTGTCTACTGAGTCAGGATTTATATAAGCACAGTCTCAGGTATGGAAGAGATCCAGGTCTAGCAAGTGAATGTGGTATGCAGATTACATATGCACAACTATAGATAAGAACTAGAAATTTTGATGTGAACTATAGAATGAGATACTGGCTCACAGTATATAATGTCATACAAACTGGGAGCCGGTGTTTATGCAGTAAAGCTGAACAAAGGACTGCTGCCCAGTACACTGGGAAATCAAACACTGGCATGAATGTCAGAACCTTTTTGCAAAATGGTTTGAAAGTAACTTAATTGCAGTCTGGAGAGCAATGCAGGCCGAGACATTGTTTACATCTACATTCTCAGTTGTTATAGAAAATATGTGTAGGCCAGGAGAGATAACATGATTGTGATTTAAAAGAATTTCATGTCTGAACCTCAGATGTCTCCAGTTCAATCCCCCACACCGCCATAAGCCAGAACTGAGCAGTGCTCTGGCAAAGAAGGAGAAGGAGAAGGAGAATGGGAAGGGGAAGGGGAAGAAAAAGAAGGGGAGGAGGAGGAAGAGGAATATGAAGAAAAGGAAGAAAGAAAGAGAGAAAGAAAGAAAGGAAGAAAGAAAGGAAGGAAGGAAGGAAGGAAGGAAGGAAGGAAGGAAAGAAAGAAAGAAAGAAAAGAAAGAAAGAAGGAAATATTTACATGAGTAGAAGGAAATGAAAATGTCTGTCTTAGCTATTACTTAAAAAACAGAAAAACAGCTGATGAGGGACTGAGCAGTGCTACACATGTTACTATGTACAAGAACCCAGGTTCAAGCTCCCTGACCCCACTTGAATAAAGGGACCTTCACAAGAAGTGAAGCAGTGCTTTCAAATGTCTCTCTGTCTTTCCTTGTCTTTCTACAGTTTCCCTTTCAATTTCTCTCTGTCTTGTCAAATAAAAGAACAGAAAACATGGCTGCTGGGAGTGGCAGATTTAAAAAATACAAATCCCAGAAATAATCCTGGTGGCAATAACAAAATAAATTTTAAAAGATAGCTGATGGGAGGCTGGGTAATGGTGCACTGGGTTGGGCACACGTGTTGCAGTGCTCAAGGACCTGGGTTCAACCCCCCAGTCCCCACCTGCAGGAGGAAAACTTTTTGAGTGGTGAAACTGGGCTATAGGAGTCTCTGTGTTTCTCTCTCTATCACCTCCTTCCCTCAGTTTCTAGCTGTATCTATCTAATAAATAAAGATATTTTAAAATTTTTATTTATAAAATGGAAATATTGACAAGACTATAGGATAAGAGGGTACATTTCCACACAATGCCCACCCCCAGAGCTCCATATCCAATACACACCATTGATAGCTTCCCTATTCTTTAGGGAAGAATATTACCTCTGGGAATATGGACCTAAGATCATTGTGAGGTTCAGAAGGTGGAAAGTCTGGCTTTTGTAATTGCTTCTCCGCTGAACATGGGCATTGGCAGGTCGATCCATACTCCTAGCCTCTCTCTTTCCCTAGTGGGACAGGGATTTGGGGAGGCAGAGCTCCAAGACACTTGGTGGGGTGTCTTCCCAGGGAAGTCAAGATGGTGTCATCTGGAACCTGGTGGCTGATAACGAGTTAAGATATAAAGCAGAAATAAAGATAATTTTTAAAAAAGATAGTTGATGCCTACAAGAGAATCTTTCATGAGAGAAAATGAAAAATTAAGTAAGGGTTGAGTGCAGAGCTCTTGCTACATCCTCCTCAAGAGTTGCATAGCAAAGAGTTGACACGCATTTGGGCAATCCTGCCTGACTCCTGAGCCACACCTCCACATGTGGAACAGAGCCATCCCACACTTAGGGAAGCTTTCACCAGTAAGCAGCACTTATTATTCACAGGCATTGAGCCAGACACTCTCACATTGTCTCTCCAGGATGGCTCTGCTGACATACAGCTAAGGATAGATTTTTTTTTTATATTTATATGCAAAGCATATTCTCACACTTTTCTTTTACATACCCTCCTATAAATTCTGAGGGAAAAAAATAGCCCACCAGAAATGTTGATTTCAATAATCAGTCTCATTCCTGAGACCAGATACAGTTATTTTTATTTCATATAAGACTTATTTCTTTGGCCCTCAAGGAAAACAGAAAAGCTACATGTGAATTCAATAAAACAGTAATTGCAAGAGTCTGTCTCACACTTAGCATTTAGTAGAGCAAATATGGGGTCTCTTGGGAAGATAAAGACCACTCCCTATTTCAATTTGTGTCTTGCCACAGTGAGAAAAAGAAGATTCATTGAGTTTGAGTCCTAATTCTGTAACTTTGTTTTCTTTCTTTCCTTCTTTCTTTCTTTCTTTCTTTCTTTCTTTCTTTCTTTCTTTCTTTCTTTCTTTTTGACAAAGAAATGGAAAGGAGGGGAAGACGGGGGGGGGGGGGGGGAGAGAAAGACTCCTATAGATCTGCTTCCCCCTGCAGGTGGGGAGCCAGGGGCTAGAACCGGGATCCTTAGGCTGGTCCTTGGGCTATGTGCCATCTGCACTTAACCCACTGCGCTACCGCCTGACCCCTAGTTCTGTAACTTTCTAGTTGCTGAACAGGAGACAAATTTTTCTACCTTTTTGTATTTAATCACCTACACCCAAAATGATTATATTAGCATTATATTTCTGAATTATTTTTAGATATGAGTCAATATTGTTTTGTTAGTGACACATAATAGATGCTTAATAAACACAACTATTATTTTATAAGGGAGCACAGGAAACACACCTATTTGAATTATATGCATTTGTGGGATAAATGAACTTTCGTTGCCCTGATTAATTTTTTTTAGCTACTTTGTATATTTTTGCTTCATTTTATTTTAAATAAAAGAGACAAGAAAATTATCCTACCATTTTTTGTCTAACTTTTGGTATCTAACACATTTTTGAGACCAGAAAACAGCTCTTCAAAGCCAAGTGAGATTTGAGGAAAAGGTTTTCCTTCCTTCTGATTTAGCAGGGAAGTCTGAACTGGACCCATCACTTCACCTCAGCCTTCCCAGAAACCCCCTACTTCAAAAAACAACCAAAACTTCAATGGTGCTAGAGACCTGGGTTACTGGGTCATCACATAATTAGGACAATCAAAAGAATGCAAAACGTGCCATTTCACAGTTCTAGTCTGTCTCAAAAATGGGGAAGATAAGATATTGTTTAAACATGGCATTATTTCTCTTTCTCTGAATGCAAATGTCCTCTTCATTTATAGTCAAGTTTTTTTTTTTTTTTTTTTTTTGATGAACTATAGGTGTCATTTTCTCCAGGCTGGCTTAACGGGTGGGTAACAGATGACCAGACACTCGTAGCTGAGCTGAGGAACGCAGTTTAATCTTTATTCACAAGCGAGCAAACAGTCCAACACCTAATCACCACACCATGTGCTCCTCCATCTTTCTCCTCCTGTGGCAGAGTCAGGAACTCAGGAAGTATGTAGGGTAGGGGGCTGGGAGAAGGGAGAAGCACAAAACTAGCAAGGGCTAAACCAAATCTCCCAGGAGGCGGGGGGAGTGAGACCAAACCAATGTAACAGAAAGATCATGTAAATAGACCACAATGTCAAGCAATGTAACAGAAGCAGAACTAGATCTCAGAAGCAGAACTAGAAGCATACCAACATATAGGTATACAAAGGAGACTGGAAATAATAAAATAAACATTGAAAAGTTTGAGTTATTTATTTTCAAAAAATGTTTTTAAGTTTGGGAGTTGGGGAGTAGCGCAGTGGGTTAAGTGCACG
Organism: Erinaceus europaeus; assembly: GCF_950295315.1. Lineage (NCBI taxonomy): Eukaryota > Metazoa > Chordata > Mammalia > Eulipotyphla > Erinaceidae > Erinaceus > Erinaceus europaeus. The sequence goes on along the minus strand of NC_080162.1, from coordinate 169,305,521 downwards.
TAGCACAAAGCACAAGGACTGACTGGTGTAAGGATCCCAGTTTGAGCCGCTGGCTCCCCACCTGCAGGGGAGTCGCTTCACAGGCGGTGAAGCAGGTCTGCAGGTGTCTATCTTTCTCTCCTCTCTCCCCTCTCTGTCTTTCCCTCCTCTCTCCATTTCTCTCTGTTCTATCCAACATTGACAACATCAATAACAACTATAACTATAAAACAACAAGGGCAACAAAAAGGGAATAAATAAATAAATATTTAAAATATATATTTTTAAGTTGCTTCTTTTCTTTATTTGCTTGTTTGTTTTCATTATTTTGAAGACATGCACTCAACCAGGTGCGCCCCGACCGGGCCCCAACAATTTTTAAGGATCATTGGTTACTGCCCTGCATTTTTCCTGCCATCTTTTATTCATGATTTAATATTGATTTACAAAATTAAAAATAACAGGTTTATAATTTTATACTGTTCCTACCACCAGAGTTCCTTGTCCCTGCTCCCTTCATTGGAAACTACAATGGTTAACTCAAGGTCACAGATATGGGTTGACTATTATTTCTATAACTATCTGTCTATATATTTACCCTTTTTTTTTCTGTGTTCCTCCTTTCTCTTCATTTCTAAATCACACCTATCCCTACTACTACTTCTGGATGTCTTTCCTTTTTTCCTCTTCTCTCTCAGTCTTGATAACATTGGGTTTCAGAGCTCTCTAATCATCTTCCCTTAACATTCCCCTTTCACTCTGGAGTATGTACCAAAATTCTTTTTAAAAAAAATTTAATTATCTTTATTTATTTGATAGATTCATCCAGAAACTTAGAGGAAGGGGAGATAGAGAGGGAGAGAGAGAGAGACAGAGAGACACCCACAATACTGCTTCACCACTCACAAAGCTTTCTCCGTGCAGGTGGGGACTAGGGATATTGAACCTGGATCCTTGCATATTGTAACTTGTGCTCAACCAAGTGCACCACCACCTGGCCCCTGGACCAAAATTCTTTATGGGGTACAGAAGGGGGAGTTCTGACTTCAGTAATTCATTCTACACTGTACATGGACATTGACAGGTGATCCATACCCCCAGCCTGTTTCTATATTTCCATAGTGTGGTAGGGTTCTGGAGAGATGGGGTTCTGGGACACAGTGGTTAGGTGTCTTCTCAGGGAGTTCAGGATGAAATCATAGAAGCATCTGCAACTTTGTGCCTGAAAGATAGTAAGATATGAAACAGGACAAAGTGTTTAATAAAACAGAACTAGAAAGTAGGAAGAGAAAGTAGGACCTGGGGTCAAGCTCCCGGTCCTGCAGGGGAGAAGTTTCATGAGTGGTGAAGCAGTGTTGCAGGTGTTTCTATCTTTCTTCCTTTCTATCACCCCCTTCCCTCTCAATTTCTGGCTGGCTCTAGCTAATAAATAAAGATAATAAAAAATAAGTCTTTAAAAAAGAATAGGAAGACTCTTTTTAAATTTATTTATAAAATGGAAATATTGACAAGATCATAGGATAAGAGTGGTACAATTCCACACAGTTCCCACCATCAGAGTTCTGTATTCCTCTCCCTCCCTTTAAAGCTTTCCTATTCTCTGTCCCTTTGGGAGCATGGATCCAGGATCATTACAGGATGCAGAAGTGGAAGGTCTGGCTTCTGTAATTGCATCTCCACTGAATGTGGGTGTTGGCAGGTCAATCCATACTCTTAGCATGTCTCTCTCTTTCCTTAGTGGGCCAGAGCTTTGGAGAGGTGGGATTCCAGGACATACTGGTGAGGTCATCAGCCCAGGAAGTCAGTTGGTGTCATGGTAATATCTGGAACTTGGTGACTGAAAAAGCATTAGAATATAAAAGGATGTCTATTTTATTTAGCACCGGAGCCTGTATAACCTCCAAGTCCTGTCAGTCTAAGCTCGCAGTACACAGTCAAGGCCTGCATTTGTAAGGACAAATTTGGAGTGTTCCAGAATGCATAGTACCCCTTGGGGGCAGGGGACCCATGAGTGTGTTATTTCTGCCAGCATTGCTTGACTAGATCACTTCCAGCCCAGAATATAGTTATCGTTTCCACTGCCACCCATTTTCCCAGTGTAGGGTTATCCTGATTCCAAGTGGTTATGTCTTGAAGCTGAAAAGTGAGACTGAAGTGATGGCACTTATTTTTTTTTGCTCCATGTACCTAAAATTTCAGCTTGTTCTGTACCCTAGTAATGAAGAACATGACATTCTAAAGCAATGGAACAGAAAAAAAAAATCTCTCCTATCCTCATCCTCTAATAGCATATCTGAATGGTCCATTTTTCTTAAGTGAGAGCACTTAGAATGTATCTTCTCTAGTTGGGTATAAGCTCATTTTGGGGTGAGGATGAGGGGGGTGAGACTGCCCACTGGGGAAGGCAGCAGCCCTTGCTTGTAGACCACATTTGAAAATTAATGTAAGTAGCCAGCTTGTTTGCTTGACTTGTGAAACCTACCAGAAATTTAGCTCGGGACTTGGGGAGTTCACTTCTTCACAGAGCTAATTTGGAGGTAGACATCGTCAATGGAACACTGGCAAAAATATCTGCTTCCTGGGCAAGTGATGGCATGCATTATAGATGTACATAAATACTTATCATATATTATTAAAGCAGCGTTTCATGTCTATTCCACATAAATATGCAGATATTTTGCAAACAGGCAGTCTCATAGATAGAATATGGCACTTAAAAATATTTTATCTTGGTCCTTTTCAAATTAGTTTTAGGCTTTTAAACAGAAACAGAGAACTCGTTCCTCACAAGTCTCCCTATATCATATTGCCTCACACTGAGTTGGCATCACTTATTGATATTATTTTTCTGGCTTCTGAAATAACTGAAACCTGGAAATTGTGCAACTTAGAAGTATATTTTTACCTTTAACATCACAAATTACTCTTAGCCAGAAGAAAATTGACTTAATGTGACCTTACACTGTTACATCAATAAACTTATAAAATATACATTCCAGGGTTTAATAAAAATAAATGGACAAATAGCTATAAAATATACATTGTTCAAGGAAGAGATCCTTAAACTCAACAGACACATGAACAAGCCCTCAAAGTCACTGATTATCAAAGAAATACAAATAAAAACAACAATTCATACCATTTTATACCCATAAGAATGTTTATATCAGAAAGGACAGTAACAACAAAAGTTAGAGAGGATGTGGGAGAAAGGGGTACTTCTACACTGTTGGTGAGAATGCAAGTTGGTCCAATTCTTGTGGAAAAAGAGACTGTAGATTTCTCAGAACACTAGAAGTGGACCTACCTTATGACTCAGCAATTTCTCTCTGTACATCTAGATGTATGAACATCTATGAACACTGGGTGTTGTCAGTAAAGTCATAACATATTTTTGCAAAGAAAAACATAGAAAATATATCATGACTTTTCTAATAACCAAATATCAAAACAATTTTTTAATAGTCAAAACTTGAAAGCCATCCGGCTGTCCAGTGACTGATGAGTGGCTAAAAGTATTATGGTATATATACACTGTGGACTACTACTCATCTGTTAAAAATTATGGAGTTATCTCCTTTTGTGCCATCTTTGATGGAACATGGAAACATTATATTAATTGAGATAAGCCAAAAGTAGAAGAAAAAAATAAGTGATCTCACAGGCAGGACTTAATAAATTGGAACAGAGGAAGAACACATAGTGAAATATGAACAAGGCATGACGTATTACATGAAAGCAAAGGACACTGGGCAACTGGGCAAGGAGAGTGAAGGAGGTGCTGAAGACAGCCTTAGAATCCTGGTGCATGATGATGTAAAAGGACCTAGGTTTTGGTTAAGAGTGTTCTACAGATAACTTGTACAGGGAGATGAGAAACTGTAACCATGTGTCAATGATTACACTGTAAACTTTTAACACCCTCAATCAAAATAAACACAAACACACACACACACACACATGCGCATGCATGCACGTGTGTGTGTGTGTCTGTGTGGGTCTGTGTATTTCTAGAAGCTCAGAGGCTTAGAATTTGTGGCAATTGTAAAACGAATGGAGCAGCCAGGCATCTAAAAGGGAATATAGATGTCTTACTCTGCCCTTCCCAAAGCAGGTCTATTATACTACTGCCCTTTATTTTTTTTTTTGTGACTCCACAGATATAATTCATTTAAATTCAGCAAGAGAGAAAGAGAGAGGAAAGGAAGTACAGACTACAGAAGGCACAAGGAGAGACTGAGTGTGAGTAGGCAGCAGGTTCAATGCAGGAATAATTTGTTCCTCTTCAGAGAGAAGAAAAAATTCTTCTGGTAATAATGAACTTTGTTTTATTGATGAACATCTATGAGTATGAAGAGATAGTGTGTAGGTTGTAACCAGGGTCACCGAGTGGGCAGTCATTCAGGCAGTCTGGAAAGTTTATGGTGGGAGACTTAGAAAAGATTAATTTGTGCTCTTCAGTTTCCTCCACATAGTATCACCTGATGCTGTGAACTCACCTGAGTCAGGGACAGAAAGGTTGGCTAAGAGTTGAAGAATCTAACTTCCTTACTATCAGTTCATTAGGAAATAAAAAGGAAAGAAAATCTGAACAAAGTAGGAGATATAGAAACAGAAATTACGTCTATTTCTAGACACAATTACTGTGTACATAAGAATCTAGACGTGGCATAAAAATGTTCTTTTTTATTAGCATTTAATATTGATTTCCATAATTATGAGATAATTGGGGGTATAATGCCTTACCATTCCCACCAACAGAGTTCTGTGTCCCACCACTGGAAAATGCAGTAGTTCTCCCAAGGACATCAGTCTGGGATGACTACATAGTTCTATATCTACATTTATATTTTCCCATTTTTCAATGGTACAGCCTTCACTTCCTTTCTAAGTCACCCCTACATCTATTATTACTTCTGGGTGTCTTCCCTTTTTTTCCTCTTCTCTCTCAGATAAGACAAACAGTAGCTGGCTTCCTCTGGTGTTTTCCATATTACTTCCCTTTCACTGATAGTATAAAAACAAGTTTCCTGGTGACCAACACTTTAGGTCTGGATGTTATGGGGGTACACAGCTCTATGGTTTACTTCCCCTATCATTTACCCCTCTGGGAGTATGGACCAAAACTCCTCAACACAATAAAGGCAATATATGACAAACCTACAGTCATCATCATACTAATCAGGAAACAATAGGTTTGATACTTTAAGTCCTCTAACGGCTTAGGCCATAGCTCTGAGTATACATATTTACTTTAGCCTAAGTAATGTTTCAGATTTGTAAGAGGATCAAATTCTGACACTAGGCTTAAATTGTTCAAGTAGCTCCAAAAATATATGTGTATATATAGATTTTTTTTTAATTATCTGTTACCTACAACCTTAAGCCAGACAGATCAAAACCATGTTAGTTTCTAAGATACAGTGACTAGCAATTACCTCTAAAGGGCAAAAAACATAGTGATGTCAAGTATATTACAGTAGATCCTAACCTTTGGATTTTCATAGAAAACAAACCCCCAACTAACTTGAATATAACAATAATTAACTACTGCTATTTTGAGATCTTTCTAAGCCTACAAAGAATCCTTCCTATTCTCTTTAAGATTCTATTTCTCCTAATCCTGGAACCTCTAGGACTATGCCCATATTTCTTGATGCTTCTTCTCTCTGATCCCTTACTGACCTACTGCCTCTGTTGACCTCCACTAAATCAATGCTACTGATGTTGCCATGCCAGATTATGCTGCTGTAGACTTGTTACTATGGATTGTTGCCAGAGACACCAAGCCTGAGATGTCAACCACCAGATTCCTCTAGTCTGGTGAAATATTTCCAAGCAAATGGAACCTAGTTCCATTTCAGATGGCACATTATCTAACAAACTTACAGATACTAGATGTAGGCTAGGGTCTAAGGTACTGGGTACTGGTGTACGTGTATTTATAAGCAAGTGCCAAGTATATGACTCAAAGTAAATGTGCTTAATAGCCCTCCATGATTAGACAGACCTAATAAGCCTGTGATCCTAATAGAAGGCCTTAAAGAAAGCATCAAAAATTCTCTGATTAAACTTAGACCTACTGAGCCAAGTAATCTAGTAGAACAGCCCACAAAAGGCAGACCCCATAAACCTAATACTGGTTTGGATAAAACAAATAACTGTAAATGCTTTAACAATTGGAAGAAAGTCTAAACTTGTCAGATAAACAAACGACTATAAAAACTGGATAAGGGCAAGAGACTGGCTCATTTTAATGATGGCCTTTTTGGTCAATACCAGACCATGCCAATATCTCAAGCCTTAGGGAATCCAGAGATTCCCACACATATATGATGGACCCAGACCTCTAGTAGATCCCTCTCTCCAACATCACTGGTCACATCCATCTGGAACATCATTGTAAGCCTTCTCAGGGGCTACTCCAGGGCCTTGCCCTCACTATAAAGTAGCAATGGTAGGAACTACTCCAGTCTCTGAAGAGAGATAGGTCAGCCTATTAGGCCATTTGAGGAAGACTGGTCCTGAAATGAATGCATCCTAGAATGTTCCCAGCTGTGACTATAAACTGTGAACTCAGACAGACAGGGACTCAAAGGTTACATAGTGCTAAATATGAATATATAAGGGTCCTGGATCAGGTGAATGGGGTAAACAGTTAATAGAATTCATAGATTTTCTTCCATTTTAGGAGATTCTCTCTTCCCTAATCCAGCTTTCTAGTTCTTTTTCCAACTCTGATATTATCTTCCCAGACAATATATTGTTCACCTCCATGTTAGCTATCACATTCAACCAAAAAACTAAGAAAGTCATAGGAACATACCTAAAATAGACTTCTAGCTTCTCTCCACCCTAAGATCCCTATTCTCACATATTCTATTACCTCCAGGAGCAGTGGGTTCATAGTGCAGGCACCGAGCCCTAGAAATAACCCTGGAGGAAAAAAGAAAGAAAGGAAGGAAGGAAGGAAGGAAGGAAGGAAGGAAGGAAGGAAGGAAAAGAAAGAAAGAAAGAAAGAAAGAAAGAAAGAAAGAAAGAAAGAAAGAAAGAAAAGAAAGAGTCTGGGAGGAAAGAAAGAAAAGAAAGAGTCTGGGAGGAAAGAAAGAAAGGAAGGAAGGAAGGAAGGAAGGAAGGAAGGAAGGAAGGATGAAAGAGAGAGAGAGAGAAAGAAAGAAAAGAAAGAAAGAAAGACAGAAAGAGAGAAAGAAAAGAAAGAGAAGAAGGAGGTTGGGAGTATGGGTTGACCTTCCAGTGTCCATGCCCAGCAGAGAAGAAATTACAAAAGCCAGACCTTCCACCTTCTACTTTCCATAAAGAATTTTGGTCCATACTCCCAGACTGGGAGTAATGATAGGGAAAGATGACTGGAAGGCTCTGAACTCCAACTTCATCAGAAACCAGAGAGAGAAGAGGAATAAAGGATGGACATTCAGAAGTATTAATAGGTCTGGGTGTGACTTGGAAGAGAAGAGAGGCCAGAATCACATGGAAAAAAATGGGCAAATATGGTGTATTGCACTGAAGTAAAAGACTGAGGAGGATGGAATGGAGGGCTCAGGTCCTGGAACATGATGGCAGAGGCCCTAGTGGGGCTTGTATTGTGATGTGGAAAACTGGGAAATGCTATGCATGTACAAACTACTGTACTTACTGTGGACTGTAAAACATTAATCCCCAATAAAGAAATTTAAAAAAATGGGAAAATATATGTAAATATAGACACATAGTAATAATAGCCAACCTATATCTGCAACCTGGGAGAACTACTATAGCTTCCAGTAGAGGGAATGGAATACAGAACTCTGGTGGTAGGAACAGTGCAGAATTATACTCCTGTTATGATTTTGTAAATCAATATCAAATCACTAATACATTTTAAAAAATAAAATAAAATTTTGGGTGGGGGCTAGACAGCATAATTGTTATGCAAAGACTCTCATTTTTGAGGCTTCAAAGTCCCAGGTTCAGTTCCCTGCACCATCATACAACAGAGCTGAGCAGTGTTCCGGTAAATAAATAAATAAATGGAATCTATTATGAAAAAAGAATCACTTCATAATTGGGTGGCCACTCCTGGTTTAGTGAACATATTATCATGTGTAAGTATCCAGGTTTGGTCCCTCTAGTCCCCACCTGTAAGGGGGAAGCTTCATGAATGGTGAAGCAATACTGTAGTTCTCTCTCTTTCTCTTCTCTGTCTCCTCTCTCCTCTCAATGTCTCTCTGTCTTATCAAAGCAAAAATAATATGCCACTAGGGACAGTGGATTTGTAGTGCAGGCTCTAAGCCTCCAATGTAAAAAATATCTCATTTATTTTCATTTTGAAGTGAGTTAATATGTTAACATTTAGGTTTTAATAGAATAATGGGGTTTTTCTGAATGTTCTCCCTGAGATTAATTGGTCTAATACTAATAAAAATATTATTTGAAATATATATATTTGGGCTGATGAAATAGGTCACTTAAATAATGCACAACTTTGTCATGTGCATGTCTCAGGCTTGAGCCTGGCTCCTACAGCATCATGTTGTGATCTCTTTCACTCTTTCTGTTTCTCTGTTTCCTATGTCTCAGTTAAAAAAAGAAAAAAGGAAAAAGGAAGAAGAAAGTAACTTAGTTTCTCAACAAACAGACTTCATGTTATACAACTTTAAGTTGACATACTGATTTCTCTGTCTAAGTAAAACTATCAGTGCCAATAACTGTAGCAGCTGAAATACAAGAAAGACTCTTAACATTCTTGGAAGTATTTGTGAGGAAAAAAAGAAACGGAAGAAAGAGCTTTGAAAGCAGATCATTGGGCGTCGGGGGGGGGGGTGGTGCAATGGCTTAAGCGCATGTGGCGCAAAGCACAGGGACCAGTGTAAGGATCCCGGTTGGAGCCCCCAGCTCCCCACCTGCAGGGGAGTCGCTTCACAGGCGGTGAAGCAGGTTTGCAGGTGTCTATCTTTCTCTCCTCCTCTCTCCATTTCTCTCTGTCCTATCCAACAACGAACAACATCAACAATGGCAATAATAATAACCACAACGAGGCTACAACAACAAGGGCAACAAAAGGGGGAAAAAATGGCCTCCAGGAGCGGTGGATTCATGGTGCAGGCACCTAGCCCAGCAATAACCCTGGAGGGGGAAAAAAAAAAAAAAAAAAAAAAAAGAAAGAAAGTAGATCATTCAGAATTGATGGCTTTTATATTTATTGTCTCTCTCCTCTCCAAAAATATATGCATTTGCTGATACATTTGTTCTTCTTATCCAGGAAATAGATGCTGACCTTTACTAGTAAAGACAGTCATAAATTTTAGTCCTTTGTTTTATTTTACCTCTCAAAAATTCTGTCAGAGTGATCCTCACTGCAATGTAAATTTGAATATATTTTGCTTTAGACTTCCTATTCATGATTTAAAAAAAGGATTAATTTTTTTCCAATGTTAATTTTATCTACAATTCACACTTCAGGTAAGAAGTTGACCTTTAAGTTTGTGAACTCAAAGTTTGTGTTGACAAAACACAGTTCATGAGACCAGGCTAATAAATATTAAAGCAGAAGTAGAAGACCGGTTCTTATTTCTCCATGTCCTATCTGTATACTAGTATATTCTAGTATTAGTTGTTAAAATATTTTTGTAGCTTATTTCTTTTTTATTATTATTCATTTATTTCATTTCCATTTTTTTTACTAGTGATTGAATAATGATTGACAAGATTGTGGTATAAGAGGGATACAATTCTATACAATTCCTACTACTGGAGTTCCATATCTCCTCCCCTCCACAGGAAGTTTCCCTACTCTTTATGCCTCTGGGAGTATGGAACAAACATCTTTATGGGTTACAGAAGGTGTGAGGTCTGGCTTCTTTAATTGCTTCTCCACTGGATATGGGACATTGACAGGTCGATCCATACCTTCAGCCTGTTTCTATCTTTCCCTAGTAGAGAAAGGCTCTGGGGAAGTGGGGTTCCAGGAAATATTGGTGAGGTCATCTATCCAGGGAAGTCAGATTGACATCATGGCAGTATCTGTAACTTGGTGGCTGTAAAAGAGTTGAGATATAAAGCAGAACAAATTGTTTAATATTCAGGAACCTAAAGGTAATGTTTAGCAGATGAAATGTGGGGTCTTCATGTTGGAAGGAGGTAGGGAGTTTATTGTAGGTATAATCCAAGGGGCTCATGACTTTACTACTTTTTGACTGAGCCCAACAACTAACATGCAAGTGGGCTAGGAGTATTGTCTGGGAAGGTGGTATGAGAGTTGAGGATAGGACTAGAAAGTTGGATAATGGCAGAACGAAGCTCCCAAATTTGAGGAAAGTATATAGATACAGTTAATGAACAGTAAACCCCATTGATCTGACCTAGGACCCATGTCTATTCATATTTAGCACAGGAGCCTGTGTCTAACCTCTGCATCTCTGTCAGTCTGAGCTCACCGTCGATGGGCATAGTTAGGAACATTCTAGGTTGTACTCATTTCAGGACCAGTCTTCCTTAAGTGGCAGAGCCTGCTGACCCAGCCTCCTTCTGGAGAGTGGGGCAATTTCTATTTTGTGACTTATTTCAAAGTTACCATACCCCAGCAATGATACATTTGTTATTGTTTCAAAATAAGTCATGAAATCAAGATGTTTGTATCCTGAAACTCTGTGTTTCATACCCACTTACAAGTAGGAGGTTATAGATAGTAGGCTTGAGCAGAATGTTTTTTATCCATTTATTTATTTATTTATTTATTTATTTACTTTTTGAGAGAATCAGAGAAAACATGAAAGAGACCACAGCTCCAAAGCTTCCTTCAACACAGTGGGGTTTGGACTCGATCCTGGGTCACACACATGGCAAAAGCAGTACACCTTTCAAGTGAGATATTTTGCTTGACCCTGACCCCTTTTCTAGTCAAAATATGGCTTTCCATACCATGTGAACATCCGTAAGCACCTTTTTCTATTGTTGTAGGCAGAATGTTTGTGTGCCTCCTTCCAAAAAAAAAAAAAGAAGAAGAAGAACTGATGTTAAATGTAAGTGCTCAATGCAATGGTATTTGCAGGTGAGATTTTGGAAAACAGTTAATTCTTGAGGGTGGAGTCCTTATGAATGGAATTGGAAAAAAAAAAATCCCTCTTTCCCCACCTGCCATGTGAGGACACAGGGAGCAGATAGAGTTGTGTTCTCACCAGAAATTGCATTTCCAGTGCACTTACCTTGAATTTCCTAACTTTCATAACTATGAAGAATAAATTTGTATAGTTTACTTGCCACCTACTCTATTCTATTTTATCAATCTGAATGGACTAAAAATATATTTGATTTGGGATTAAGAAGATTATACTAGAAACAATTTAAGGTGTGCCTCAGTTAGCTAAACTTTTAGGATTATAAACTTGTAATTTATAGAAGGAAGTAGGTTTTATGCCCCTAATAAAACTTGTTTGTCTTATGTTCTGCAAACAGCATGGATGCTGTATTAAAGATTCCAAGTTCAAAGTTATGTTCAAATCATTTCCATTACTTAACTTTCAGGTTATGACATATATCAAAGCCACTCAGAACCAAGGCATTCTGCCATCAGTAAATGAACTAAATCCAGGTCAAACTTCTGACAGCAATTAAAATACTGAATATGATTTTTAATCTTGTTGAAAATATAAAATTTTTAAAAATCTTCTATATAGAAATAATAATGGCTACTAAGTCTAAACCAGAAAGAAATGAGAATACAAAGACATACTTGAAACAGTGGATCTTCCACATTGAATCATTTGCCAGATCTAATCAATTTAGATTTGGGAAATTAGTGAGCAATAAGTATAACCTGAGTTCAGTCTTCTGGATCTTCTCCACATTTAGATACATGCCAAAGGATTACACCTCAAGGTAAAAATAAGCCGTAAATAAACCCTCTAACCTGCCCCCAGATACACACACTACAACAATCTTAAACTTCAGGAAACTTTAGGGAATTTTATCATTTATCTCTCAAAAGCCTAGACTAAGTAGATTAGAAGCATCCAATAGCACAGCTATATACAAGATACTGGATACTGTACAGCAAACCATAACAAAAGGACTTTTCAAAGTTAACCCAATTAACAAATAATGTGATGATAACATTAACTATTGATTGTCTTTTTGAACCCTAAGACAGCAGGAACCTCACATCTCCACTATAGAGCCCCTATTTCCCCCAGTCCTGGAACCCTTGGATAGGGCCCACTTTCCCATATGCCTCTCCCAATCCATACCAAATAATATTGCATCCGCCGATCACAACCTAACCAACGCAACGATTGCCACCTCAACATGCTTCACCTCAGACTGTGTCCAGAGACTTCACGTGTGGAATGACAACTCTTCAGCTTCATTACTCGGGTGAGACCTTTCCTTTTATAGTACACTCTAATTTCATCTCAGGCAGTTCACTTTCTAACAAAGTCCCATAACCTAGATATATACCAGTTTCTGTGAGAGAGAGCTTATGTTCACACGTATCCATAAACTACTGCAAAATATATACCTGAAAGCAGAAGTACACTAGAGTTTGCAGTGAGTACCCCCCTAACACTTCCTCTCCACTATTCCAAGCTTGGGATCCATGATTGCTCAACAAATTGTTTGGCTTCGTATATTAACTCTCTTTTCAATCACCAGGTTCCAGATGCCACTAGGATGCTGGCCAGGCTTCCCTGGACTGAAGACCCCACCAATGTGTCCTGGAGCTCAGCTTCCCCAGAGACACACCTTACTAGGGAAAGAGAGAGGCAGACTGGGAGTATGGACCGACCAGTCAATGCCCATGTTCAGCGGGGAAGCAATTACAGAAGCCAGACCTTCTACCTTCTGCAACCCTCAACGACCTTGGGTCCATGCTCCCAGAGGGCTAGAGAATGGGAAAAGCTATCATGGGAGGGGGTGGGTTATGGGATTGGGTGGTGGGAATTGTGTGGAGTTGTACCCCTCCTACCTTATGTTTTTGTTCATTAATCCTTTCTTAAATAAAAAATTTTAAAAATAAATAAATAAATATTGAATCACTAATATAAGAAAATCATCATTTAAATCACTTCCTTTCATCCATTTTGCATGCTGATGGCAGTTACTTCACCCTTCTAAAAACCCCGTTTACTGCTTCCCTATGTCAGCACCTAACATCTGGTTGCTCAAGATAAAATTGTTCATTCTTTCATTATTTTCAAACTGACCTCTTTTTTTTTGTATACACTTGAGGTTTGATTAAGTAACCAAAAGTCATTTTATTTCCTGAATACATAAAGGTGAAGGTATTTGGAAGAAGTGGACCTCTGCAAATGATTTCTGGTTCTGAATTTTTTGTTTTTATGTTCTTATGAGGTATAATCCTTAAATTTTTATTTAAAGGCACTTATGTAACATGTCAGTCTAATCCTATAATTTTTTGTTCTTATATTCTTATGAGGTATAATCCTTAAATTTTTATTTAAAGTCACTTATAACATGTCAGTCTAACCCAGAATGGTCAAAGAGGAATTCTAGTAGTGGTCAATTTACTATGTAATGAAGAAAGAGCTATTTAAGGGTTTGTTTGCATTTGTCTAACTATTCTGTGACAAAAGAGTGAATTACTTTCCAGGCTGCCTTGATCCACTAACTATAACTATAGGCAGGTTTGGAAGAAAAAAAAAGTGGTCTGGGTCTATGTATAATTTGGTTTAAATAAGATAAAATTAAGTAATGATTGCTGTTGATACTCTCACTTTCCTTTGGAGAAAATGTCTAAGAATATTATTGACTTCTGGAAAAAATATCCCGCAAACCATCTGTTAAGATCTGTATGCATCGAAACACTCAGAGCAGAATCCACACAGTCACTAACATAGTCCTAAGCATGAAAGAAAAAAAAAAAAAAACCTCTAATTTCTGTTTACAAGGGGCTGGGGAAAGTGTGAAGTGTCTGTTCTGCTAATTGAGTGTATGGTGCTGGCTTGAGGAGCAACTTCTTTTCCCATCAGGGTTATTTGCTGCCAAGGCACAGAGGCCCTGGGGACCTTAACATTATATGAGACAATGCTTTCAGTTTAAGGTATTTATCCCACAAGTATGAAACAACTTATTCACTCATTTGAAATATGTCTTTCTGTCTTGCCAAAATTGGCTTCCTAGAAATACAAAGCAAAAGGGCAGGAAGTAGAATGAAAAATGAGAGGCATTTTATTTTATATAGTCATACACCCACTTGAGTTATTTTTCTTCATTCAACACACACACACATGCACATACACATATACACACATACATATATACATACACACATCATATTTACTAGAAACATGTTTGAAAGGTTGAATTTAAATATTATAATAAATAATAAAGCAAGCAAAGTTGAGCCTGAGCTAAAACTTAGTGGAATCATTTGTTATGGAAGTATTTTGTTTCCTCCTAGATGCCTATGAAAGAGCATTGATGCTCAGTATCATAATGGAATAAAATAAGTGATAGATCTCAGTTCCTCACAAGTCAGTAGCAAGAGAATATTAATGTCTATCCATTAATGAAGCTGAATTACCAAGCATCATATGTTTTAAATATTTGAAGTGCAGTCACTGGAGTGAGGGATGAAAATGTGCAGGATTAAAAAAGAAATCAATTTGGAATTAGAATTAATTTCTATGCTAATAAAATTCCACATCTAAAGTTATTTGACACTGATTTGTAATTCAGGAACATATATTTTTCTATTACATTTTGATTATACTCTACCAGAACCAAACTACTTTTAAAATAACAGAGTAGGAAGTACGATCTGGAGACACAAGCCCCAGTTTCAGTACTATATGGCTATCAATACTAAACGCTGTTTTCTTACATTTCTTCTGTGACTGTGTGATAAAGTTTCTGAGTTTTTACTTCTTTTTTTTTCCAGACAGTCATATAAAACGTACCAGAATCAAATTTTTGTTTTTTTTATTGTCAGTGTTTGAAATGGTGAAATTATCATAAATGTCTGGGATCATTATTTATCAATAAAAATAACAATGGATAATACTAGAAGAAAAAAATCACATCATATTTGTTAAAAGTAAGTATGATGCTTTTATTTCTATATGGGGGGAGGGAGTTTCACCTTGGTGTTTAGTTGACCAGATGATTTTGTTGTTTTGTTTTGTTTGCTAATTGGTATCCCAGAGATGAGGGCATGGCAAAAGTCCAGCATGAGAATCCTGCTTCTCCATCCTGGCTATGTTTAAGGCAACCCTCAGGATACCCTCCCCTGGGGGTAGGGGAAAGCTGGGAATAGGTAGGTGGGAATAGTCATGACTATGTCCTATTGATAATTTTCTCTCATGCTCTTAGCTAAAGCTTCTCTATACCATGAACAGTTTATTGTGCATTTCTGTGCATTGATAACCACCCTAGGCACCCACTGTATCTACACTCTTCTGAACATTTAAGTATTTTATTAAGGTGTAATAATGAACTAGATTCATTGTTGACCTGTGAACTTGATTTTTAGAAGAAGGGAATATTTACATCACATCAACATAAGGAATAAATAACTTAAAAAAAAAAAAGTCAAGTGATTGCCTTGACTGGAAAAACCAACATCCTTGATGTTTTAATGACTATTCTCAACTTCAGATTTGCACTATGAACATAAAACTGGCCTCAGTTGACTCTAAAACAAAATCTTCCGTAAGAGAACATTAAAGGAAAAGGGAAATGATAAGAGTTACATTTGTTTTTATCCTTATAAAAGTACCTAGATCTGGTAAATGTATATAAACAAAAATTCGTTGGCATATATCACAGTGCTCAAGGACCTAGGTTCAAGCCCCTGGTCCCCACCTGCAGGGGGAAAGCTTTGCAAGTGATGAAGCAGTAATGCAGGTGTCTCTCTTTCTCTCTCCCTCTCTATTTCCCCTACCATCTCAATTTCTGGCTGTGTCTATCCAATCAACAAAGATAATAAAAAAAAATTTAAAAATGCTTTGTCATATGTCTTCTTGTGATGCTCCATAAATAATGATCAAATCTGTACCTTTTATAAAGGAATCCATATATCATTGTTGTTGTGTTGCTGGTTTATTTGAGTTAAGGACACTTTCAGGGATCAACAACCCACTGGATCTAAACAATGCCTAGATAAACTCTATCTCATCGATTTTGAACAGTCAGGCATTAAACTCTAGGAAATGTCTTATGCTTCATTCATTATTGCATAAGTATTTTCAAATTTGAGCATCTATTGAGCTTTACAGTTTGGAGAAATTAAACCCCAGAAGGGAGGTTATGTATAAAATGGATTACGTTATGAGGCTTTAGTTAGAATTGATATGTAGTTCCCAGTGTTGTCTCACTTTACATATTATTTTTGCTACCTTTTTTTTCTTTATGGGGGGATTAATGGTTTTCAGCAGTAAAATGCAGTAGTTTGTACATGTACATTTATCAGTTTTCCACATAACAATTCAACACCCTCTAGTTCCTCTTCTGCCATCATGTTCCAAGACCTAAACCCTCTCCTGCAGTACACCAAACCCAGTCCAAGTTCTGATAGGTGTTTTCTTATTTTTCAACTTTTAAAAAATTATTATTAGTGACTTAATGGTCCACAAGATTGCGGGATAAGAGGGGATGGGATATGGCACTCTGGTGACAGGAATTTTATCAGTTGTATCCCTATTACCCCACAGTCCTGACCTGATGACTTCTTTTTCTTTCTTCTTTCTTTTCTTTTCTTTTTTTTTTTTTTTTTTTTTTTGCCTCCAGGGTTATTGCTGGGTTTCGGTGCCTGAACTACAAATGCACTGCTCCTAGAGGCTATTTTTCCCATTTTGTTTTCAAATGTTTTCCTGGAACCTCACAATTCCCTTTTGGATCTTGAGCATAAGCATTTGTAAACAATTGAATGAAACAGAAATAATGTTATATGACTTTCTAAACTAGGTCACCTTCTCTTTGTGAACTGAAAACCTTGTGCCAAAGTCCATGCACCACTAGATAAACAATCTTTAAGGTAGTAACGCACTAAGAAAATCTAGTTCAACCTACATGGAGAATCTGTATTGAGGTAATTCCTGTTATTTCTGATCTCAACACTTTGACTTATCATTTACTTTGACTTATCATTTACTTTTTCCCCTAGTCAAACCTATGCTTTAGTTACTATTGTTATATAATGTTGGATAGTATGCCAGCTCCCCCTGGCTTCTGCTTAACCATATGCCTATATAGGGATAGATTTAATCCCATTCGGAGCTTTGGTCTATTTACATAAATCACTTTTACATAGAGCACTCCCTCCAGGGCATTGGTGGTTCAGTGATAGGATTCTCGCCTGCTCCGCCCCCTCCTTGTCACACCCTGATCCTCTCCTTGTCACACTCTGATTGTCACCAGTCACTTTTCTCTCCACCCTCTCTATGTCACATCTTGTTTCCACCCTATTTGGCAAGTATATATAAAGACAGCATTGTGAGTTTTAGAGTACTTGAGTTTAGCTTAGCTCGTCTTAGATTGTGCTGCGTCCTGCATGAATAAAGAGATACTGCCTACAGCTCAACCATGAGTCCCTGGTCGTCTGTTACCCGCCCGTGAAGCCAGCCCGGCGAAAACAACATAAACCGTCAAAAACAACAATATAACCCACCCCCCAAACAGTTATTTGCTTATCTCTACCACTTCTCTGGGTGAGCTGTTTGAGAAGAAAGACTTGGTTGAATGGATCTGGCTCATTGTATTCATGCAGTTGCATTGGCTGAATTGGACACACAGTAGCTAGAACAAATAAAAGGTTCTCTGCAGCCTTGCAGCTTCTGTATTCCGTCTTGTTGAGCTCAGAAATGTCAGGAAGTACCAGGGAGAACACAGAAAATGCTGCACTACACCAGGACAACCCCCCAAGTGTGCCTGGGGGAAGAAAATTGCTGCACAGGAAATGGAAGTGCTAATACGTGTGGGTGAGAAAAGAGGTGAAGGTGGGGCTTGAATGTTTAAAAGCTAGACCTATGTGCATGGGTGGCTCTCTGCCTAGGTGAACAAGTCAAGTTAGTAAAGGTAGTCTCTCTCTCTCACTCTCTCTCTCTTTCTCTCCCTCTCCCCCCCCCCTCTAGTGTGAATGTTCTCCATTTTCTTGAGTAAAATTTAAAATTCCTGAAAAATAATGTTTTCTCCTCTATTCTTTGTTGAGTTTATGTGTGACAAACCTTTAAATCTCTGGGGAACAAACTCAGCCTATAATTATCCCAATACAAAAGCAATACCCCAGCTTCAGAAATTCACTGACAGAAGATTTTCTTGAGAACAAAACCACTCTGCTTGGTGAACTTCACCATTTCTCATTAATATGTTGAAATCTCTAGACCATACTTGATATTTGAAATTTAGATATTTGAATCTTAAAGGTTAATCTTTTTTTTTCTGCCTGAAATGAATTATCCCAAATGAAATTGCAAAAGAGTCAAATACAGAAAAGGAGTGGAATTATATGGCAGTTAGATTAGAATTATTTTGAATCAGTTAAAAATATTCTCTTAGACTTTCTCCAACCTTTTGTAGTTTAGTTTTTCCCTTCATTTTTAAAGTGGCAAATAACAGGATGAATTCCTACTGTGCTCATACAGTTTTGTGTTCTTCCCTTGAGGATTAAAAGATGACATAGTCTAGTGAGCAACATTTTTTTCCATCCTCCCTTAAAATACTGAATTGTGAATTATCTAGTGAATCTAGATGTATTAATTTGTGGTTCAGTTCTGATCAAGTGGCTTTGCAAATAGAAGTGTTCTTTTACACATATCTTACATGGATGAATGTGTTCTCTGTGTGGCGTACAAGGAAAGATGGGAGCATTATCTTCTCTAGCACCCTGCTGCTCCTCAGAGAACCTGATATGGTTCTGTTCCCAGGAAATCATTAGATAATATGATGTCTACTGAACACTCACCCTTCCAGAGCTCTAGCCCACTGGGGAGGGATAGAAACAGGCTGGGAGTGTGGATCAACCTGCCAATGTCCATGTCCAGTGGAAAAGCAATTACAGAAGCCAGAACTCCTACCTTCTGCACCCAAGAAACAATTTAAAAAATATATATTTATTTATTTACTCACTTTTGTGGCCCTTGTTGTTTTATTGTTGTAGTCATTATTGTTGTTGTTGTTGTTGTTGTTAGGACAGAGAGAAATGGAGAGACGAGGGGAAGACAGAGGTGGGAAGAGAAAGACACCTGCAGACCTGCTTCACTGCTTGTGAAGCGACTTCCCTGCAGGTGGGGAGCTGGGAGCTAGAACTGGGATCCTTACTCCAGTCCTTGCACTTTGCGCCACCTGCACTTAACCCGCTTCACTACCGCCTGACTCCCCCCCAAAACAATCTTAATCCATACTCCCAGCAGGGGAGAAGTGATAGGAGGAAGTAGGAAGAAGAAGGTAAGAGGGCTCTGAACTCTAGCTTCATCAGCACCCAGAGAGAGAGGAGGAAAGGAGAGAGAGATGGAGGTAGTTATGTTGTCATGAGTGGCTTGGAGGGGAAGAGAGGACTGGATCAGGAAAAAATAAAATGGAGCAATTATGTATAAGTGTAGACAGATAGTTGTAGAGATGATGGCTAGTCCATATAGTGACTTGCAGGGCAGAGACTGAAGATTTAAAATCCTGGTGGGGGGAATGGAGTGGATTTATACCCCTATTGACATGTAATTTTGTAAATCAATATTAAATCACTAATAAAATTTAAATAATAAATTTAATATAATTTAATTTAAAAAGAGAGTATGAAATCTGAATGAAAGGTTATTTTATTATTTATTTATATACATTTATTTATTTATTATTTTGATAAAAAAATAAAGGCAGAATGTAGAAAGGCAGAGAGAGAGACCACAGTCCAAAAGATTCCTTCAGTAAAGTGGGGGCAAGGCTTAAACATGAGTTGCACACATGGCAATGCAGCACGCTGTCCAACTGAAATATTTTGCTGATTAAACTGAAGAATTTTATTTTTGTATAATTTCATTTATTACTGGATAGAGACAGAAAGAAACTGAGAGGGGAAAGAGAGAGATAGAGAGGCAGAGATACAGAGAGACACCTGTTGCACTGCTTCACCACTCCTGAAGCTGTCCCCCTGCAGGTGAGGACTAGGGGCTTGAACCTCGGTCCTTGTGCACTATAATGTGAGCATTTAGCCAGGTGTGCCACCACCTGGCCTTCCTAAATTGAATAATTTTAAAGAGTCAGTTTTTATGACAATCTATAAGGTAATAACAAATCCCCTGATCCTTTTAACAATAAAATATTCCATTGGCTGAGGATTTCTTATGTATTAGATATTACACAGTATTTATATTTAAAGCATTAGGTTGTTTAATTTTCATAATACTTAGCTGATACATAAAGCAACACAATGTGTGTGTGTGTGTGTGTGTGTGTGTGTGTGTGTGTGTGTGTGCAGGAGCTCTCAGGCCCTTGGCTATTGTCCTTTACTTCTTCTTTCTTTTCTTTTTCATCTTCCTCCTCCTCCTCCTTCTTCTCCTTCTCCCCCACCTCCTCCTTCTTCTTTAGCTTTATGAGGTAGTGACAATATGGGAAGATATATTTTTTCATAAAAATGTACAGGACACATAGAAGACATGGGGAGACACAGAAAACAAGTTAATACAGCAAGACCAATCCCAATACATTTGCTGTCTCACACTCACTGATGTTAGATGCTAGTAATTATGTGGATGGGAATAAAATAAATTGTAAAATAAAGGAACTATTGCCTCCTCAAAGATTCTTTATCTAATAATCCAATCTAAATAATCTTTATTTCTTCAGCCCCAGGGCTGCCTGCTGCCTGCTACCCCTTCCCAACCCTTCCTTACCCCAAATGACACAGGAATACAGTCAACTTTCACTGGTCTTGCTGATAGAATCATGTGTTCCTTGAGATCAGGGAGAGCAGGGAATCCTATTCTGTCTGTCCCCAGCCACCTGGAACAGAGCCCAGCTTAGAATGATTATTTAGGTTGTCAAATGAATTAGATGAGTAAGAACAAACTTTTAGAAAGAATCGAAAATGGGCAAAGGATATGAAAGATGGGAGGGGACATAATGCCCTGCCTGAACTGAAGGAAAAGACCATGTTGGTGGTGGATAAAGTGGGCTAGCCCATATTTGGGAAGAAGTTGTGAAATCATACCCCTGGTACAACAGCTTTACAGAACATTTCTTCAATTGAAATCACTTAAGAAAAAAAGCAAGTTGGCTGAAAGATATAGGTTAAGAGAGAGAGAAATGTATAAATGTCTGCTTCAGGAAATGAAAACAGACAGACAGGCTCTGGGTGGAACATATGGAATGAAAGCTTCAATGCTTCCTGATTCTTTGTCCCAAGTACAATTCTTTTATATATACATTATTAGATAAAGGCAGAGAAGGAAGGGGAAGAGAGAGATAGACACCTGAAGACCTGCTTCACCTCTCGTGAAGCTTTCCCTCTGTAGGGGACCAGGGGCTTGAATCTGGGTCCTTGAACACTGTAACATGTGGACTTAGGCGAACCACTACCTGGTCCCAAAAGTATCATTCTTTAGGACAGTTAAAACGACTTAGGAAAGCAGTCAACATGTGATTCAGATCATACTGCTCTAGTCACAGGAGAAGTTTCATTATTTTTTTTACTTCTTTATTGGGGAATGAATGATTTACAGTTGAAAGTAAAACACAATAGTTTGTACATGTATAACATTTCCACATAACAATACAACCCCCACTAGGTCCTCCTCTGCCATCATGCTTCAGAACCCGACCCCCCCCCCCCCAGAGTCTTTTACTTTGGTTCAATACACCAAATCAAGTTCTGCTTTGTGTTTTCCCTTCTGATCTTGTTTTTCAACTTCTGCCTGTGAGTGAGATCATCTCATATTCATCCTTTTGTTTCTGACTTATCTCACTTAATATGATTTCTGCAGGTTCCATCCAAGATGGGGTAAAGAAAAGACTCCCAACAGCATTCTTACCACTTAGGTAACATAACCAGATATAAACACATATTGAAAACTCTATAAATTACTCTTCCAAAGCTTCTAAGCTAAGATAATTGGTCAGATCAATCCTTTCTTCTTGAATTTATCAAACATTTTCTACATAATGGCCTATTTTAGGCATTGTCAGGAGAGCAAAGATAAGTCAGATGTAGACACTAAGCCTGTATGGACCCCACCAAACTGTATTGTTTTCAGCAAACACCTATACAGTGTTTCTTTTCTGTAAAAACAAATGACAGTTTCTATTAAATTACTGAATTTATTTTCATTCGTCTCACCAGCTGCATAGCAGCTTTCATGATATTCTTTAATGTCATGGAAAATTTCCTCTGAATGTCTTGTCCTTTCTCTTTCTTAAAACAGAAAGTTGAGAAAAAAAAATATTCGGACATCTGGTATTTCTGCTGTGGGAAATGTGGACTGAATACTTGATGCTTTGTGTTTCATCTATTTTACCACCATGACATGGACTAGTAGTCATTTCAACAAGTCTCAGTTCTCAAGACTATTTTCTTTTTATAATTTCTGAAGACAATCTTATAGCCCCATTGATCAAATTAATTTACCCTTTCATGCATTCATTTAGTCAACAAATATATCTCAAGATACTGTTATATGCCAAGCAGTGCCCCACTTTAAAGGAGACTCTATCATCTTGAGGGAAAATATATATACAAATCCACAATTTTGATGCAGCAAGAAATTTGCTTTAATAAAGATATGTGTGAGCCTGTGGGGGAGGACAGAAATCTACCTCTGAAAGAAGCCTAAATCAGCTGTAGGAATTTGGGAAAGATTTATACTAGAGATAAGCATTGTACTGCAAGCTGGAAAAATAAGAAACTGCCAAATAAAAAAGCAAAATGTTCTATATCTATTAGATGAGTATGGAGCGGTGTTCTTAAAAAAAAATCTTCTCATAGGAATAGTGTCTTATGAATTTATGAGATTAGGGTAGTACCATTCCATATAATACTCACCACCAAAGTTTTATGCCCTTTCATAGGAGAGACATTTCTAAGATATGGGCAAGTTAAAAAAAAAGATGGAAATACAACACATGTTGAAATATATAGTGAAAAAAATTAAATACAAATAAGGAAAGAACATTTCAGAAGACCCCAGAGAAAGAGAATAATCTATCATGGGGGGACTAGGTGGTGCACCTGATCTGAACTATTCCAGCCTTCAGATTCATGATTAGTCAACAATTTGTTTGGCTTTATATGTTAACTCTTTTTTTCAGACATCAGGTTCCAGAGGCTAACACAATGCCAACTGGACTTCCCTGGACAGATGACTGACCCCACCAACATGTCCTAGAGTCCCACTTCCCCAGAGCCCCGCCCCACTAGGGAAAGAAAGAGACAGGTTGGAATATGAATGGACCTGTCAGTGCTCATGTTCAACAGGGAAGCAATTACAGAAGCCAGACCTTCCAACATCTGCACCCCATAACGACCCTGGATCCATACTTTCTGAGGGATAAAGAATAGGAAAGCTATCAGGGGAAGGGATCGGATAGGGAGTTCTGGTGGTGGGAATTGTGTGGAGTTGTACCCCTCTTATCCTATGATTTTTGTCAGTGTTTCCTTTTTATAAATAAAAATTTTTAAGAAATGGGCCAGGGAATGGGTTCAAATCCCCAGTCTGCAACTATAAGCGGGAGCTTTGTGAGCAGTGAAGCAGTCCTGCAGATATTGCTATTTCCCTTTCTATCTCCTCCTTCTTTCTCAATTTCTCTCTGTCTCTAGCCAATAAATAATAATTAACTAAATACATAAGAATATATCATAGAAAGACACTGAACTTTATGGCAGAGTTTATATGTTTATCTTTTTATTGGGGGATTATTTCAAGTACATAGAATTGTTGGTATATGTGTAAAATTTGTTTTCTGCAAAACACTCTAACCCCCAGCCTAAGTCTTCCTCCACCATTTTGTACCAGGACCTGGAACCTTCCCTACCCCCAGAGGCCTTTACTTCAGTGCAATACACCAAACTGAGTCCAAGTTGTGTTTTGTGTTTCCATCTCTATTCTTATTTCTCAACTTCTATGAGTGAGATCATCTCATATTCATCCTTCTCTTTCTGGCTTATTTCCTAATTTCTTTAAGCTCCATCCAAGATGAGGTGAAAATAGTAAATTTCATAGCTGAGTAGTAGTCCATGGTGTATATATACCACAACTTTCTTAACTACTCATCTGTTTTTGGACATCTAGGTTGCTTCCAGGATATGTAAAATCCTGATTTTTTTTTTTTTTTTTTTTTAGCAAGAGATCATGTGGGGCTAGGAATGAGCTTAAGACCTTGCACATAATATAGAGTATAATACAGAGCTACCTCCTCAAACTTAATGTTCAGACAGAGAGAGGGAGGGAGGGAGAGAGAGCGGGAGGGAGAGAAAGGGAGAGGAGAGAAAGGGAGAGGGAGAGAAAGGGAGAGGGAGGGAGAGGGAGAGGGAGAGGAAGAGAGAGAGAGAGACTGAGAGAGAGAGAGAGAGAGAGAGAGAGAGACTATGGTAGGAGAGGCACTAAAATACCATTCCACCATCCATGGAGTTTCACCTGTTTGTGTTTTTGGTGCTCTTTTGTGATGGTGATGGAGACTGAACCCTGGATCTCAGGCCTAAGCCACCTCCTGGCCTGGCATATGATAAAACAAAAAAATGGGTTTTTATTTATAAAGTTCTGTTCAAAATATCAAAATTGAATTAATTTCTGAGTAGTATGGAAAGTGGAAGAGAGAGAGAACAGAAGAGGCTATATTTATAAGATGACATTCTGATTGATTCTTTGGTGCAATATGCCAGTTCCAGTTCAGGTTCTTTCTACTTGTGTTTTCTCTTCTGATCTTGTTTTTCAGCTTCTGCCTGAGAGTGAAATTCTATACAATTAGCTGAAACAAGGTGGTCTCTATGAAATAATAAGCAGAATAATTGGAACAGAAGCATTATTTAAAAATATATATTTATGAAGAGCCCACTTACCCCATTTACCAGCTGATGGAGTAAATGCCAGGGAGAGGGGAAAATAAGTTATATGTGTTCCTTATCCTAAGAAAGCCCGAAGTCTGAGTAGTGAGACGAATAATATAAGCAAAGTTAGCACTTGCTGGGGTAACAGCCATACTGGCACGTGCACAGCTCGAGGACTAGAAAAGTTCTAGTGGACCAATGATGAAGGATTTAAGTTCTCTGATCATCACAGAAATGAAGTTCCTAAAAATCAGCATATTTTTCAACTACCTATTATGTGCCAAACTCTGTTACTATGCTTTAAACTTTTTCTTTTTCTTGTCCCACTTTATTGGGAGCCTGTGGATGGGAGTAATGGTTTAAAATACAGTTGTTGACACATAGATATGATCTCTCTATTCCTCATAATGGGTTTCTGAAAAACACTCAATGCAGCCCAATCTGTAATAGCACAAACATGAAAGCAACCTAGAGCCCAACAAAAAGATGAACAGCTAAAAAGTTGTGGTGTACACACACAATATGCTTGAAAGGTATATGTGTTCAATCTCTATGTTGAGCAAGACACTAACAATTGCTTTTAAACAGTTGCTTTTTCTCAAAAAGTTTCGATCATCCCCACACTGTTCTAATTAATTTCATGAACGCTTTATTTGGAGTAGATTTATTTCTGTTCAGTGCTATTCCTCTAAGCAATAGTACTTTACACTTCCAAATTTCCCCCCTTTGCCATGATGACCCCAGTCAGTACATTATTATTTTTAAGCATTAGAAATATCCTTTTAGTGGAGATTGAAAAAAATCATGTTAAGTGAAATAAGTCAGAAACAGAAGGATAAATATGAGATGATCTCACTCTCAGGCACACAAGTTGATAAACAAGATCAGAAGAGAAAACACAAGTAGAACCTGAACTGGAAATGGCATGTTGCACCAAAGTAAAAGACTCTGGGGTGAGTGGAGGGGAGAATACAGGTCCTAAAAGGATGACAGAGGACCTAGTGGGGGTTGCATTGTTATATGGAAAACTGGAAAATGTTATGCATGTACAAACTATTTCATTTACTGTTGAATGTAAACCATTAATTCCACAATAAAAAATTTAAAAAATTAATATCCTTTTAGAAAAGGTCACATTTGAGTCATTAATTACAACACCTATTTTTCCCATTAGTAAAGGGCTTTACTCTCACTTAATGAGAGTAAATTAATCATTAGCAGACTTTAAATCGTATTGCCATGTTCATGCTCTAGTTAACAGTTGGGTTGAATGTTAACCACTAACTAACAATTTCACAAAGACCAGAGGCTGTAGTCACTTGCAATAGTAAGTTTAATCAATGTATCAGACATGTAACTAACAAATGGTTCTTCCAGAGACATGATCCTAGGAATTTCTATAGTCTCTTCTAGACTGGCCCTTCCCAGACTTATTTACTAAAGGATAATTTTAACATTACTCTGCTAGGTATTTCCTTGAATAGGCAATGTGTTTGTAGTTCATTTTCTTATTAGTGTTACATTTTCCTAATTCAAGTAAATTTAAATTGTCACTAGATTTTTTTGTTTGTTTTTATTAACCCCTAGTCAATAGCATCATAAAAAATAGTGAAATCAGCCACAAAGCTCCTATCACCCACCTTGTTGCCCAGAATCACAGAGATTTATACACATTGGAAGCCCAGATGAATGACCACTATAGTTATAGTGATGTATTATCCCCAGATTCTGTAAGGAAAACAAAATCCTGCCATTTTTACTCAAGTGATAAAATTCAGAACTTATATTTTCTCAGAAAATAAGTTATTTCCAACATATTACACTGAGTGACATAAATAGGTTTTAGGAACGTCAGTTTTTATTTACATAGTAAGCTAATTGCTTCGAAAATCTTAAATAACTAAGTGGCTCCAGAGGGCATCTAAAGAGTTTTTCTTTTTCTTCCCATTTCTTTACAACATTCAGATCCCTAATGTTAAACTACTCCCAATGCCTAATCCTTACATTAATCCTAATTTTTTTAAAGATTTTATTTATTCATTAATGAGAAACATAGGGGGAGAGAGAAAGAGCCAGACATCACTCAGGTCCAGGTGCTGCCGGGGATTGAACTCAGGACTTCATGATTTGAGAGTCCAATGCTTTTTTTATCCACTGCGCCGCCTCCCGGACCACAATTAATCTTAAATTTTCTAAAAAAGTAATTAGTCCAAGCTTTAAAGAGCCATTCAGAGCTTTTTTATTGGTCATGCCTATCGAAAACAAACAAAAAAAAAAGCATTATGCTTCAGATTCCCAAAGTCATAGCATCGACCCCTGGCACCACCATATGCTAGAGTTGAGAAGCATTCTGCACATACTCTCTCTCTCAATCTTAAAAAAAAATGGTTAAAACCAAAAATAAAGCATTGTATTTTGATATAAAATCACTAATAACGCTACTACAATTAACTCAACTGTTCTTGAATTTTCAATTAAGAATTAATTGCATGGTATATTGCACCATGACCCATTCATGATGGATGACAAGATTGATGACTAATTTGGTAGGAGACTGCTCTACCAGATCTTTAGAGTCAGAATACAAAATTGGGATGACCATAAACATCAGAAAACTTCAGAGAAAAGAAACACAGCTGGCCCTTTGGTCTTCTACCACTTTCCAACCATCTACTACATTTCACAGCTTTCCCATATCTTTGTTGTTTAGATGTTATCTGCTTTTGTAAAGACATGGGAGACAGTTTCTGAATGCCTGTCTGTGTTAGCCATTGTCTGGCAATCAAAAGGCTAAATCACCACTGTCACAATAAAATAGAAAATGCAACAATTGTCTATAAAATCCAACAGAATGAATACAATTAATAGGAAGCCAAATTGGGTTTTGCAAGCTATCTCCAAAAGAATTTTGTGTCTTTAGAGTGGATCCTAAGTTTCAATAGCCTTAAGAGAGAGAGAGAGAGAAAGCCCTATCTAGAGTGACCACTATCTTGTGTCTTACCTACATAGTTTCCTTTCAACTAAGAACTGAGAATGGCGTAAACCACAAGTAAGCAAAGCAAATCTCTGGTTTCTTATAACAATACTGGCAGACTTAAGTCAGAAAATAAGCCTCATGATAACAGGAAACTTTGTGCACATTATTTATCCATGTGTTTGTTGTGGATCATTTTCATTTTTATGTTTTAATAAAAGCCTAATGTTGAAATCTGGATTTAGTCCAAAGTAAAAAGAGCAACTGGGTATTTTAACATCTCACAGAGAAGAACTGATCAAATACATGAGAAGAATTGATCAAATACATTTATTTGTAAGGAAGAAAAATAAAATAAAAAAAAAGAAGCAGAGAAGCAGGTCTGTAGGTGTCTATCTTTCTCTCCCCCCCCATCTTCCCCTCCTCTTTCCATTTCTCTGTCCTATCCAACAACAATGACATCAATAACGACAACAATAATAACTACAACAATAAAAAAAAAAAAGAACTCACATGGTGAAAAGTAACAAATTAGTCTGGGAGTTTACATTAGTACTGGCAATCTCATTACCAACATTTAGCTCACAAACAGGGTCTTCATAACTTGTGAAAAATGTGACAGATGGTAGAACTCCTTTGCAGGATATCTAATTATGATCACTGCCACACCTGCCTATGTGAGATTTTGTATTCCTCACACCTTCCTCAAGTATAATGATGTCTTGTACCTTTAAATGTGATCTCTATTTTAGACTCAAGTAGCAAAGCATGTGCAAGCAACCATATTATTTTGTCTACAAAGGGTTTTGGTGATCTTTTTTCATTTTGTAGGAAAAACAGAGGAGATTTAAAAAATAATAAATTTTTATTTAAAAATTTTGGTTTTAAAATGCATTCTCATGGAACTCCCCAAAATATTCTGGCCTGCTTCATTGATTTACTCTAAATTTTAGAATGTTCTAATTAGGTTGATCATCAGACAGTTGCTATAAATTAGTAACTGGCTGATCATCACCATTTTTACAGTATACTCATTGAGTAAAATAAGAAGGAATAATTACCTGCAGATTCCAGTAGACTCCTGAAGGAACATGTTCTAGTTAGAGAAATAAAATGCAATTTTTAATTGAAACTTTTTCATTCAGACTTTCTCAAAATGCCAGCCCAGGCTGCTATTATAGATGATATACTCTTCTGAGAAAACAAATTCTGACAGTGATTATTCACTCAAGTCTTCTTCAACTTAGCTTAAGTCATTATTAATATTTATTCTGAAAGAATTAAAGGACAGAGCTAGAAACACCTAACAGAAAGTCACTGTGTAGGGTGTTATCTTCAACTGAGTCCAAATTGCCGATCCTTATCTACTGAATTTTTGTTTAGAGTTCATCTCTCTCAATGAGAAATTGTAAGGTGTTTGTATAATCCATGCACCATCTAGTGGTAACAAACCAAAGGAATCCATTTTTCACAGACCTGCAAGACCACTCATACAAAAACTTACCTCACAGACACAACTTTTTCACACTTTTGCCAAAAAATTAGAATAGTTTGGAGATTAAGTTCTAGGATCTTAGAGTCAGACTAACTTGGATTAAAGTTCTAGTTCTACGTTCTATTGCCAAAATGGCTGGTGGCAAAATTACATAACCTATCAGATCTTCCAGAAAGCTTTTCTGTAAAAAGTTGTTAATTTGAGAGTCCAGGTGGTGGTGGTTCACCAAGTTGAACTCACCTGTTGCAATGTTCAAGGACACAGGTTCAAGCCCCTAGTCTCTAGTTGCAGGGGAAAAGCTTCACCAGTGTAAAGCAATGCTGAAGATTCTCTCTCTTCTCTCTCTCTCTCTCTCTCTCTCTCTCTCTCTCTCTTCCTTTCTCCCTCTTTGGTCCCCTTTCATCTTGATTTTGCCTTATCTTTATCTAATAAATAAGAAATCAAAATTTTAAAGGAATTCATTTTTAAGTAATTTTATGGGGGTGCTATGGTTTATAGTACAGTTGTTGACACATGGACACAATTTCTCATCTCCCTGTGATAGGTCTCTGCAGAATATTCTTACCCTAAACTTAGGGCCTTTCCTCTCATGTTGTACCAGGACCCCATATCCCTCTCTTTTCCCTCTCTTTTCCCTCCCTTTCCTTCTTTCCCTAGAATATTTTGCTTTGGTGCAAGGCACCCTACCCACAAGTTTCACTCTGTGTTTTCTCTTTCTCTCCTTCTTTCTTAAATTTCACCTATAAGTGAGTATTTGTCCTTCTCAAAAAGGAATTAAAAACATAAAAGCACTCACCAAATGTTTAGTACACATTACCCACTCAGTAAATGTGTAGGGATTATTAATTATTGTGAAACAAATCAGAAAAAATATGTGACTTCCACATATACCCAGTTCTTGAATCAAAACTATTTTAAAAGGTAAAGATTTTTTTATCTCACTGTTCTCATAAGACCTTCATCAGCTGTGATACACTGCCCCTAGAGTAAACATAATTAGCAAATTCCCCATAGGAATTCTGAAGTCCTAACAAGGACCACGGGAGCCTGCAGACTGACCCAGGCTCAGTCTGTTCTTCAGACAATAGATTCAGAGGAATGTAGACAAAAATGAAACTTCTGTCTCAGTGGAAATGAATGTAGAAGAGGCTCCTTTTTCTTCCCTTTAAATGGAAATTGACTAGTTCTTGAATAATTCATAAACTATTTTTCTGCTTTCTGTTTGTTGTTCTTAGGTCTGTCCAAGATTCATTATGGGACAAAGAACAGTAAAGAGTAATACAGAAGTATATTCTAACTTCCTTCATGATTCTGGCTGCATGAGGAAATCAAAGATGAGGCAATATCCATATCTTTTTAAAGCACTATACATTTAGTAGGGTTTTAGGGAAGAGACACGTGGTAGGTGAGTTTTGATTGATCAAAGCACAGAGAAATAAAAGACAGGTGTTGGGGTAGGCAGACAACCTAATGATTATGCAAGTGATGTTTCTGCCTGAGGTTCTGGGCTCTCAGGTTCAATTCCCAGAACCACCATAAACAAGGGTTGAATAGTGCTCTGGTAAAAATAAATAAATAAATAAGGGTGGGGGTAGATAGCATAATGATTATGCAAAGATTCTTATGCCTGAGGCTCCAAAGTCCCAGGTTCAATCTCTGCCCGCACCTTAGGCCAAAAGCTGAACAGTGCTCTGGTAAAAAGAAAGGGGAAAGAAAAAAAGAAGAAAGAGGAGGAAGAGGAGGAGGCAAAATAAAAAATAATAATAAATAAAAGTTCCTAAAAGCATTTAGACCCAAGACAGGTATACATAAAGAAGGAACTTGTGCAGATGATAAGGTAAATAGTAGTACTGGATTACTGCCTGCTTGGAAATCAAAGACCTAGAGAGGGGTCAGGCAGTGGCACACCCAATTGCGCACACACTTACCATGAATAAGGACCTGGGTTCAAGCCTCACTCCCTTGCAGAAGGAACACTTCATGGGTAGTTAAGTAGGTCTGCAAGTGGACTATCTTTCTCTCTCCCTCTGTATTTCCCCTCCCCTCTCAATTTCTTTCTGTCCTACCAAGTAAAATAAAGAAATAACAAAAAGGGGAAAAACAAAATGGTCTCTCTGAGAGCTGAGCAATAGATTCATTGTGCCAGCACTGAGTCCTAGCAATTACCCTGGTGGCAATAGTAAATAAATAACCTTGATATCCACTAGCCATTGTACTTTGCCTCAGCCTGGTATGTCTATTAATAAATTGTCAATAAAAAATATTCTCAATGTCTATGGCTCTTCTATCAACAGCAAGCTAGGTCGATTCTTTGTCCTTTAATGTATTCACTAAGCATCTACCAATAATTAATTTCACAGCCATTATTATTTGGTTTCTGCATACAAAGAATAATGAATTACTGTGGGGGGGAGGGTGGACAGTAGCACAGCGGGTTAAGTGCACCTGGCAAAAAGCTCAAGGACAGGCTTAAGGAAACGGGGTTTGAGCCTCTGGCTCCCCACTGCAGGAGAATCACTTCAACAGGTGGTGAAGCAGGTCTGCAAGTGTCTCTCTCTCCCCCTCTCTGTCTTCCCTTCCTCTCTTGATTTTTCTCCTATACAACAATGGCAATAGTAACTACAACAATAAGGGGGGGGGGCAACAAGAAGGGAGAAAAAAGCAAATTAAAAAAAAGAGTAATGACCAACACCTATGGGCATCTAATCTTTGATAAGGGGGCCCAAAGGATTAAATGGAAAAAGGAGGCTCTCTTCAATAAATGGTGCTGGGAAAACTGGGTTGAAACATGCAGAAGAATGAAATTGAACCACCTTATCTCACCAGAAACAAAAATTAACTCCAAATGGATCAAAGACCTAGATGTCAGACCAGAAACAATCAAATACTTAGAGGAAAACATCGGTAAAACACTTTCCCACATACACCTCAAGGACATCTTTGATGAATCAAACCCAATTGCAAGGAAGACCAAAGCAGAAACAAACCAATGGGACTACATCAAATTGAAAAGCTTCTGCACATCCAAAGAAACTATTAAACAAACAGAGAGACCCCTCACAGAATGGGAGAAGATCTTCACATGCCAGACATCAGACAAGAAACTAATCACCAAAATATATAAAGAGCTCAGCAAACTTAGCCGCAAAAAAGCAAATGACCCCATCCAAAAATGGGCAGAGGAAATGAACAAAACATTCACCACAGAGGAGATCCAAAAGGCTAACAAACATATGAAAAACTGCTCTAGGTCACTGATTATCAGAGAAATGCAAATCAAGACAACACTAAGATACCACCTCACTCCTGTAAGAATGGCATACATCAAAAAGGACAGCAGCAACAAATGCTGGAGAGGATGTGGGGACAGAGGAACCCTTTTACATTGCTGGTGGGAATGTAAATTGGTACAGCCTCTGTGGAGAGCAGTCTGGAAAACTCTCAGAAGGCTAGACATGGACCTTCCATATGACCCAATAATTCCTCTCCTGGGGTTATACCCCAAGGACTCCATAACACCCAACCAAAAAGAGGTCTGTACTCCTATGTTCATAGCAGCACAATTCATAATAGCTAAAACCTGGAAGCAACCCAGGTGCCCAACAACAGATGAGTGGCTGAGAAAGCCGTGGTATATATACACAATGGAATACTATGCAGCTATCAAGAACAATGAACCCACCTTCTCTGACCCATCTTGGACAGAGCTAGAAGGAATTATGTTAAGTGAACTAAGTCAGAAAGATAAAGATGAGTATGGGATGATCCCACTCATCAACAGAAGCTGACTAAGAAGATCTGAAAGGGAAACTAAAAGCAGGACCTGATCAAATTGTAAGTAGGGCACCAAAGTAAAAACCCAGTGGTGAGGGGTAGGCATGTAGCTTCCTGGGCCAGTGGGGGGTGGGAGTGGGTGGAAGGGATGGGTCACAGTCCTTTGGTGGTGGGAATGGTGTTTATGTACACTCCTAGCAAAATGTAGACATATAAATCAGTAGCTAATTAATATGAGAGGGGGAAATCAATTGTATGTCTCAAAGTTTCTCAAAAGACAAACTGAATCTTTTTAATATATAGGCTATGTATTTCATATGCGGACTCTCTCAAAAGCCTAGACCAAGTAGATTAGAAGCTTCCAATAGCACAGCTATATACAAGATATTGGGTACTGTACAGCAAACCATAACAAAGGGACTTTTCAAAGTTAACCCAATTAACAAATAATGTGATGATAATATTAACTATTGATTGTCTTTTTGAACCCTAAGACAGCAGGAACCTCACATCTTCACTATAGAGCCCCTACTTCCCCCAGTCCTGGAACCCTTGGATAGGGCCCACTTTCCCGTATGCATCTCCCAATCCAAACCAAATAACATTGCATCTGCCGATCACAACCTAACCAAAGCAACGATTGCTACCTCAACATGCTTCACCTCAGAATGTATCCAGAGACTTCACGTGTGGAATGACAACCCTTCAGCTTCATTACTCGGGTGAGACCTTTCCTTTAATAGTACACTCTAATTTCATCTCAGGTAGTTCACTTTCTAACAAAGTCCCATAACCTAGATATACACCAGTTTCTATGAGAGAGAGCTTATGTGCACACGTATCCATAAACTACTGCAAAATATATATCTGAAAGCAGGAGACACTAGAGTTTGCAGTGAGTACCTCCCTAACACTTCCTCTCCACTATTCCAAGCTTGGGATCCATGATTGCTCAACAATTTGTTTGGCTTCGTATGTTAACTCTCTTTTCAATCACCAGGTTCCAGATGCCACCAGGATGCTGGCTAGGCTTCCCTGGATTGAAGACCCCACCAATGTGTTCTGGAGCTCAGCTTCCCCAGAGTCACACCCTACTAGGGAAAGAGAGAGGCAGACTGGGGGTATGGACCGACCAGTCAACGCCCATGTTCAGCGAGGAAGCAATTACAGAAGCCAGACCTTCTACCTTCTGCAACCCTCAATGACCCTGGGTCCATGCTCCCAGAGGGATAGAGAATGAGAAAGCTACCATGGGAGGGGGTGGGTTATGGGGATTGGGTGTTGGGAATTGTGTGGAGTTGTACCCCTCCTACCTTATGCTTTTGTTCACTAATCCTTTCTTAAATAAAAAATTAAAAAAAAATTGAACTTTGAAAAAAAAAAAAAGAATAATGAATTACTAGTAATTCATCAGTGTCCGATGTTCTATTCTGTACTTTCTTTGTGTTTAAATACAGTCTGCCCATTCAAAAATACATTCAAAAATATATTTAAATACCTGCTACATATTACTGATTCTAAATACATATGTGAAGGCAAGTAGAAAGCATAATGGTTATGCAGAGACTCTCATGCCTGAGACTCCAAAGTCCTAAATTCAGTCCCCCATACTATCATAAACCAGAGCTAAGCAGTGATCTGATAAAAATCAATTAAATAAATGAATGCATGTGTGTATGGCCTGTTGGGATCATGTGACACAGTCGAAGGACCAACTATCAAAAACTTACTAGTGAGGTGGAAATCATGATAGGCAAAACAAATAGCAAAGGAAAAGACTAGATTGTGACAAGAACTACTCTGGGTGGTAAAGAACAAACTCTCTCTAAAGAATTTAAATTTAATCTATGATAGGAACAGCAGGGAGAACCAGTTGTATAAATATCCTTTCAGTAACAGAATGAAAATGAATTTTTTTAAATAGAAGATTGAAAAACCAGGGGTGAAGATAAGAATAAGCTTGGCATGTTAAAGAGACAGCTTTCCACAGCTGAAATTTTTCTCCATGTCGCTGTCTGGATTCACTTCCTCTTCTCCAGATGAAGAGATAATTTGTGGCTAGTAATAACCTAGTAACCCCAGTGATTTCCTGTCTTAGTCTATAAATGCCACTATAAAAAGGTATTAATTTTTATCCAGGAAGTGATTTTATTCATATTATTATTAATGTTTTATTAGTTTAATAATGATCAACAAGATCATAGGATAAGAGGGGTACAATTCCACAAAATTCCCATCACCAGAGTTATGTAGCCCAACCCCTCCACTGGAAGTTTTCCTGTTCTTTATCCCTCTGGGAGTATGGACCCAGGATCATTATCGGGTACAGAAGGTGGAAGGTCTGGATTCTATAATTGCTTCTCTGCTGGACATGGGCATTGGCAGGTGGATCCATACTCCCAGGCTGTCTCTGTCTTTCAGTAGTGGTGCAGGGCTCTGTAGAGGTGTTCCAGGACATATTGGTGTGGTCATCTGTGCAGTGAAGTCAGATTGGCATCACAGTAACATCTATAACTTGGTGGCTGAAAAAGCATTAAGATATAAAAAAGAATAAATTGTTTAATAATCAAAAATCTAAAGGTAAGAATAGAGAAGATGAGATTGGGGGGGGGTCTCCATTTTGGAAAAACCTAGGAAGCCTATATTAGACATAGTCCAAGGGACCCATGACTTTACTAATTATTGCCTGAGTCCAACAGCTAATATGTGGGCCAATGGTATTATCTGGTGAGGTGTCTGTCAGAGTTGGAAATAAAGGGGTCAGGCAGTAGCGTATCTGGTAAAACTCTTACATTACAGAGTTGGAAATAAGGCTAGAAAGCTGAATCAGTCAAGAAAGTAGCTCCCAAATATATGGGAAGTGTATAAATATCATTAACTGTAAACCCCACTGATTTACTCTGGGGCCCATATTCAGCACAGGAGCCTGTGTAAACTCTGCATCCCTGTAAGTCTGAATTCGCTTTTCGTGGTCATAGCTAGGAACTTTCTAAGATGCACACTTTTCAAAGAGTGATTAGTCCCCACCATTGTTCTTCAACACTGCGGGCAAGGTCCTGTAGAGGCCAACAAGTGAGTCCAGGATGCTGTTCCTGATGGAGATGACCAGCAATGGTGGAGAGAGTGATCTGTTAGAGGTCTAGGCTCATCAGATCTATGTGGGAATCCCAGGATTCCAGTAAGTGATTTAATGAATAGAGTGCACAAGTTGCAAATCTGATGTCCTAAGTTTTATCCCAGAATAATATTCTGATGCATTCTCTTGCTCTCTCATTTTTTCTCATTAATAAGTAAGCAAATAGTAATTAGCAGCTCAGGAGATGGCATAGTGAATAAAATGTTCAGCTTTCAAGCAAAAAGACCTGTGTTCAGTCTTTAGCATGCTATGTGCTGGAGTGATGGATGCTCTGATTCTTTCCATCTCTATATCTCATAAATAAATAAATATACCTTTAAAATAAATTAAATTTTAGTCCTCCAAAAATGAATTAGTCTTCTGTCAATGTTACATTACAATATATATATATATATATATATATATATATATATATATATATATATATACAATATCTTTAACTAAACATTGGAGGTAATTAATTTTCCATCAGCCATACTAGATACTCTACATGCATGACCCCTTTTAGTACTCACAACATTCTTTTTTTTTTAATTTAATTTTTTATTTATATGAAGGAAAGATTGAGAAAACCACTGGATAAGAGGGATACAACTCCACACAATTCCCACCACCAGAACTCTGTATCCCATCCCCTCCCCTGATAGCTTTCTTATTCTTTAACCCTCTGGGAGTATGGACCCAAGGTCACTGTGGGATGCAGAAGGTGGAAGGTCTGGCTTCTGTAATTGCTTCCCCACCGAACATGGGCATTGACAGATTGATCCATACTCCTGTCTTTCTCTTTCCCCAGTGGGGAAGGGGTCTGGGGAAGCAGAGCTCCAGGACACATTGGTGGAGTTGTCTGTCCAGGGAAGTCTAGTTGGCATCATACTAGCATCTGGAACCTGGTGGTTGAAAAGAGACTTAACATACAAAGCCAAACAAATTGTTGACCAATCATGGACCTAAAGGCTAGAGTAGTTGGGGACCCTCCATTTTGTAGATAGCTAGTAGGCATATTTTAGTTATATTTCAAAGGGCCAGTGGCTATACTAGTGGGGTTTTTTTTGTTGTTTGTTTGTTTTTTCTTTTGTTGGAGCCTGGAATCTGATATGCAGGTGGATTCTAATTATTGTCTGGGAAGGTGATGTCATGGCTGGCAGAAAGAGCAGAAAGCTGGATCTGGGAAGAGAGTAGTTCCCAAATATGGGAAATGTGTATAAATATTGTCCATGTCTAGCCTTATGAGAGTTCTCCAGACTGTTCTCCACAGAGGCTGGACCAATATACATCCCCACCAGCAGTGCAGAAGGGTTCCTCTGTCCCCACAGCCCCTCCAGCATTTGCTGCTGCTGTCCTTTTTGATGTATGCCATTCTCACAAGAGTGATATGGTATCTCATTATTGTCTTTATTTGCATTTCTCTGACAATCAGCAACCTGGAGCAATTTTTCATGTGTTTGTTAGCCTTATGGATCTCTTCTGTAGTGAATGTTCTGTTCATATATCCTCTGCCCATTCTTGAATGAGATCATTTGCTTTTTTGTTGCTAAGTTTGTTGAGCTCTTTGTATATTTTGGTAATTAGTCTCTTGTCTGATGTATGGCATGTGAAGATCTTCCCCCATTCTGTGAGGGGTCTCTTTGTGTGATAGCAGCAGAAACTTTTCAATTTGATGTGGTCCCATTGGTTTTTTTCTGCTTCAGTCTTCCTTGCAATTGGGTTTGTTTCATCAAAGATGTCCTTGAGGTTTAGGTGGGAAATGGTTCCACCAGTGTTTTCTTCTCAGTATTTGATAGCTTCTGGTCTAACATCCAGGTCATTGATCCATTTGGAGTTGATTTTTGTTTCTGGTGAGATAAGGCAGTTCAGTATCATTCTTCTGCATGTCTCAACCCAGCTTTCCCAGTACCATTTATTGAAGAGAGCCTCCTTCCTCTATTTAATACTTTGGGGCCCCTTATCAAAGATTAGATGTCCATAGGTATGAGGGTTTAACTCTGGGCTTTCAGTTCTGTTCCACTGGTCTGTGTGCCTATTTTTGTTCCAGTACCATGCTGTTTTGATGATGATGGCCTTATAATATAGTTTTAGATCTGAGAGTGTGATGCCTCCATTTCTGTTTCTGTTCCTCAAGACTGTTTTGGCAATTCTTGGTGTTTTCTGGTTCCAAATAAATGATGTAGTTTTTGTTCTATTCTCTTAAAGAAGCTTGGTGGAACTTTGATGGGTAGCGTGTTAAATATGTATATGGCTCTGGGGAGAATATTCATTTTGATGATATTTATTCTTCCATTCCATGAGCATGGGATGTCTTTCCATCTTGGCTTTGCCCTCCATCATTCTTATGATAAGGAAAGTAACATCTTAATTTTATATATAAGTGAACTAAGGCACACAGTTATTAACAATTAATGCTGTTTTTCTAACCTGGGCTTCTCTAGGCTTTTCCCCCCCTTCTCTCTAGGCCTTCTTACAAGATATAAAAGCAGAAGAACTATGGGTAGTACAGATCCAATCAGTGGCAAGATCTCATCTCTGGGTATCATACAGGAAACTAAGAATTTGAGCAGCAAACATGGAGATGTGGGGGAGGGTGGAATTCCAGCTATCTAAACTTCTTCTTCTTCTTCTTCTTCTTCTTCTTCTTCTAGCGTTTGCCCTTCTTCCGTAGCCAGTCAACAGCGTCAGGTTGAGCCTGATGTAAAGTTTCGAGACCTCCTTTGAATCTGGAGAGGTGGCAGTCGTTGACTATGTGGGTCATAGTCTGTCTGTAGCCGCAGGGGCAGTTCGGGTCGTCTCTGGCTCCCCAGCGATGGAACATAGCGGCGCACCGGCCATGGCCTGTTCGATAGCGATTGAGGAGGGCCCAGTCATAACGTGCTAGGTCAAAGCCGGGTTGACGCTTGCAGGGGTCTGTGATGAGGTGTTTGTTCTTTACCTCAACTGACTGCCAACTCTGTTTCCAAGAGTCTGGAACAGAGAAGTTCAGAATAGGCGTAGGGGACCAGATTGGGTGACGAGACGTCAAGCGTTGGACAGGGTGGGCGAAGATATCTGCGTATATTGGTAGGTCCGGTCGAGCGTAGACGTGGGAAATGAACTTAGATGATGCCGCATCCCGACGAATATCTGGCGGGCGATGTTGCTAAGAACTGGCAGCCATGGAACCGGGGTGGGATGGATGGTTCCAGAAATTATCCTCATGGAGGAATACAATTTGGAATCGACCAAAATGGACATGGGGGCTACGGAACCATACTGGGCCACAGTATTCTGCAGTGGAATAAGTAGTATTATAACACAGTGTTGAACTCTGTAGTTACTAGGCAGAAAGCACATATTCCTTCTAAAAAGTAACAAAGGAAAAAAACTGTCATTCAGAAATTAAGAAAAAAGTTAAGGCACTCTGTAAAATAAGGTATGCTTAAGCTATGCAAAATCAGCAAAAGATTATGAATTAGATTTGGTGCTTAGTGGAAAATAACAATTTCATTTTTAAAATAGTCCAGTCTCACGCCTCAAGAATTTCATCATATAATGGGGAAATAACTATAAGGAATATCTTTTAATCAGGCAAAAAAGAGAAATGATATGAGACTAGAATTTACATGTTGAAGGAGAAAACTAAGAAAATCAAGAGTATCAAAAAGTACATTTAACAAAGACCACTAATAGAAGTCTCAGCTTTACCAATATACAATAGTTCCCTTAACCAGAAATTTGTAGAAAATCTTAAACAAATTTGTCATTTTGAATGCCGCTAAGCCCAGGATATAAAGTAAGTTACATATGCGAGAGTAGGTCTTTGAGTAAATGAGCATCCAAAAGTCTTAGAAGACAAAAGTAAGAGAAATTTAAAATGTAAATATCAGAAAATGATACAAGGTATATTATTTTATCTACTAAATACAAACAGCCATCTTAAATTATCACATTCCCAACCTTCTCTTTGATGGGAGACTTTGAGTAAATTTACCATGGGCAAGAAGACTGCACTGTATCACAAATCTGCTGATTAAAGTCTGTCAGTAACAATCCACACTGATTCACTGCAGGGTTCTCCATAGCTGTTTAATCAGGCAGGGAATCCATGGATCATTGCCCTATGTTGCATGTCAGCCACAACACCTTCAAAGGAGAAATTATGATGGGTCATGACATTGCAAATTTGATAATTATTCTTTGAAGCATGATTTAGTAAAACAAAAAGGCAGATAAATGGTATAAAATAAAAAATATGTATTCCCTAGAGCTAAATTCAGATACAATCTGAAATCCAGATTACAAGGCTCACTTAATTCACAAGATAAACAAAATTTTTAAAATGTTGTATGCAAAGATTGTTATCATGACATTTCACAATATAAGAAATAAAGAGAAAATCCCCAAACATCTGGGGGTTGGAGAGGAGACCATTAACTAGGGAAAAAAGTATTAGGAGTATAAGGATAAGACTCATTAATTCATGAAAACATTAAAAACTAGAAAAGAAAGTATAAGGATAAGACTCACTAATTCATGACAAGATTAAAAACTAGAAAAGAAAGTGTGCAGCAACAATTCTTTGTGAAAAAAAGATGTTCTGTCTAGCATCCGATACCAAGGAAAACTACTTACCACAACTAACTTTAGGATAAACACATTTTTTTTTCTTTTTCTTTTTCTTTTTTTTTTTATTAAAGAAAGGATTAATTAACAAAACCATAGGGTAGGAGGGGTACAACTCCACACAATTCCCACCGCCCAATCTCCATATCCCACCCCCTCCCCTGATAGCTTTCCCATTCTCTATCCCTCTGGGAGCATGGACCCAGGGTCATTGAGGGTTGCAGAAGGTAGAAGGTCTGGCTTCTGTAATTGCTTCCTCGCTGAACAAGGGCGTTGACTGGTCGGTCCATACTCCCAGTCTGCCTCTCTCTTTCCCTAGTAGGATGGGTCTCTGGGGAAGCTAAGCTCCAGGACACATTGGTGGTGTCTTCAATCCAGGGAAGTCTGGCCGGCATCCTGATGACACCTGGAACCTGGTGACTGAAAAGAGAGTTAACATACAAAGCCAAACAAATTGTTGAGCAATCATGGACCCAAAGCTTGGAAAAGTGGAGAGGAAGTATTAGGGAGGTACTCACTGCAAACTCTAGTATACTTCTGCTTTCTTACTTTGGTGCCATACTCCAAACTCAAGTCAATTTCTGCTTTGCGTTTCTACTTCTTTTTTTTTTTTTTTACATGCATAACATTCCTCAGATTCCCACTTAGCAATACAACCCCCACTATTTCATTCATCATTTTTCATGGACCTGTATTCTCCCCACCCACCCACCCACCCCAGAGTCTTTTACTTTGGTGTAATACTCCAATTCCATTTCAGGTTCGACTTGTGGATAAACACATTTTTTACACTCAAGATCTTTGAAGTCTTTCCAAAGTTAAAACTTCAATTATTGATTTTCTCAAGAATTTGTGGAAAATATTCTCTACAAAATAACATAATAAATCAAGAAAGAGAAGTTGTAGAATCCAGGAGAAAATCAAGATCTAGCACAGAGAAACACCAAAGGTAATTACATAGACAAAAACAACAATAAATAAGTAAATAAATCCAGTGTAGTATCTTTAGAGTAAAAAAAAAATGAAATCATTATATGGAGTAGAATGATTGAAAGTACTGTTTTTTTATCCTTCAATGAGAAAATAAATAA
Organism: Erinaceus europaeus; assembly: GCF_950295315.1. NCBI lineage: Eukaryota > Metazoa > Chordata > Mammalia > Eulipotyphla > Erinaceidae > Erinaceus > Erinaceus europaeus. The sequence continues at coordinate 169,263,497 of NC_080162.1, read as the reverse complement.
AGATGCAATATCATTTTTAAATTCTGCTTCTACAAAATTCTATTCCAGGGCTAGGGAGGTAGCGTGATGCTTATGCAAACAACTTTTATGCCTGAGGTTCTTAGTTCCAGATTCAGTCCCAGCATCACCGAAAACCACAGCTGAGTTGTGCTCTGGTCTCTCTCTTTGTGTATCTTTCTCACTTTATTTCACCCATCATAAAAAATAACCTATGGGGATGTCATAATTTATTAAAATAAATAACCTATGGGGCTGTTGAACATATTACAATGGGCAAAGACTCAGGTTTGAGCCGTTGTCCCCACCTGCATAATGAAAGCTTCACAAATGGTGAAGCAGTGCTGCAGGTGTCTCTCTGTTTTTCTTCTCTATCACCCACTTTCCTCTTGATTTCTGGCTGTCTCCATCCAATGAATAAATAAACATAATACAAATAAATTAACAAATAACCTATAAAACTAAAATGTATTTCAAAAATAAGCTAATTCAAGTGGAGGTTGATAGATGTGTATGGCACCTGCACTAAGTGACTTTACATCTTTATTATCTTACTCAGTGATGCTAGTAAAAGGCTAAAGAATCTTTCTTGGGTTGAGAGAAAAACTTATTTCTAGATATTGCCCATTTCTGTGGTGTAAATACTCCCATTCTAACAGATTTCAAATTGCCAACAAGATATTGTTGAATGTGGAATTGGAATGAGGAACTCTTAATTTTCCAGTATCATGAAAAGAAACTTGGCATGCCAACTGGCTGAAATTTCATGTGCAGGGGAGATTTATTCAGGATCATGTCTACAAGGTGGAAGTGTACGATCTGAAAATGATTTAGAGAAAAAATTGTCCAATACTCACATGTAAACACATAGAAAATTAGATTCTCTCATAGTGTTGATATTACCCCATTGGGTGAGTAATTGTGGAATGCTATAATTCACCATTATAGGGTAATTCTCAAACAGAAACAAGAGAGTACAGAAAGCCGTATATATTTAAAATGTTTGTTTTGTAATTTAACTTAAAAGGGGTGTGTGGAGCAACAGCGCATAAAAGTATTCACAGCAGAGAGCTAGGGACGGGTTTAAACAATACAAGGATTATTAGGGGAAACAGGTAAAAGGCAAAATAAGAAATTATCATCAGGGGTTAAGAGTACAATAGGTCCATAAAGTCTAAGTATAGTTATCAAAAGTTTGGTCCCACACGATAAACAATTATCAACTGAGGTATAGGTTGCTCATGGCTGTAGAGGGGTCTTAAAAGTATACCAGCTAGCAGAGTCACACGTGTTCAGTTAACAGGAAAAGTAGCCATGGCGGATTCCTAGAGCACCTCTGCTAAGATGGTTCTGACCAGGAAAAGAAGCAGCAGCCAAAGAGAGCAACCTGCTGCAAGTCCCTGCCTTTTATGTATTCCCTTCTGTGTCGCACGTCTTTAGGCTGACATCATTTGTATGCTAATAGTCCCAAACTCCTGTTGGGGTCACATGTCTGTACTGTATAATTTTAATTAGATGGCTGCTAAATATCATTTTTCTCCACAGAGCTTCATTTCTTTCTCCAGCAGGTGCATAAAAGCCCTAAAATGTGTTACCTGTATTTATTTGGACCCTTGCTGAGCAGTTTTTCTCTGCAAACTTCTCACAAGCACATGATGAGCTCATGTCTGGATTGAAGCATTCCAACACCCTGGGTATGCCATGACCACTACCCAGGAACCATCTGAACTCCAGGATAGCTCAGTTAGTCTCTGTTTTAAGCTACTATAAGTGCTGGATCATCTCTAGGTTAAACACAGGTCAAGAGACCACAAGTCTCAAGGCTAAGAGGGTCTATCTGATACCCAGTTATTGTGACTGTGCTTTGGGGAGGGTAAAGTCAGGGCTTGCAGAGGGAACCCTAGCAGCACAGAAGATATGCTTATTCTCCTATACTCATACAGACCCTGAACATCTTTGTCCATGTTTATACTAGAAGTGGGGAATTGTTGGGACACGAATGTAATCAGCATACAGCTAACAAATGTAATTGCCATCCTTGGGACACAGACATAATTAGCATATGGCTGACATCAGCTAACTTCTAACTTAAACCCACAAAGGACTGTGGGTTCATCGAAGCTTATTTAAGCACATATATTCTGGAAATGTGTTTTCTGTTCCTGCGAACTCAGCTGCAGTTTTCTTTTCCTGAGCACTTTCCTTCACCTCAGACCACCATGTCTACAACTTCTCTCAGGATCTGAACATATGGAGCTGAGCTCTGGTAAAATTTAGCTTAAAAGACTGATGGCTTCTGACCATAATGACTAGCCAATATTTGCACCTTTGCCTATTTTGCTGTACTTAAATAACCACACTGTAATCAACCTTTGCTTACCTTAAACCCCAATCAAAGCCATGCCCGAAAGCCTTTTTTTTTATTTACTGTATTATAGAATAACGAAAAACTTAAAATCATACTAGCAATTTCAACTGTGGGGTCTGAAAAGGCAAGAGGCTGAACACTGAGTCACTCAGGCAAATTTCTATATAAAAACCAATCCTAAAAGTTCTGAAAATTGTCTCGGTTTTCTTACTTTGAAGCTATGTCCACATTTTAAATCTTTTTATTAATATTTATTCATTCTTCATAGCTACAGTTGGATTGCTTCCTTGAAGAGTGTCTAGATGATCTTGTAGTCATCTCTTTTATTATGTACATAATATATAAAAAGACTTTCAAATTTATTCATTGCCTATGTGACCCCCTATCAGATAGCTATTGGCCCAAAAGTAGTTTCACCATATTCTGTAATCATGCCGAAATTTCACTTCTAATTTCTCTGTATATTAAAGATATATCCGGTTTCCTAAGTCAAATACCACCAACATTCCTGCAACAATAATTATTTTGCCATCTATATATGTATTTTTATATATATTTGAAAGAATTATGAAAAAGTTACATAAATCAAATGTGTCAGAGAATTTTTAATGTTCTTTATCAAAGATGGAACTAAGAGGTTCCAATAAATCCATTCAACATGCTTAATTTTTGGAATTAATATTACTATTAATACTTTTCCATATAGCAAGACTTCACCTGTATAGCTACTAAAATGCAACGTAACACTCTGTTAGATAATTCTCATGAACTATGTAAGAAACTAATATATATATTTTTTTAATTTTTTTTTATTTAAGAAAGGATTAACAAAACCATAGGGTAAGAGGGGTACAACTCCACACAAATCCCACCACCCAATCTCCATAACCCACCCCCTCCCCTGATAGCTTTCCCATTCTCTATCTCTCTGGGAGCATGGACCCAGGGTCATTGAGGGTTGCAGAAGGTAGAAGGTCTGGCTTCTGTAATTGCTTCCCCGCTGAACATGGGCGTTGACTGGTCGGTCCATACTCTCATTCTGCCTCTCTCTTTCCCTAGTATGGTGGGTCTCTGGGGAAGCAGAGCTCCAGGACACATTGGTGGTGTCTTCAATCCAGGGAAGCCTGGCCAGCATCCTGGTGGCATCTGGAACCTGGTGATTGAAAAGAGAGTTAACATACAAAGCAAAACAAATTGTTGAGCAATCATGGACCCAAAGCTTGGAATAGTGGAGAGGAAGTGTTAGGGAGGTACTCACTGAAAACTCTAGTGTACTTCTGCTTTCAGGTATATATTTTGCAGTAGTTTATGGATACGTGTGAACATATGCTCTCTCTCACAGAAACTGGTGTATATCTAGGTTTTGGGACTTTGTTAGAAAGTAAACCACCTGAGATGAAATTAGAGTGTACTATGAAAGGAAAGGTCTCACCCGAGTAATGAAGTTGAAGGGTTGTCATTCCACACGTGAAGTCTCTGGACACAGTCTGAGGTGAAGCATGTTGAGGTGGCAATCGTTGCGTTGGTTAGGTTGTGATCGGTGGATGCAATATTATTTGGTATGGATTGAGAGAGACATACGGGAAAGTGGGCCCTATCCAAGGGTTCCAGGACTGGGGGAAGTAGGGGCTCTATAGTGGAGATGTGAGGTTCCTCCTGTCCTAGGGTTCAAAAAGACAATCGATAGTTAATGTCATCATCACATTATTTGGTAATTGGGTTAACTTTGAAAAGTCCTTTCGTTATGGTTTGCTGTACAGTATCCAGTATCCTGTATATAGCTGTGCTATTGGATGCTTCTAATCTACTTGGTCTAGGCTTTTGAGAGAGTCCACATATCAAATACACAGCCTATATATTAGAAAGATTCAGTTTGTGTTTTGAAAAACTTTGAGACATACAATTGATTTTCCCCCTCTCATATTAATTAACTAGTGATTTATATGTCTACATTTTGCTAGGAGTGTACATAAACACCATTCCCACCACCAAAAGACTGTGACCCATCCCTCCCACCCACTCCCACCCCCCACTGGCCCAGGAAGCTGCATGTCTACCCCTCACCACAGGGTTTTTACTTTGGTGTCCTACTTACAATTTGATCAGGTCCTGCTTTTAGTTTCCCTTTCAGATCTTCTTAGTCAACTTCTGTTGATGAGTGGGATCATCCCATACTCATCTTTATCTTTATGACTTAGCTCACTTAACATAATTCCTTCTAGCTCTGTCCAAGATGGGTCAGAGAAGGTGGGTTCATTGTTCTTGATAGCTGCATAGTATTCCATTGTGTATATATACCACGGCTTTCTCAACCACTCATCTGTTGGTGGGCACCTGGGTTGCTTCCAGGTTTTAGCTATTATGAATTGTGCTGCTATGAACATAGGAGTACACACCTCTTTTTGGTTGGGTGTTATGGAGTCCTTGAGGTATATCCCCAGGAGAGGAATTACTAGATCATATGGAAGGTCCATGTCTAGCCTTCTGAGAGTTTTCCAGACTGCTCTCCACAGAGGCTGTACCAATTTACATTCCCACCAGCAATGTAAAAGGGTTCCTCTGTCCCACATCCTCTCCAGCATTTGTTGCTGCTGTCCTTTTTGATATAAGCCATTCTTACAGGAGTGAGGTGGTATCTTAGTGTTGTCTTAATTTGCATTTTTTTCCTTGAGTAGCGACTCATAGTTTTCAGCATACAAGTCTTTCACTTCTTTGGTCAACTTTATTCCTAGGTATTTGATTGATTTTGCTGAAACAGTAAATGGGAGTGATTTCTGGATGTCTTCTTCTTCAGATTTAGTGTTTGCATAAAGAAATGCCACTGATTTTTGTACATTGCTATATTGCCTAATAACTTCCAGTAATTTTCTGCTGGATTCTTTAGGTCTTCTATGTATACTATCATATCATCTGCAAATAGTGAGAGCTTGACTTCTTCCCTTCCAATCTATATTCCTTTGATTTCTTTCTCTTGCCTGATTGCTATGGCAAGAACTTTCAATACTATGTTGAAGAGTAATGGTGACAGCGGACAGCCCTGTCTAGTCCCCGATCTGAGGGGCAATGCTTTCAGCTTCTGTCCATTGAGTATGATGTTGGCTGTAGGTTTGCTATATATAGATTCCACTATCTTGAGAAATTTCCCATCTATTCCCATTTTTTGTAGAGTTTTGAGCATGAATGGGTGTTGGATCTTGTCAAAGGCTTTCTCTGCATCTATTGAGATAATCATGTGGTTTTTGGCTTTGCTTTTATTGATGTAGAAACTAATATTTTTTACTTTTTTGTTTGCTTCATAAGACAGTAAACTGTTTCTAAAATGCTTCATATTCTGCTTTGACTGTCAGATAATTTTAAGTTTTTCACATTTTAGGATGGTATGTCCTGCTAAGGATTTGCTTAAGTCTACAGCCCCTGTTAGGAATGCGTAATTGTGCTGATTTAGGACTGCTTTTGGATATTGAGTTTCATTATGCTTTTAAAATAATGGAGTGAACTGGCTAGATATCAATAGTAAGAAAGGTAATCTTCTCAGCTGACTGGCTGAGAGAAGAGATTGTTTCCTTTGGCATACAAGATAAAAGAACTGTTTGCTTTACTCATGAAATATGTATTTAGTCTAAATAGCAAGAATATCTTTAAATCTCTGAGTGGATGAAAAATTATTTATCTGCTCTGAGAATATCAAGCTAGAAGTCCTAAGGATGTCAATAAACACATACACACACACACACACACACACACATACACACACATACACACACACACACAAACACACGAAGGATTCCATAGTGAGCAGGATCATAGCTGTGTCAGCTAAATCATCGCGTATCCTACTCTTTCCCCACCCTCAAATCTAATCTTTCTTGGGCTCCCAGAGCTGCAGCAGATATACTTCAGATCTCTACATTCAACAAAAACTAAGAGATTGTGCCTTTTCCCATTTCAGAGGGTGTTTTCTTTTTTGTTTTTTATTAGTTATTTACAAAATTATTAGATAATGGGGATATAATTCCACACTGTTCCCATCACTAAAGTTCTGTGCCCCCATTCCCTCCACTGAAAATTGCAGTAGTTTTCTCAATGTCGCAAATATGGGTTGACTATTATTTCTATAACTATCTATATTTATGTATTTTTGCCCATTTTTTCCCTATGGCCCTGTCTTCTCTTCCTTTCTAAGACACACCTATACCTGTTGCTACTTCTGAATGTCATTTCTTTTTTCCTCTTCTCTCTGGGTCTTTATGGAGTCCTCTAGTCATCTTCTCTTATCACTTCTTCCCCTCTGGGATTATGAACCAAAATTTTTTATGGGGTGCAGAAGGTGGAAATTCTGGATTCTGTAAATGCTTCTGTTATTGGGCATGGATATCGGCAGGTCAATCCATACCCCTAGCTTGTTTCTGTCTTTCCCTAGTGGGGTAGGGATCTGGAGGTGAGGTTCTGCGACATTTTGATGAGGTTATCTTCCCAGGAAAGTCAGGATCCACTCATATAGTAGCATCTGAAACTTCGTGGTTGAAAGGCAGTAAGATAGAAAACAAGAAAAAACAATAAAACTAGATAATAAATGAAAAAAATAGGAATAGAGAAGAATAAGAATAGGAATCTTAAGGTGAAGAGAAGCTAGGAAATCTATTCCTAGAGGCCCATGCCAAAACCTGGAAGGAACCTAGGTGTTCAACAACAGATGAATGGCTGAGAATGTTGTGGTATATATACACCATGGGATACTACTCACCTATTAAGAATAATGAATTCACCTTCTTCACCTCATCTTGGAAAAAGTTTGAAGGAATCATGTTAAGTGAGATAAACCAGAAAGAGGATGAATATGGGATGATATAACTCAAACAAAAGTTGAGAAATAAGAACAGAAAGAGTAAAAGAAAGCAGGACTTGGACTGGGTTTGGTATATTGAACCAAAGTAAAAGACCCTGGAGAAAGAGGGGATACTCAGGTCCACTGTAGAGAGTTCGAGGTGGAGACATAGACCCTTGGTGGTGAGAACTGTATTAAACTATACTTCTATTAACTCATAACTTTGTTAATCACTATTGAATATGTTGGGGGGGAAAGACTGGATATGTCTCAATTTCATGAACTGCCTAGATATCAGTTCTGAGTATATAATCCATTAGTTTAAACACTTACTATTTCAGATTTGTAAACTGATTGAATTCTGACACTGGGCTTAAATTGTTAAAGCACTTTTTTTTTCCTTTATTTGCATTTTATTGACCAAAGCAAGACACATTTTCACATTTAACTTGAATCTTTGCCAGACACACTATAAATTCTTTATTATTTATTTATTTTATTTCTTTACTTATTTTAAAAAAAGGAAACATTAACAAAACCGTAGGATAGGAGGGGTAGAACTCCACACAATTCCCACCACCAGATCTCTGTATCCCATCTCTTCCCCTGATAGCTTTCGCATTCTCTATCCCTCTGGGAGTATGGACCCAGGGTCTTTGTGGGTTGCAGAAGGTGGAAGGTCTGGCTTCTGTAATTGCTTCCCCGCTGAACATGGGCGTTGGCTGGTCCATCCATACTTCCAGTCTGCCTCTCTCTTTCCCTAGTAGGGTAGGTCTCTGGGGAAGCAGAGCTCCAGGACACATTGGTAGGGTCCTCAGTTCAGGGAAATCTGGTCAGCATCATGATGGCATCTGGAACCTAGTGACTGAAAAGAGAGTTAACATACAAAGCCAAACAAATTGTTGAACAATCATGGACTTAAAGGCTGGAATAGTGCAGATGAAGTGTTGGGGGGTACTCACTGCAGACTATTGTGTACTTTTAATTTCAGGTATATATTTTGCCCTAGTTTATGGATATGTGTGAACATATGCTCTATCTCACGGGACCTGGCCTATATCTAGGTTTTGGAACTTTGTTAGGAAGTGAACCGCCTGGAATGGAATTAGAGAATACTATGAAAGGAAAGGTCTCACCCAAGTAATGAAGCTGAAGGGTTGTCATTCCACAGCTGAAGTCTCTGGACACAGTCTGAAGTGTGCGTTGATTAGGTTGGGATAGGCACTGATTAGGTTGGGATCAGGGGAAGCAATATTATTTGGTATGAACTTAGAGAAGCATGCAGGAAAGTAGGCCCCACCCTAAGGTTGTAGGACTGGGGAAAATATAGGCTCTATAGTGGAAATGTGAGGTTCCTGCTGTCTTAGAGTTCAAGAAGACAATAGATAGTTATTGTTATCATATTATTTGGTAATTGGGTTAACTTTGAAAAGTGCCTTTGTTAGGGTTTGCTGTATAAATACCCAACATCTTGTATATAGCTGTGCCACCGGTTGCTTCTGTTCTCCCTGGTCTAGGCTTTTGAGAGAGTCAACATATCAAAAGATACAGCCTATGTATTAAAAAGATTCAGTCTGTGCTTGTTAAAGCACATCTACAAATAACTTTTTATTTTTTCAAATACTGAGTTACCTATAACCTTAGACCAGATATATCAGAATCATCCGGTCCTTTTAGTTACTAGTAGATAAATTAAATGGCAAATCATGGTGACATCAAGTATAATACAATAAATTCTAATCATGGGTTTTTGGTTTTTTTTTAAATCTATAATTTTATTTATTTTTCAGTAAATCTAAATCCTTGATGGGTACAACATCAAGTGGATACTGTGTCCAATGTCCTTAGCAGGGAGGTTGCTGCAGAACTTGGCACAAACCATCCCAGTGTTTCCACGAGTGTGCATTACCTTTCCCTCAGATTACTTGGGTTTGTTAGCTTTGCCACCAGGAGTGACTGTATTTTTCTTTGCTTTGTACATATAAGCACATCTCTTGCTGAGGTAGAATTCCATTACATCTTGAGCATGAATGCCTTCAATTTTAAGACAGCCAGTAAAAATGGCTTTGGACCATAGCCTCCCATCCATAGCTGTAGATTCACATGTCCTGAAGACCTGCACAGGCCCCAAGATGGCAGAAGAGAGCACCATGGGATTTATAAAAAAAGCTCCTAAGTAACTTACTATAATGATAACTACCTATTGCCTTCTTAAACTTTAATACTGGAAAGAATCTTCCCCATTCTCTTTAAAAATCCCTATTTATGGGGTCGGCGGCAGCACATCGGGTTAAGCACACGTGGTGCAAAGCACAAGGACCAGGATAAAGATCAGGGTTTGAGCCTCCAGCTCCTCACCTGCAGGGGAATCGCTTCACAGGCGGGAAGCAGGTCTGCAGGTGTCTATCTTTCTCTCCCCATCTTTGTCTTCCTCTCCTCTCTCCATTTCTCTCTGTCCTATCCAACAATGACAATATCAACATCAACAACAACAATAATAACTACAACAATAATAAAAACAACAAGGGCAACAAAAGGGAAAATAAATAATTTTTAAAAGTTAAATTTAAAAAATCCTTATTTATCCCAGTCCTGGAAATTCTGGGACTTTGCTTGTATTCCTTGATACCTCTTTTCTTAATCTCTTACCCTGTTACACTGCCTCTGTTGACTTCAACTAAATTAGTGTGACGAATGCCACCATGCTACATTATGCTGTGATTACCTTTTCACTTCAGATTGTATCCAGAGATGCCAAGCCTGAGACGTCAACCTTCCAACTCCAATAATCTAATGAGACCTTTCCTAACACACAGAACTGCCTAGTGTTATCCCAGCTGGCACACTCCCTATAAAGTTAGACTCTGGATATAGGCTAGGTCCTAGGAGAAGGGGTACATGTATACACATATTCATAAGTTAGAGGCAACCATATATCACAAAATAAAAATGCTCAATAGTCCACTGTGATTTGACTTAGGACTAATAAGCTCAGAAAAATAAGCAAGTAGAAAGGCCTAAAGAAGGCACCAGGAATAGTCTTACCCATTATTTTACTACTTAGGCCTAGACACCCTCTTCTCCTATCCCCTACTTCACTTCCCTCAATTGCTCTATCTACTCAACTAACTACACAAAAGAAAGTTAAGTAAAATATATCTCCTAATCTCTTTTGACAGCATCAGCATTACTGTCATCCTCTGGTAATCTTTAGAAGAAAAAAATATATATATGTCAACTAAAGGACACTATTCCTATGAAAACTTTAATTAGAATCATCAAGCAAAGGAGCTGGGTGGTGGCACACCTGGTTGAGCACACGTGTTATAGTGCTCAAGGACCTGGGTTTGAGTCCCCGATCTCCACCCAGCTCCTTTGCAGGTGTCCCTCTGTCTCTCTCCCTCTCTATCACTCCCTTCCCCCTCAATTTCTGGATTTCTCTATCCAATAAATAAATAAAGATAACAAAAAATTACTTTAAAAAAATAATCATCAAGCAAGTAAATGCAGTAAAACTTAAGGTTAACATTGACCCCACTAAAATCCTAGATGTATTTTCTCCCTAACTTGAGGCCATACTTCACAAACATAATATTGGTTTCAATACAACAAATAACAATCAATGCTTTAACAAATGGGAGAAAGTCTAAGCTCATCAGATAAAGAAAAAAAATAACTACAAAAACTGGTAAAGTGTAAGAGACCAACTCATTTAATGATGGCATTTTTGGTCACTACCAGGCTACCCCATCACCTGGAGCCCTAGGGAATCCTTGCATTGCCACATAGATACGATGGGCCTAGACCTCTAACAGACACCTCTCTCCACCATCGCTCCACCATCAGGAATGTCAGCGTAAGCCCACTTGTGGGCCCACTTGTGGGCCTGTCTAGGACGTTGCCCTCAAATAAGAACAACAGTAGTAGAAACTGTCCCACTCTCCAAAGGGAGGCTGGGTCAACCTACTTGGCCTCTTGAGGAAAACTGGTCTTGAAAAAATGAGTACAATCTAGCATATCTCTATTTGTGACCATGAACTGTGAGCTCAGACTCAGAGGTTTCACAGGTTCATGTGCTAAATATGAGTACATATGGGCCCTACATCAGATTAGTGTGGCAAACAGTTAATTGTCGTTTTATATTTTCTTCAAGCTTGGAAGCTACACTCTGCCCTAATCCAGCTTTCTAGCCCTATTCTCAACTCTAACTACATCTTCCCAGGCAATGTTTTTAGTCCACCTGCATGTTAGCTATTGGGCTCAAGCAAAAATTACTAACATCAGAGGATGTTTCCATAATTCTTCACCAGCAGCCTCCCTCCATGGTAGAGAGTAAGTCAGAGTGGAAGTCCCTTCCTCGAGCTCTGGCACTTGGTAAATTTTAGGAAGTTATTCACTGATTCCCTGGTGGTTTTGGTTTGCTTTGCTCTTTTTTGCTGAAGGGAATTATTATTGGCTTGTTAGAAGAGTCATGATGTTTTTTTCTCTGTTGTCTGTAAAAATGCATTATGACTTTTACAATAACCCATTATTATCATCAGTATCATTATTAATAAAACAAATGTGAGAAGGTGTCTCAAAATATATTAAAATCACAGTAAGGACATTAGGTAGTTGCATTATTTCAGGCTATTTAAATTAATTTCTGTGTTGCATCCTCACCTGACCTCAGGGAGTTAAGGGCAATAAACAGGAGTACAAGCAGACAGGGAAAGACTAGAAGAGCTTTGGGACAAAAATAAGCAAAGAAAACTGGGCTATGCTGTAAGGCATGAATTAACTTAATTTTCTAGGAGGGAGAGTGGAAGGGAGGGATTGTTTAGGGACTTAAATCCCATCTGAGATGCTGATGAAGTTTGACTTTCAATGTTTTTCCCCCTACAGATATACAAAGATGAGCAGAAAAACAACTCTCTGGGAAGGAAAAACTATAAGTGTTTATTTTAATTATTTAAAACCTACTACTATAATATATTTTTTGAGCTAGACATTAGAAAGAACGTGAAAGTGTGGTTTCACTTCATGATCTCAATAAATAATTCCATAAAGATAAAGAAATGTTTAACCAGGGGCCAGGCGGTAGTGCAGTGGGTTAAGCGCACATGGCACAAAGTGCAAGGACTGGTGTAGGGATCCCGGTTCCCCACCTGCAAGGGGGTTGCTTCACAAGCGGTGAAGCAGGTCTGCAGGTGTCTGTCTTTCTCTCCCCATCTGTCTTCCCTTCCTCTCTCAATTTCTCTCTGTCCTATCCAACAATGACAACAACAACAACAACAATAGTAACCACAACAACAATAAACAACAAGGGCAACAAAAGAAAAAAAATGGCCTCCAGGAGCATTGGATTCGTAGTGCAGGCACAAGCCCCAGCAATAACCCTGGAGGCAAAAAAAAAAAAAAATTGAGAAATGTTTAACCAATAAAGGTTTACTTGGGACCTCACTAATTAAAAATATCTTAAGCAGTCCACTTTTGCAACTTACATGTGGAATGAAAAAAGAACTAACCGGGAGGAAATATTAAGTAATTGAAATGAGAATTTGCTTATAATTAAATAAACTCCTATATCTGTGAGAAACTAAGGGAAAAGGTGATAATAGAAGTGAATGAGTTTCCTTCTCCCAGAGACTTAATCTAATCCTTATAGGAAAACTGACTTTTGAAAAAGTACAGGCTCTATCTCACTGGAAGATCACTGGACTGGGTGCACAGCAGCCTTAAGTGCTCTTTTGGCTCTCTCTCTGACCAGTCTATGACCTTCATCACCAAAAATGACTCCATTTCCTGAGAAGATAGTCTGAGAAGCTAGAAATGAGGAATGTGGTTAACCAGCCCCCAAATGCAAACATATTAAAAGCTAAGTAGTATTACCACAACCTCAAACACCTTCAAAGCATGTTCCCTAACTGTATGGGAACTCAGCATCTTTAAACAAAGGCCTAAGAGACACTTAAAGGGGTAGTTAAATTTTCTGTATGGGCTAAATGAGCTGTGCTGATGGAGTAATTCTGGAAGTCTGCATGAAGAGAGAGAATGAAGTGTCACAAGTTTAGCTACATATGTCATATGTAATTCCCTCACTCACAGGATAATGTGTGTTTTTCCATGACATATCCAGTCAGAAACATTTATACTGACTGTCAAACTAATTCCAGGGAGTACTTCTATGGAGATAGGAAGGGCAGCTCCATAAAATTGGTTTCCCTTAGACCCTCCTTGACTAAGACAGGCAACTCCAACCACACATGCAGTCTTTCGTAATATACTTTGTTTCCTTGCCTGGTAACTTAGTCTTCTTCAAAGAGAAATAATAATTCTCTTCCCAAAGGTTAATCAGTGAATTCTAGTTTTTTACTTGACATAATACTGGTTTCTAAGACTATAAGATTTAGGAGCTCAATTTCATAATTCTTCCTGATTATTATAACACATTAATCTATCACCAAAATTGAACCTTCAATATTGAATATTGAACCTTCTTTATCCATATAAAAACCCCCTTTCCTGTTCTCCTTTGTTGATCTCAGTTCTGTGGTTATTCTAAAGTTTGTTTTCATTTGATGTTGTCTATACTTTCTTTGCAGGCCACATATAAATTAGATCATCCAGAATTTTGTCCTTTATTTTTTCCTCTTGTGTTGCTCTTGTTGTTTATTGTCATCATTGTAGTTATTATTGTTGTTGTTGTTATTGCTGTTGTTGTTGGTTAGGACAGATAGAAATGGAGAGAGGAGGGGAAGACAGAGAGGTGGAAAGATAGACACCTGCAGACCTGCTTCACTGTCTGTGAAGCTCATTACGCCAGCCCTTGCACTTTGTGCCATGTGCACTTAACCTGCTCCCGAATTTTGTCCTTCTTCTGTGATTTATTCTGCTTAGCATAATCCACTCCAGCATACAATCATACTCCATCCATACTATAATAAAGGCTAACATTTCATCTTCTCTTATAGTTGACTAGTAGTCCCTTGTGTAAATGTACTACAACTTCTTAATCTAATCATCTGTCATGGAGCATTTGATTCAATATTTAGGCTATTGTAAATAGCACTGCAATGAATATAGCATTTTTGTGTTCTTTGGGTAGGTACCTAGAAGAGAAATTGCTGGGTCATATAGTGGTTTTATTTTTATTTTCCTGAAGAGGTTCCATAATATTTTTCACAACACCTGATTTTTTTATGACATTCAGTGATTTTTTAAAAAGATTTTATTTATTAATGAGAAACATAGGAAGAGAGAGAAAGAGCCAGACATCACTCTGGTACATGTGCTGCCAGGGACTGAACTCAGGACCTCATGCTTGAGAGTCCAATGCTTTATCCACTGTGCTACCTCCCGGACCACAATACCTGATTTTTAATTTTTTTTTAAAGATTTTCTTTTTCTTTTTTTTCCTTTTTTTTAATATTTATTTTATTTATTTATTCCCTTTTGTTGCCCTTGTTGTTTTATTGTTATAGTTATTATTGTTGTTGTCGTTGTTGGATAGGACAGAGAGAAATGGAGAGAGGAGGGGAAGACAGAGAGGAGGAGAGAAAGATAGACACATGCAGACCTGCTTCACCACCTGTGAAGCAACTCCCCTGCAGGTGGGGAGCCGGGGTTTGAACAGGGATCCTTATGCCGGTCCTTGTGCTTTGCGCCACCTGCGCTTAACCCGCTGCACTACAGCCCGACTCCCAATACCTGATTTTTTTAAGTGTAAATGTATTGTAGCAAATTGTATTGTAATAAACTTATAGAGTACATTTTTATATTGAAAATGTGTAAAGAACTTGTAAAAAACTTAACAACAAAAAGTCCCATCACAAACGAGAGGAAAAGAGCCAAATAGACACTTCACCAAAGAAAACAGATGTAGCCAATGGGGATATTTCAAAATGCTTATTACCACATACTAAGAAAATACAAATCAAAATGGCAATTATATTTCACCTCATACCTGTAAAAATGATCTGTATTAAATGGACCAGAAACTGATTAGAGCGATAGTTCAACATTTAAATAAAGAAGTTGCATATGTGAAAACTCAGCAGCTCCATTTAAAAAAAATTAATAGTTTTACCTCAGGCTTACTGGTTTACAGTACAGTTGTTGGCACATGGCTACAGTTGCTCATCTCTCCCAAGACAAGCATCTGCAGAAGATTTTCATCCCCAACTTGGGTTCATTTCCACCATCATAGACCACAACCCAATATCTACTCTACCTCTTCCCTTCTTCTTCCCCAGAATCCTTTGCTTTGGTTAAAAATACCATATCTAGTCTAAGTCACACTTTGTGTTTTCACTTATCTGTCTTTGCTTCCTTTTGCTATCAGAGTTATCAATCAGGCTCCATGCCTGCACAGAATCCAGTCCCCTAGAGGCCATTCCCTACCCCACCTCCTCCCCCCCCCTTCTTTTTAAGTGATAGGATAAAGGGAAAATGAAAGGGGGGAGGGAAGTAAAGATGGAGAGGAACAAAACAAACGCCTGCAATCTTGTTTCACCACTCATGAAGCTTCCCCACTGCATGTGGGGACAGAGGGCTTAAACCAGGTTTTTCCTCATTGTAGCAGATGCACTCAGCCAGATGCACCACCAGCTATCTACCATTCTTCAGTCCTTGTTTCTTATGTTCTATCTATAAGTGAGATCATCTAGTATATGTCTTCTTTTTGGTTAATGTAACATAACATGATTCATTTAAATTCCATCCAATAAGAGGCAAAGGAGATGACTTTATCATTTATAATAGCAAAGTAGGATGCATTGGATCGACCTTCTCGTGGTGCATCCCGTGAGTACCCATTTATTGGGGAAACTGACGATCCTTCCTAGACGACTGAATCCACATGGATCCCAGTCACTTTCAAAGCCAGCAACAAGCAGACATCAGGCTCAACCTGACGCTGTTGACTGGCTACGGAAGAAGGGCAAACGCTAGAAGAAGAAGAAAAAGAAGAAGCAAAGTAGTATTCCATAGTGTACATATGCCTCAACCTTCTTACTGCTTCATCTATTATTGGGGGTCCTATAGTCTTTATAAAAAATTGATGTAATAATGATTGACAAGACCATAGGATAAGAGAGGTACAATTCCACACAATTCTCACTGCCAGAATTCTGCATCCCATCCCCACCATTGGAAACATCCTTATTCTTTATCCCTCAGGAAGTATGAACCCAGGATCATTATAGGGTACAGAAGGTGGAAGGTCTGGCTTCTGTAATTGCTTCCCCACTGAACATGGGTGTTGGCAGGTCGGTCCACACTCCCAGACTGTCTATCTTTCCATAGTGAAGCAGAGCTCTAGAGAGGTGAAGTTCCAGGACACATTGGTGTGGTCATCTGTGCAATGAAGTCAGATTGGTGTCATAGTAGCATCTGTGACTTGATGGCTGAAAAAACATTAAGATACAAAGAAGAAGAAATTGTTTAATAACCAGGAACCTAAAGGTAAGAATACAGCAGATGAGATTGGGGGTCTCCATTTTGGAAAAAGCTAGGAAGCCTATTTTAGGTATAGTCCAAGGGACCCATAACTTTCCCAATTTTTGCTTGAGCCCAACAGCTAGCATGCAGGCAGGCCAAAGGTGACAGGGAGATGGTGTCAGAGTTGGAAATAAGAAGAGAAAGCTGGATCATGGAAGAGAGTAGCTCCTAAATATGGGAAAGTATATAAATATCATTAACTGTAAACCCCATTAATTTGCTCTGGGGCCCAAATTCAGCACAGGAGTCTGTGTAACCTCTGCATCCCTGTAGGTCTGAGCTCGCATTCCATGGTCATAGCTAAGAACATTTTAGGCTTCACTCATTCTAGGACTTGTCTTCCTCCAGAGGAAGAATATGTTGACTCAGCCTCTCTTCAGAGAATGGTGCAGTCTCTACAACTGTTGATCCACATTGAGGGCAAGGTCCTGTAGAGGCCCAGAAAAGAATCCACTATGTTCTTCCTGATGGAGATGGCCAGTGATGGTGGAGAGAGGGATCTATTAGAGGTCTAGGCCCATTATGGATATGTGGGAATCCCAGAATTCCCTGACTAGAGGAATCCCATATTCTATCTGCAGAATAG
This sequence comes from Erinaceus europaeus, assembly GCF_950295315.1. Lineage (NCBI taxonomy): Eukaryota > Metazoa > Chordata > Mammalia > Eulipotyphla > Erinaceidae > Erinaceus > Erinaceus europaeus. The sequence goes on along the minus strand of NC_080162.1, from coordinate 169,246,241 downwards.
TCATGTGCCAGAGCTAAGAAGTGCTCTGATCTCTCTTTTTCTCTTTTACACATCCACTCTCTCTCTCTCTCTCATAAATACATCTTGGAAAAAAAGCTAAAAAGAACAAATGCTGGTAAGGGTGTAGATTAAAAAGGGACCTTTGTATACTGTTGGTGGGACTATAAGTCAGTTTTTAAATTTCTTTTCAAATTTATTATAAATTTATAACATCTAGGGTTTGTACATTTTGAGTCTTTTACCATATGATTATCAAAACTGAGCTGTATAACTTATAATCAATTAAACAAACAAGAATGGGCTGTTTCTTAATCTTTGATTCCCAGTAAAACAATATTATTTCTTAAAGTAATACAGAAGCAAGCTCATGCACACTAAGTACAGAAAGTAAAACACAAGCATTAATATTTCAAAATATTTTTGTAGCTAAATAATTTTTAAGTGTTTGAGATTTCTTATATGCAGACACATTTCAAAATGTTATTTAGCAAGCTATGTCCATTTATGTCTTAGAAATAGCTAAAATCTAACAGTTGAATTTACCCATCAAGATACGCCTAATGGCCCATTCAATTAAATTGAGAAATTACTTCACAGACCTTTACAAATACATATTCTATATTTTTTAATAGCATCAGCATTACCTCAAACCATTTACCACATAAATGGAGCACTATGCTATTTTGAGCAGAGGCAGCCAACCTAGACTAAACTGGACAATGCCCAAAGGACTACTTTAATACCATTACTTTCCTTTGATGGGATTTTTTTTCGATTCCTCAATAAAGCCAAGGTAAGGAGGAGGCAAAGGGAAGGAAGAACTATTATGTGTATTGTGTGGAAGGAAAGAAACTACTGTTAAAAACTGCGAGGTGCTTAGCTAAATTTGTTGTGAAGTTATACAAAAGAAATGCTACTTCCCATATGTTTCAGACAAGAGTAGAGTCTCTCCTCCTACCAGGAGCTGCCTTGCTTCTCTGAGACCACTCTGGCAAGGATCTACATATCTTAGAAGCCCATCAAGAAACGCCTATCTGTCAATTCTGTCTAAGGGATCAGTGGAGTGAGCAGTTTCATCTACAAATCAATGTGCATAGTTGAAAGTTTCAGAGAAGACTCATTCACCAAGTGCTGTGGATGATCAGTTCAACCAGAAGTCAGCAAGAAATAGATCTTACTTTCACATTTTAAAAGCAGCCTTGACTCAATATCCACTTAAGAGTCAAGGTTCTTTTATTTTCATTTAGTGCACTTATAAGGATGTCTGATCATTCAGGGACCAAGAGGAGACTCATCATTTAAAAAATATCACTTTTATATGTAATACATATTACATATATAAATAATACTTCATGTATATATCATTCCAACTTTATATTCCATATATGTATATGTATAAGGAAATACTAAATGTCAGTATAACACCTGGCACTTATGACATCTTTGATTTACTATTTCCATTTTAGAAAGACATATAGATCAATATGAAATCTTGAAGAACTTTGCATATATATATGTATATGTATATGTATATATATATATATGATTTAGTGTATTCTGTGTGACATTCTTAAAAATGCACAACTGTGGCTGAGTGGTAGTGCACTTGGTTAGGCGCATATGGTGAGAAGCAAGAACCTGTATAAGGATCCCAGTGGGAGGCCCCAGCTTCCCACCTGCAGGGGGTCACTTCACAGGTGGTGAAGCAGGTTTGCAGGTGTCTATCTTTCTCTCCCCCTCTCTGTCTTCCCCTCCTCTCTCCATTTCTCTCTGTCCTATCCAACAACAACACAGCAATAATGACAACAATAACAACAACAACAAAATGGAGAAAATAAATTCACTCCAGGAGCAGTGGATTTGTTATAGTGCAGGCACCAAGCCCCAGAGATAACCCTGGAGGCAAAAAAAAAAAAAAAAAAAAAAAAAAAAACAAACCCACAACTATAGAATATAGAACATTGAATGCCAAGAGTTCTGTGTGGAGAGAAAGGATAACTAAATATACAGTAGAATAAATTTTGAAGACTGATGAAGCTGTTGGGTACTGTGATTATGGTGATAGTCATAGGTTCAATGAAAGCATAGAACTATTCACCTCAAAATGAAAAGTTTCCTACATGTAAATTTTTGAAAAGAAAGTGCATAAGGG